>NC_137892.1:83466829-83977444 GCF_963455335.1 Martes martes
GACAGAGAGGCAGGCAGAGAGAGAGGGAGAAGCAGGCTCCCTGCTGAGCAGAGAGCCTGACACGGGGCTCGATCCCAGGACCCTGAGATCATGACCTGAGCCAAAGGCAGAGGCTTAACCACTGAGCCACCCAAGCTTTCTATCATTTTCTAGACTTCAGCAATTTCTAATGAAGCCAGTCATACACACAGAAATCAGAGGAGACCCCCACTTTTCTTTAGTTCTTGATTTATCTATGCTACAGAATGAAAAAAAAAAAAAAAAGCACAGTTCAGGGTATTCATGATCAGTTTTATAATTGTATTCATTTTATGTTGGGTCAAAGGAAGATCTTTAGAAGCTTTAAGCACTTAATGTTTTGTTACCCTTTGCCCATATGAAATTAAAAACACTGCCTCAGGAAGTCTAACACAATTCTGAACTTGACTATTAGGATGCTTTTTTTAAAATATCAGATGTCGACGTCTCCCAAAACACCTTTTCTGGTTCCGGTGTGTCTTCACTTGGCGTGTTTGGTCTACCTGTCGGAAGATGAGCCCTGGCTGGGAGCACAGATGGCCTCCATAGCCTCTTGCCTCCACGACACACAAGGGTCCAAATGAAAAACTGAAAAACAGTCACCAGTCCTCCCAAGCACTAGCACACTGTGATTGGGGACAAGAAAAGGAGACTGGGAGGGAAAGAATTGAAGGAACAAAGGAAAAGAAGCTTTTTTTTTCCTTAAAAAGGAAAAGATGGGAGAGAAGAGAAAGCTGCGCCAGTGGGCAAAAGGCAGTCACAGCCCCTAGTCTAGTCCCTACTCTACTAAACTGGTCTTCTTTTCTTTTTTTTTTAATTAATTTATTTATTTGAGGGAAAGAGGGGGAGGGGCAGAGAAAGGACAGAGAGAAAATCTCAAGCAGACTCCCAGCTGAGTGTGGAGCTCCATCTGGGGCCCCGCCTCACCATCTCAGGACCCTGAGATCACAACCTGAGCTCAAAACAAAGAATTAGGCACTTAACCAACTGTGCCACCCAGGCACCCCCCCTACAAAAGCATTTTTTTAAATAAGAAACCTCCAATGACAGCTCCCATTCCCTCAAAGTCTCTAGTGACTCTCAGTGATAACACTAGAGATGAAGGCTGAGTGACCCTGAGTTCTTCTAACCTGGTAAGCTGGTAAAGGAGCTGAGCCTGTTTTTACTGTTATTGGCTTCAAGTACATGTATCAACATTCCAAAAGGCAAATGCAAGAATAAAAATACTAAAATAATGTTGAATAACATATTAAAATAATAAAAATATTAAAATAACATTTAAAAATATCAAAATAACATTTTAATAAAAATATTTAAATAACAAAATAAAACAACATGATATGTATAAATAACAAAATATTAAAATAACATTAAAATATTAATATAACATTATTATACATAATAAATAATAATAAATAAATTTGTTAAGTACTTGCCAAAGTAGTCTTCAGACTCGTTGCTTGTTTTACTGCTATTCGTGATATACCTACTAAAATAACATTTCTTTTCTATGCTCCTTTAAGGAAGTTGTATATCTTTTGGAGGAGATGGTCCCTTTATATTTTTCACTGGAGGTATCTAAGAATGAACAAACATCCAGAGCAACAGTAGCTTTCGGACCAGAATGAGCTGTGATCTCATTCAACCAAACACCTGATGCTGAAACCCACCCTCCACCCCACCCCCCAGTCACTCTCTGAAATCTCGCCTTGAATCCACCAGGACAGGGGCTCACAGCACAGCCCACTCCTTGGACCATATTGACTGCCAGAGCCTCTTCCTTGTATGAAACGAAATTTTTCTTTCTGTGACTTCATCTCTTATCTAATTTTACCCCCTTGTTGCCCCATTGAACAAGACTAAGCTTCTTTCACATAAAATCCTTCTGATTTCACCCCTAAAAATTTAAGTCCAATTTATTCTACAGGAGCAAGCATGGCATAGTGGCAAGTCCAGCTCTAGAAGTAGATTAACTCTGGGTTTAACTCCTAAGTTCTATAATTTATAGTTGTGTGACCTTGACCACGTTGTTTAACCGTTCTGATACCTCATTTTTAAAATATGAGTTAGGAACGCCTGGGTGGCTCAGTGGGTTAAGCCTCTGCCTTTGGCTCCCATCATGAACTCAGGGTCCTGGGATGGAGTCTCGCATCACGCTCTCTGCTCAGCGGGGAGCCTCCTTCTCCCTCTGTATGCTGTTCTACCTGCTTGTGCTTGCTCTATCCCTCCCTCTCTCTCTGATAAATAGATAAATAAAATTTAAAAAAATAAAATATGGGTTTTATTATAAGTACTTCACCTAGGTCTGTAGAGCATCTTAGAAGGAGCAGTACTTTTAAGCCAGGAACACACTGTACCCTAAAATTTCCTCCTTTCCTCCCTTCACCTTTGTGGGGAGAGATATGGATGGGAGGATTATAAGCAAGAATAGCTCGTTCATAGATTTAATTTCAAAATTTGTTAAGTACTTGCTAAAGTAGTCTTCAGACTTGTTGCTTATTTTACTGCTATTTGTGATACACCTACTAAATTGTTTTTAGGTCTCATTTTTTGCCCTATAATAAAGAGGCTGCAATAGAATTTGCTGGCAGTCTAAGCTACTGGTTCTTATGAGCCACATATCATTGTGCAGGGTGTGGTTACACCAAAGGTTCTGGGTGCTGCCCCAATTAATTCCTTAAGTAAACTAACGTGGCAATGGTGGGGAGGGCAAAAAGAGTCACCGATACCTTGTGAAATGGAAGGCAAATTTTATCCCACCTTAAATGCAACAAGCATTGAAAGTAATTTTGGGTTTCCAGCTATACACCCAAACTCTAGTGTGGGGCACTTTGGTGGGGGAAAAAAGTATACGAAACATCTTCCTAAATCCAGGCATGTAAGCAGAGTCCGCTGGACAGATTGTGAAAAATATAGATTACTGGACCCCTACAAATAGAACATCATGTCCACCAGCCAGAAAATCTCCATGAACTCTTCTCCCTTCATATTCTAGGATTTCATGTGCCTAACAATGACAATGTAAAGCGTTTGAGGAAATAGTATTAAAACTCTTCTTGTGATGGAAAAATCCTACTGTGACAGGAGATACAGATCTTCCTCTCAAAGACCTAATCACACTAGAAGTCATAGGGCCATCCAACCCAAAGCCATAAGCAATATCAAGATAACTATGGGAGGGGCTCCTGGGTGGCTCAGTGGGTTAAGCCACTGACTTCAGCTCAGGTCATGGTCTCAGGATCCTGGGATCGAGCCCCACGTTGGGCTTTCTGCTTGGCGGGGAGCCTGCTTCCTCCTCCTTCTCGGCCTGCTTCCTCCTCCTTCTCGGCCTGCCTCTCTGCCTACTTGTGATCTCCCTCTCTCTGTCAAATAAATAAATAAAATCTTAAAAAAAAAAAAAAAAGATACTATGGGAGAAAAACTCGAGAAGTAAAAACTATAGAACTCGGTGAAGGTTGTCAAATGGCACAAACGTCCAGTTATAAAATAACTAAGTTCTGAGGGTGTAATGTACAACATGATGACTATAGCTAGAAAAACTGTATTATATTTTAAAAGTTGCTCTGGGGGAGACTGTAAAAGTTCTCACCATGAGTAAAAAAATCGTAACTATGTGAAATGATGGGTGTGAACTGGTCTTATTGTGGTGATTATTTTCAATAGCTCAATAGCGTAACGAATCACTATGTTGTACACCTTAAACTTACACAATGTTATTTGTCGATCATCTCTCAATAAAACTGGGGGGAAAGTCTATAGGACCAGAGAAACTTCAGGAAGCTGGAGCTGGAAGAGTTGAAGGTGGCCGATGTTCTTATCATTTTACACGAACCACGTGACCATACAGCCCCTCATATGCTAAGTGAGCTAGTGGTTGCAAGCATTGCCCCCAGTCAGAGAGGGGGAAAAATGAAGCTCTGGAGCCCTGGTCAGCATTCTCTTATCTGTGGATTCCAGCCAAAGCTGGAATGGACATGGGGGCGGGGGCACACACTACCCTGCCCAGCCTACAACCACCCCCCTTCCTAGTCCCTCTACTCCTCACTGGGGCTCCCCAGGCCCGCTGATGAACTGGCTTGGCTGAGCCAGGACTATTTAGTCTAACAAAATGTTTTAATTTCATCCTGCCTCCTTCACCCCACCCCCGCCTTTAATTTTTAAGCTTACAAACTGTTGGTGTTTTTATTTTTTCATTAGGACTTGGGGTTATGTTTCCGCCCCATGGTTTTAGAACTTCCATGCTGGGAACCCAGCAGACACCACACTTGGTAGCCTCTATTTCCAATTCTACTTTGATTGTACAGCTATCTTTTTGAAAGCAAGATTGAAAAATAAAATAAGCTGAAACAAATATTAAATGTAAGACATGCCAGTACCTACACACACAAGCTCACTAATGTCATAACTGGCAGCTTTGCAAGTCATCTCGCCTCTTCTCATTTTACCCATAAGAAAAGAGGGGGTCAGAGGCGCCTGGGTGGCTCAGTGGGCTAAAGCCTCTGCCTTCTGCTCCGGTCATGATCCCAGGGTCCTGGGACCCCCACATTGGGCTTTCTGCTCAGCAGGGAGCCTGCTTCCCCCACCCCTCTGTCTGCCTGCCTCTCTGCCTACTTGTGACCTCTCTGTTAAATAAATAAATAAAATCTTTAAAAAAAGAAAGAAAGAAAAGAAAAGAGGGGGTCAGAGCAGGGAAGCCACCAGCTCAAAATCTCAATTCTAGCTGTTGGCAGACTGGTTAAAACAAAAACAAAAACACTAGATTCTGACTCCTAATGTAGGCTTTTTTCACTCCACCACACTGTCTCTTGGGAGACTATTGATCTGAAGAATAATTTTGCCAAAGCCATTTGGATTCTTTATTGACAGTTGGCTCATACTCTAATTGACACTTTATTTTCACCTTCAGTAAAGTTCTTCCCAGTTTGCTAAACTGGTTTCTGTGCTTATGGGTATTTGACCATATACTCAGATAGTCGCATGAAGAGTAGTCGTTACAGGACCTATTCCAGGGGGTCTTAATCTGGGACTCATAAATTCATGGGATGAATCTAGCAAATACACGGTTAACCTTCAAGAAGTTAGCAAAAAACCTGACTGTACAGAGCTACATTTTTGTGGGTTAGGGAAATAGTTTTCTTCAGATTCTCAAAGGAGTCCATGGATCCTCACCAAAATTGAACTACTACCGAATTCAGTTCCCTACCTTAGAGTTGTGGAAACTGAGGGACTGAGAAGTGAACTGAGTTGCCAAGAACACATAGAACAACGTGCCTGAACTCAGACTTTTCTGTGCACATTTCAGATTCCTTCCCACTGCACCCTAGGGCCTGTATGGTGACCAGAGATGACCAGGATTCTCCTGGTTAACTCTTTCAATCCACGCTTTTCACTACAAGAAGAATTCGTTGAGAGAGTATACAAGGCTCAGTACAATCAGTCCTGCCTCTGAAACAATGGCTCCCTGTACATTGCCCATTAGTCAATCCGGATCACCACCTTGAACTGCTGTCAGAGATAGAATTTACGCTCTGACGCTCGTAATTCCTTCACACACAGGAGCTTGGCTGGAATTTCTGCAGTCTCGTGCTCAATCCCCAGCCCTAGGCAGATTATTAAATGACGTCACTGATGTTCTCTCCAGTCCCATCACTGCTATTATACACCACAGAAAAACTCTTCTTAAGGCAAAAACGGGCTCACTGATCCCATAGTACTTACAGATAGCCTGCTTTACATTCTATTTGGAAGGAGATGGGATAGAATGCAAATCAGTCCATAAACACTCTTTATGTCTGTGAGTAGGCAGTTTTTATACATCATGGAATCTGCATCTTCAAATTAATTTTTAGCAAAAAAAAAAAAAAAAAGAACCAGAATTTTCAACTGCCCATCCAGTTCATATTTTTTCATTATTGATTTTTGTATAAAACTTCTGAAGTTTCTTGGTAGGGAATATTATTCAAGATTATTATTTTTTGTTTTTGTTTTTGTTTTTTGTTTTGTTTTTTGTTTTTTTTTCAAGATTATTATTATTCTTAGTTCTCTGATACCATAGCAAGAAATTAGTGCACAATGACTAAAAATGACAAATCAAAAAATGACAGCCAATAAAATCTCTCTGGAGTATACACAAGAAATGGATAATGTTATTTGCCTTCAACAGTGGGAACTGGCTAACTTGGGGTCAAGGGTGGAAGAAAGGCTCTTCACTGCAAATCTTGTAGTTCTTTTGAATTTGAATCATGTATTATTTAATCAAAACATGAAGACACAAACTCTCAACTTTAGAAGGAGAAAAATAGTATGAAAACCATATTATTTAGATATGCAATTAACTTCGGAAAGAAACAGCTAAAAGTGGCTGAGGGTGGGATTAGTCAAATTGTCTTTCTGTGTTCAATTTTTAACTATATGCGTGAATTAACTCTGACAAAATATAAAAGTAGTTTTAAAAAAATCACCTCCAACCTACAGGTAAAAATACTAAGGCCATAAGAGTGGAACAGACTAGTCTCCCAAGGTGGCAGAGCATAGACACATACTCAGTTTTACTGTGTCTCAGACCAGACCTTTCTTTAACATGGAAAGATTCTTGAAGTGGCTCATGTCTAAATGCCTTCCAATTATTGTTGTTGTTTCTGTTGTTGTTATTGTTATTATTATTAGATTAAGACATTTTTAGAATATTTTAATAAAATTGACCTCTCCTCATTCTGATCCTCTGTGCTAATAATTGTACCCTTTTTTATTCATTCAATTACAAGCAAATTGACAGGAGACATTTATATGAGGCAGCTTAAACCCCAGCTAATGGAGTGCCTAATGACTAATTGATCAGATCCCAACCCAGAGAGCAGCCCTGAGTGGCCTAAAGGAATTTATGCAATTAGTTTAGGTTTGGTAGAAATTGAGTGCATATGAAAGTAAGCTTTTTATGGTCTTGATTTACGAGGGCTGGACATTAACTATATCTGCCAAGAGGTGAGCTGCCTAGCAAAGCCCCAGGCATAGGGAGGCTCTGTCGCAGGAGGAAACGCAGGGGTTTTTGGAGCTGGGCTGGTGTGCATGTGCCTGTGCGTGTGTGTGCGTGTGCGCGCGTGTGCGCGTGGGGCGGGTGGAAGGCGTGTTGAGTGGAAGAAAATAAGATATGGTATTGGGGGTGGGAAGGATTCGTCCAGAGACTTCTTGAAATTAGGGTGATGTCCCTCCCTATGTAATTCTAAGTAAAAACATCAATCCTAAATAGGTATAAGAAGTCCAACAAAATTTTGATTTTCTTAAGATGAACACTAGGATTTTGTGTGTGAATCCTAAAACTCAAGAGAGAGTGCTGCTTCGGTTCCAGTTTGCCTCCAGCGCCAGGCTGGGCAGTGCTGGGCTGAGGCAAAGGGCAGAGAGAACTGCCGCTTTCTGGAGACAAGTCCTCCACGCGCTGGAGACGGAAAGCCACGGATGGGGAGGAGCCCGGGCCTGGCCGCGCAACCCTCTCTTCGCAACGCCTCCTCCCGCAGTCCAGGGGGCTCCCCAAGCCGGAACAGCGCACTGAGGAAGCCCCCTCCGCAGGCGCGGGGAGGAGCCGGGCGAACCCTGACCCGGCGGGGGAGCCCTGGGAGCCCGGCGAGTGCGGAAGCGCCGTCGGGGGGCGGAGGGAAACCTGACCTGATCCGAACCGAGCGATCGAAGGGGCGGCTAATTCGTTTGCCGGGGTCCTCGCTGGCTTCGTCCGCTCGCCGGGGCGGGGTGACCGCAGGGGGCTCCCGCCGCTCGGCGGAAGAGAGGGAAGAGGGAAACGGGGCTTTCTGCGCGCGCAGAGCTCGCGGCCCGTCTCGCTCCTGCGCTCTGGGGTCAAGCTTTGCGCCTGCGAGGTTGGACGGGAGCTGAGGGCGGGTTGCATGGGAGACGAGCGAACGCACCCACGCCGATAGTGACCGAGACTGGGGAGGCGGCACGAAACCACGAGGGAGAGACCCGCAGGGCCAGTGGAGGGCCCCGAAACTCTGCGAGGACAAGGGGCGTCGTCGGCTTACACCACTTCCTCTGCTTGCCTGGCACCTTCAGCCAAATCCGACGCGTCTGCTCCGCCCGTAGTGAGGGCGGCCGCCCCTCGCCTGCCCCGACCAGACAGAGCTGGGTCTCTCTTGGGGACCCGTGAAACGAAGAAGTGGGTGTTTTGCCAGCTTTTCCCCAAATTGCTGTGTCACAGCTTGTCCCCGGCAAGTTACATAAACACTCTGTGCCTCCACGTTCTCATCTGTAAAATGGGGTTTAAAATGGGACCGACTCGTGTTGTTTAAGAATTAATAATGCATATAAAGAGCTTGGAACAGTACCTGACATCCAGGAAGCCCTTGATACATGTTAGATTTTATTATTCGCTTATCCAGCAAACGTTTGTGAAGCGCCCCTCTGTGGGAGGCTCCGCGCTGGGTTCCTGGAGGGGGGTGGGGGAAGGGTACTGGGCCGACCGGGTACTGGCCCTGAGCGCATTTACTGCTAAATAAATAAACAGGGTGCGGTCAGGGAATGATTAGGACTAAGAAAGAAATACAACAGGGTAGTAAGATAGCAGGACTGGAGAAGAGAGGAAGCTAGGGTAGAGGGAGCCACCTAAGTACCTCCGCCCCTCTCCGGGCCTCAGTCTCTCCTTCTGTCGAAGAGGGGCTTTCGTCAGCGAGTGTCGCCCTAGGCTGACGCTTGGGGACACCAAGTCCAAAGGCGGAGCTGAACCCGGGAGACCGAATCAGAGACCCCATCCCCGCTTCCTCTGCTCGCTGGAGCCCACTCCTTGGGAGGGAGAGCTGCGCTGAGTCTTCCAACAATCAAGACGTTGGTGCTTGCCAGGATTCCGCAAAAAAGGAAGGCGTGAGTTCGAGGAGCCGCCATTGGGGTCCAGCTTCTCAGCGGGAACTTATTCACACCGTGGACTCCAGGAGCGCGAATTACATGGTCGCTTCGGTTCCTGAGCCACACGGTGTGCAGAGAGATTACTTGTACACTTTCTGATTTACCGCTGACAACCGCATGGAGAGCTGGTAGTCAGTGCCGCTGCTCTCATTTTATAGATGAACACTGTGGCTCCCGGAGGGGAAAATGTTGATCCTAGCAGAGGCCAAGCCCTGATTTTGCCCCTGCGACACTAAATCTCACTTCTCTGAGCATAAGTAATGTTTTTAAAAGATTGAGTATCCATTAATGCCTACTATGGGTCAGGCCCTAGCCTGATGCTCATCACAACAATCCTGAAAGATTGTCTTTTTTCCTACTTTACATATGAGACCACCAAGGCTCAGAGAGTTAAAGGCACTTCATCTAAAAGATGGACTTTTACAGGACTGTCTACTCTGGAGCCAGAGTTGTTTCCTTCTCGGTGAGAAAGTAAAATAACCCAGGCTCAAAGGCCAAGAGAGTTTCAGGAACATGCAGCAGGGCAAAGGTCACTCTCCCCCGCTTCCTCCTCTAGGTTCTGAGGGTCCATATCACAGAGCACCCCCTCTGTACCCAAGAAAACCACAGAGGGAGGCAAGGTTTCTTCTAATTTAAACAGGAAGGAAACTGGCTGCCTCTGAATGGAAGCTGGGGCTTCAGATCATCACCTTGACCCTGCCCTCACTCCCATGGTGTCTCTTCTTCGCTATAGTGCCCAGAATCTAGGAAGGATGGGGCTGGAAAGGGTCCTTTCATTTTACAAAACAAAAACCTCATTCATTCATTCCTTCATTCATTTCACAGATACCCATTGTCTGCCACTCTGATCCAGACCCTGAGTTGGGCACTGGGTATAAAACAGTGAACAAAACTGATACTATCTTAAGCACAGAGAGAGAAAGAGTAAACTCTGGTCCAGAGATCGCACAGGAATCCAGGAGCCCAGGATTCAAGAGGAACCCATGACTTCAGCCATGCAGGGCTCTGCATGCATGGCTCATTCTGGGTCAGACCCTAATTCCAGATAGCCAAGTGCCTAGAATCCTCTCCCTACTCCACAGAGTATTCTCAAAATCCCACCTTGAAAGGCCCAGTGCAGCTTTCCATACAAACATCCCTGAACACTGCCCCCTTCCCAGCCCCCTTTCTCTTCCAGACGTTTAAAGAAACTCCCAGCTGGGCCCGGACAGTGAATGTTTCAAGTTGGTGGTATTTTGGAACGGAAAATCTGCTCCGAAGTGTTTTCCAGTTGCTCTTCAAAATTATTCTTGTGAGGTTTTGCAGTCATCAAGGGAAGCTTACAGAAGTGACGTGACTTGCCCAAGGTCACACGGTTAGGAAATGGCCCACCAGGATGCAAAAGAGGCCTATGTGAACCCCAAACAGGTTGGAACCTACCCACCCTCCGCTCTTGAGAGGTCTGTGCCTCCGCCTCGCAGAGGCGACTGCACAATTCCGGAGAAACCGCAGCTCCCGAGGCTTCCTGAGAGAGCCCAAGGAGAGAGGCAGCGGCGCCGCCGGGCCGGCGCACTCAGTGGGTGGGAGAGGGTGGGGCGCGTGGTGGACAAAGCAGCAGCTCCCGCCCCGCAGGTAGAAACTGGTCAAAATACCCGTGCGCGAGGGCAGCCCAGGCATCTGAAGCCGACCAGTCGCAGAGGCGCGGGTCAACTCATAACCCAACCAGTCCAGTTATGGAGCAGATCTTAACTTTCAGGCGGCTCCTCTCTCCCTCGCCATTAAAAAAAAAAAAAAAAAGTCTTCCAAACTTCTGAGGCTATTAATTTAAATGTATATATATTTATTTATTTATATTTATATATATAACACAGCAGGGAACTTTTCAGAAAGGAGATGGAGGCGGATATCGGGTTCTTTCCCGGGCCAGAAAAGCTGAAGGCTCTTACCTGCAGGAAACCTTGCAGCCCGCAAAGGCGCGTCTGTCTGGAGCGCTTCACTTCGGCGCGGGACGCTCACGGCCGCCTCCTCTGCAGCCTGGCTGGGCTCCGGCCCTGTGTTTTATACCACTATAGGCAATTAATATTGCATCAGCCGTATTTTAAATTTTCAAAACCCACAATATAATGTAATGGCATAAGGGCATTTATTATTAAAGGACACCCGATGGAGAAGGAGGTGGAGGCATCGCAGGGTCTGTTGCGCTAGGCGGGGGAGAGGGGCTGAGGCCCAGGGGCTGGGGGCGATCCCCAGGTTTGCTTGTACAGCAAAGGGGGTGCACCGTGCCGAGGGGAGACCGACTGTGCTCCGAATTTCAGGCCGGAGGTGAGGACCCACTTCTCTTTGAAGACACAGAGGGAAAATGTGCTGACCGCTCCTAGACGTGGAACATTAATTTTTAAGCCGTGAAGGTGTTTCTGCGGCTCACAAATAAAAAGGCTTCTTAATCCTTTTGAAGGGAGTGAGAGAGAAGGGAACTGCCATCTGTTGAGCACCTACTGTGCTCAAGGCACCGTGCTAGGATCTTTGCAGCAGATCTATCATTTAGATCCCCTCAGAGAAGAGGAGACAGACCTTGGGGTAAGTTCTTGTGTGACAGTTTTAAATAAGTTTCCAAAATGACCCCAAAGGGGCCCCAGCGGACTCTGTCCCAACAAAGAACACTTTCCTCTCTCTTTGCATCTATCCACTCACTTCCTATCCACACATTTGAATCTTTTGAAATGTTTCATCTCAAACACGAAACACTGCCAGATTCCTTAAATAAATAACTTTACTTAATCTTAACAATAAACTTGTGAGGTAAATATTTGCCTCTTCATCCTACAGACAATCAATCGAGGCTTTTTTGAAAAGGTAAGAAACTGGCTTCAGGGTTATTCAGCCAATGAGTGGAAGTATTAGGGGCTCTTGTTCCCATCAGTCTGGTCTCAAAGTTTGCAATGGGTCTGAATCAAAATGAGCAAACAGAGGCTGATAGATTGGCATGCAGAGAAACGTGGGGGGGGGGGGTGCGGGGAGTGCCTTGTAACCCTGAGGTCCGGAGAAGAGCTGCCAGATCTCCCTAAAGGAGATCAGAGTGAGAAGGTGAGACTACATGGAAGAAGGGAAAGATGGCCAGACACAGGCATACTGGAAATGAGAACACAGCCTGTATGGGCTCTCGCTTTTAAATCCTTTCCCAGACTAGTACTTCTTATCCTCAGAGAAAGAAAAGCACTGTGATTCGGGTTGAAAAATAAAGCATTTATTTTAGAAGTTCATTCAAGGGGTAAAGAGAGAAGAAAACTTAATATTTTATTTGTATCTATTTGGAGAACAAAACCAAAGGTCACACAGCAACACGCAAATTACATGAAGCAACGAAAGAAAAAATGTGATGGGGCCAGAGGGACATGGGTGAGAAGGGTCCAGGCCAGCAGTCTGGCTCCTTTTTCCACCCAAATCCATAAGTGAACCTCCACCGAGAGACACCCAAATAAGGGGGTTGGAAAGAAGCAGAGTTAAATAAATAATAGGAAATAACAATGCTAACAACAATAATAAAATCACAACGAGGTTAGACATGTTGGAAGGAGTTGCGTATGATTCAGAGAAGTTACAAACACTTTTGAAAAGCTGCCTCTACCCTGCGCTGGAAATCTGGCTGGAGAAGCGAGCTGAGGTCAGAGAGTCCTCAATCGGTCCAGAGCACTACCAATCCCCCTCGCTCTCCAGCAGGTAGTAATTACCCACTCAAACACCATCACATCAGGGAGGATGGGCCCAAGCAGTTGCCAGCTGTTGTTTGCAACGAGGTATGCGATCCCATCATTTTCAGTCACTGAATTGGGCGCATCTTTTCTGGAGCCCAACTTACCAAAGAGAGCAGCTGGGATCTCAAAACTCCACGAACACTTTCCCTGAACCTAATCCATGCTACCTTAGAGAACTTACAACAAACCAAAGGATGAGATGGACAAAATTCAAGAGGGGAAAGGAGTATAAGGCTATCCTTTGGAAACATACATGTATTTTATATACTCTAAATAAATCTCCAGTACATGTTTGTGCCCCAGTTAGACTTTTATTATTATTTATCACTGCCTGCGCATTCTTTCAGCTTTTGTCTAATCGCGCTTAGCAAAGTGGCGCCTTCACCCCCAGAGTCGTGCTGTCGGGCCAATTCACCATCCCCTGCATTTAGGCTCCCGCCCTGAGGTCGCGCAGCCGAGCCCGCGAAAGCTATTTTCAGCACCTGGGACAGAGCTAGTCCCTCCAGGCCTGCCCTTCATGAATTTTTTCTTAGCGCCATAATTTTCTGGTGGGAACAGAAAGGAAAGAAGAAAAGAGAAGGCTGGGAGGCAACCAGGTGGGATAAAGGGGAAAGTCTGTGGCTTCGGGGGAGAGAGCCTGACCTGCCAGGAAACGTCTTGGGGTCCCCCATAACCATTCCCCTCCACCCCCACGCCGGGGGGTGGTGTACTCTCAGCTCTCCCAGACCAGGACGCTGCGCCCCCCCGCAGTCAGTGGACAGCCGAGTACTTCATTCGTTTCTGTTTCTGTCTCTGGTTGCAAAACCAGACCCTCACCACGTTCTTTTTAAGGTCCAGTTTCTCGGCGATGGCCGCGATCTTCTCAGATGAGGGCCGCGGCTGGATGGCGAAGTAGGCCTCCAGCGAGCGCTTCTCCGGCGCGGCGATGGACGTGCGTTTGCGCTTCCGCTCGCTGCCGTTGAAGAGCTCTGGCTTGCTGTTTTTCTCTCGATAGGCGGCCTCGGCTTCCTCCAGCCAGGCCTGGAGCACGGGCTTGAGTGCGATCATGTTGTTGTGTGAGAGAGTGAGAGACTCGAACCTGCAAATGGTGCTCTGGCTGAGCGAGCCTACGCCGGGGATCTTGAGGTTGGCTAGAGCCGCGCCCACGTCCGCCTGGGTCACCCCCAGCTTGATGCGCCGTTGCTTGAAGCGCTCGGCGAAGGCCTCGAGCTCTCGGGGGTCCGACTCCACGTCGCTGAGGCATGCGGGCATGGCGCTGTGAGGCGCCACTGCATGTGGGTGACTCATGCCCATGGCCTGGTGCAGGTGGCCCATGGCGCCCAGGTGGTGCGGGTGGATCTGCGCCGGCATCACAGAATGCTCTGGGGCGCCCAAACCGCTCACGCTCAGCGTGGGAGAGATGTGCTCTAGCAGGTCGCCCTCGAGGCCCTGGTGCACGGCGTGATGCGGGTGCGAGGTGAGCGCGGCCGGGTGGGATATGGGCACGGTGGACGAAGTGGACGTGCAGGGCACGCTGCTCATGGTATGGTAGGTGGCGTCGGGCTTGAACGGATGGTTCTTGCCGTGGGAGACGATATCCACCGCCGCCAGAGCTTCGGCGCGTGCCAGCAGGCTCTCATCAAAGCTTCCAAATATATTACCCTGCAGCTGCAAGCGAGAAGGCGCACAGCACGGTCAGTGGGGAATACTGTCAACTCAGGATTAAAACACATTTTCAAGCAACCGAGATGCCTCTCCTCAAAGCCCAGGTCATAAAAATTAATACGGAGACAGAGGCTCTGCTGGAACAGACGTGTGGATCAGAGAGACATGAATGAGAGAGGGAGCGCGCCGGGAGAGAGCGCGGGGGAGACAAGGAGAGAGGTTCAGACAGCGGCGATTGTTCTGGGCGACATGAAAAAAACATGAAGCTAGTGCCTGTCAAAAAATGTGCCTTAGAGCGGTAATTATGCTCCACTACGTACCTGCGGGGCTGGGAGACAGACTCGGCGCATGGCCTCGGAACCGGAGTGCAGGCTGGAGAATTTGGGTTCTTGAAGCACCGGGTGCATGCCGAAAGGCTGCTTGGCGTTCATGGCCATCATCTTCGCGCGCCTGGCAGGGAGGCAGCGAGGGACATGGATCAGGCTCGTCTCGCTCGCTCGCCGCGCTCCAAGTGAGCGCCGCTCAGCGCCCGCGCTCCCCTCGCCCTCTCGCTCGCTGCCTCCCCTCTCCCCCACCTGCTTCTTCACTCATCTTACAAGCAGCCTGCCAGGAAGGGCCCGGGCGCGCGCAGGCGTGCTCACGCGCCCGGGACTCGCAGGGGCGGCCCGGGAGGCGAGGCCAGGCAGCAGCTCTAGGCGCGCCTCTGTGCGCCTGCCACGGCCGCCCCCGCCAACAGCATTTATACCCCGGCCCAGCCTGGCCCCTCCAGGCCTGCCCCGCCCCGCCTGGCTCCAGCGCGGCCGACCTTCCGGATTCTTTCTTCTTCTTCAACTTGTTTCCCCCAAAGTCTCAAACCTCTCTGTCCTGTCCCAACTCAGACTGCCCCATCGAAGGGCAGCCGCGGGCTGAGCGCGGCCAGGAAGCTGACCTTACCACACACACACACACTCCCTGTCGGCCAGGCTGCCGCCAAACTGCCCATTTCCAGGGCGCTCCTGGCCCCACGCCCGAGCGGTCCACGAGAGTCCGGCCCCGCCGCTCAGCGAAGAGGCGCCTCCAAGCACCCAGACGGGCTCCAGGGAGGGTGAGGGGCTGCCAGAATGAGCCCCAGGTGACCTCAATCGCCCGGCGGGGTGGAGATGGGGGAAGTAACTGCCCGCCCGGTCCTGGAGGCCTGAGGCTTCCTCCCCAGGCTCGTGGTTCTTGCCTTCGCTAGAGAAAGATAACTTGGCCCCCCTCCCCCTTTCCCCAACCCGTCAGTCAAAGGAAGCTTCCTGAGTACTGTTGAGTAACAGTTCGGGGCTGCCCATCCGCCTTAGATGTCAGTCAGTACACTTCTGCTGGGCTGCCAACGCTTAGGAGCCCCATTCCCCCAAAACAATAGCTACCATTTTTGAGCTCCTAATACGTGCTAGGTTGTTTAGAAACTTAGCTCGTGGTATTCTCACACCCTACGGAGTTCGTACTCTTACACTGCTTTAAAGTTGAGGAGAACGAGGGTCAGAAGAGTTAAGTGATTCGCCCGAGATCACAGAGCTGGTTGGGAGCAGAGCCATTCACTCACTCTTCGGTTATCCATTCCACGAATTTTTACTGATGGCCTACTGTGTGTGAGGCGCCACGTCTGACTTCCCAGGCTCTTCACCATTCTGCACTTTGTCTTCCTCCCGAAGTTTCGGGGAACGGAGTGCCCCCGGGGTTAGTGCCCCCCCCCCTGCCTCCCCTCTGCTCTGATCCCCTCTCCTTCCCTCTCCTTTCCCCGCGCTAGTAAACATCCTGAATAATGGATGGAGAGTCCTGGTACCGGGGCAGCGCCGCCCTCCGGGGTTCCGAGCGGAGCCCTGCGCGTCCAGCTGAGCCCACCTCGCCTCTGACGCCCACCCCGCCTCTGCTCAGGAGCGGCTTTTGGGTTTCGGAGTTCTCACCAGCCTGCGGGCTAGACCTGTGAGCCCGCGTGTGAGGGCCGGGTTTCCCAGACTTGAACGCAGTGGCTGGGTGTGGAAGGGCCAGCCCTTGGCCTAAGAGGAAATCCTGCCTAGGTCTGGGCTCCCCACACGCGCGGGCCCTGCCAATCTTCTCCGCATCGCAACCAGCCCCCTTGCTTGGTTCCCGTCCATCTTCTGTCCTCTAACCGGGGCAGAGGACTCAGCAGGGGTGCCAAAGGCCAAGGGCTGCCCTCTAAACCGAGCCTCAGTTCCCTGGACTGCAAAATGGCATCTGTGCTACTGTTTGCCTTCCGGGGTTCTGGTGAAGGTGTTGTGAACTAGAGAAGAAAGGAAGCACTGAGCACTCAGCAAACCTCACAACCTGAGGCTTTGGGGAGCAGGTTTTGCCCTCAGATTCAGCATGCATCTCTGCCTCTTGCAGAAAAGGCCACCAGCCACCTCATACCTTATTGTACTGTAGTCTCTGTATGTGTTCAATGGAGAAATCATTTCTCCTCCCCTGACTGCTGCAAGCAACGCACTGAGATAAGCATCCGGCACAGTGCTTGGTGCACTGAAATCCAGAAATAAATCTTCATTCCCCTCTTCCTCTTTCAGCTTATAGATAAAGCATTTGGGAGCCAGAGTGGCCTGAGTAATCTCCCCAGAGAATGGTTAGTCTGGAGGAGCAAGTTTGTTCTCTGTTGTCCTTCCTTTATTCAACACCTGCTTTGTGCCAGATCGTGCAGAGGACTGGGACACAGATGTGAATCAGACTCCATCCCTGCCCTCACGGAGTCACCAGTCTGAAATCTACTGCAGGAAATGGAGGGCAATCTCGCTCTGTGGTGGAGACAATGATGTAGATTCAAGAAACAGAGCAAGGGAAAAAAAAAAAAAAAAAAACAGAGCAAGGCTGGTGGGATTCTTGAAACAGAATGCACACCAGAACTGTGGGCCTTAGGAGGGCTGGGGTTTAGACATCACTTTAAATATTGGGCTTTACATGACCATAGCTGGGCCTCAGTTTACCCACAAGAAGAGGGCTGGACTGGATGGTAAGTACTTCCAGGTCCAGCCAAATATTACCATTCTGGTTAATTTAAATGAAACACATTTGGAGGCACCTGGGTGGCTCAGTTAGTTAAGCTGTCGACTCTTGGTTTGGGCTCAGGTCCTGATCTCAGGGTCCTGGGATGGAGCCCTGCCCAATGCACTGGAATCTGTGCTCAGCAGGGAGTCTGCTTGTGGATTCTCTCCCCCCCACCGCTGTGCCTCCCTCCCCTCCTGTTCTCTCTCTCTCTAAAATAAATAAATCTTTTTTTTTTTAATGAAACCCATGTTGATTAAGTCAAGAGCTTCTTTCCAAGGACCCATAACTTCCCAGAAGTTGAATGCGACATTATTTGATCATTTCACCAGTATTTAGGATCACCCATCCTTGGAAGGCAAAAAGGAGAAAGAAAGGTGGGGATGGTGGATCCTCCAGGGAGAAAAATTCGTAACTTGCCTGACGCTGCGGTACCCTAAGACCCACACTCACTTCATCATATTCTAGTTGTCTGTGAAGCTGAACCCCCAGAAACAGAAGGACAAGCCCATCTGCATCCAACCTTCACGGCTTTGTCCCCTGAGGGGCCTGGGAGACTTGCCACGGTCGAGGTCAGGCAGGGGTCAGAGCCAGAGCAAGACAAACTGGCCCCCTCAGGCTTCCAGTGCTGACCTTCAGCTCACCAGCCCCCATTCTAGCATCCCCAGGCCTTAGAATCACAAATCAAAAACCACTCTTGCATCAGGGAACCTGTGTTCCCTGGGTTTTTCTCATCCTTCCCTTCAAGAAGGTCTACTGACAGCTCTATACAACCAGCAGTAAGGTGATACCCATCCTTAGGGACCAGTCTTTCTGAGAAGGCCCTGGAGAGAGAGAGGAGATGAGGTAAACACCACATAGGAAAGAATGAGAAGGAGAACCATGAACACTCTCTACTTTGTAAGATTTGCAAACCAGTTCTGTCCGAAGCAAGTCCAGGAAAGCAAACTCGTTGGGTATGTAAAGGGGAAGACTGGGACACAGGTAAACTGGAGAGCGAATGCCCCATCCTTCCCCCCAATCCCAGCATTAAATTACAATTAAAATTCACATGCACGTGCCCCCCACAAAACCCCACATAACAAAATCTGTCTGAGGGTCCAAGTAGAGACCGCAGGAACATTCATGAAAGTGACACTAAAGGGGCACTTTCTTCATCCTGTGATCATTTCAGAATACCTACTGACAGCTGGGTCTTGTGATAGTTTCTGCAGGCATAGAGACCCTGCTTTAAGAGCTCAGCGTCTGGTGGGAACAAAAAATTGCCGCATGTAACTCTAAATCTGAAATGCAAAGCACTGTGTTCCTCTGAAGGACTAGCCCTGGGGGGATGCTGGGGCAGAGGCATTTTCCTGTGGGCCAGTGCTTTTCAACTTCAGCAGGAAAAGGAATCATCTGCAGCCCTTACAATGCAGCATCCTAGGACCCACACAGAGAGATTCTGACCACAAAGACTGAGGTACTTCCTCATAAGCATGCATGATTTGCATGCAGGTGACCTGGGACCCTCAGCTTGAAAACCTTGCTCTGGAAATTTGTTACCTGACATTATTTATTTTTTTAAGCCCTGACCTAATTATGTAAGATTTGCTAAGACTCAAAGAGATAGTTTCTCTTCTTGGAGTTTTTTGCATCTTCCTCTGTTATCTGTTCAAGAATGTGATGTTTTATCGTCTCAACTCCTTGAAGGACCCTGGGACTTCTTTAAGGATGGGTCTTACCTGTCCCTGTGTCTCCAGTGCCTATTTCGACAGGCCAGGCACCATATAGGAGCTTAATATAATAATTTGCATGGAATGAATGAACGCATGAATAATATCCTTCCCAAGATTCCGGCAGTAGGATGATGGTGATAGCAAGAAAAAACAGTTATGGACGGCCGGGCTCTGGGCTATATGCTTTAGACAAGAATTACAGCTGGATCTCCACATCAGGACTTCGAGATTGGTATTATTTCTCCATTTTCCAGATGAGAAAACTGAGGCACAAAGAGACTGAATTCTCCAAGGCATTGGAGACATTTAAGCCTGGTAGGGTAGGCGTTAGAACCCAGGTTTCTCTAACTTCTGAGCCCACGTTTTAACTAATGCCCTGGGCTGGTACTAGTTTTCCCACCCTCCAAGCACAGAGGCTGAGCCTGGGAGGGTGAGTCGGGTTTACTTTTCTCCCAGAAGGGAGGCGGCCTCTACCCCGAGGCACAGAGGCGGGCCCTGCTCCAGGCACGCTTCCTGCGGAGGCCACCTGGAGAAGCAGCAGTTCCCTGGTCCCACCTCCATCCCTGGCGGAGCTCCACCTCGGGGTTGGGGGTGGGGAAGGAGGAAGAAGGGGAGGGGTGGGAGATGGCCCGATAGGACCGCCCGAACTCAAGATGCCATCGCGGGGAGGCAGCTGGCGGGGCTGCCGGGCCAGGTGTTCGCAGCCGCCCGCCTCGCCTTCCTCTCCCTTTCTCTCGTCTCCTTTCACAAACTTCTCACATGTACCCGCCGCCTGCGCAGCTGCTGCCGGCCTCGCCTGTCGGCCGCTCGCCTCGCATTGTCTGCACGGGCCCAGAAGATCCGAGACGCCCAGAGGGACTGGGGAGCCCGAGGCCGAGCACCTTTGAGGGGTCCGCATGCGCCAGCCCTCCCCTTGCCCGGCGTCCCCGCCCACCGAGCTCTGGCCCTCTCTCGGGAGGGCTCCAGGCAGGTCCCTGACTCTCTACGGCCTCACTTTTCCGCACCTGAAAATGAGGGGACCAAGCCAGGGATCTCCTAGAGCCCTTCGCCATCATGCATTCTTTCACTGAACACAATTATAGAGCATCTACTGTGCGGCAGCCACGATGTTAGCAGGTAGGAATTCAGCTACAAACAAGACAGCCCCCCACTCCCTCCCACTTATCCCCTACTCCTGTAGAGCGGACAGAGGATTCTAGGTCTACTTCTGGTTGCTGTGTAGGAACAGGGTTGCCTTGGCCCAAAACAGATGAGTGAGGCCCCAAATTTTCTGGGTTTAGTCTATGATGATTTCAAGGAGACCCAGTCAGTAGTTTGGATATAACACACCAGTGCCCAGAACACTCTTCCTAATAACTTCTCACAGTTAGCCCTTGGCTTTTTCATACTCTCCCCAGCTCTAGACTTTAGAATATCACTATCCTTGGCAGCATGGCCAGCTCTGTGCTTGTCCTCAAAAATCTGGACCCCGTAATCACATGGTCCTATTCCTGGCCCATGAAGACTGGTTTTGCCTTTCTCTTCTCCAGTTCATAGCCCTCTTTGAGCTCAAAGTCATAAAGTCAATCTCCAGGTCACCTAGTTGGTTGTCACCTCTTCCCTGACCAAAGGATTAGGCTGCTTCTCTTATCCAGTCAGGTTGGTTGTGAAGAGGCTGCAAGGGGAAAGGTCTGGATTCAAACATGGATATGTAGCTAACCTGCTACGAGACCCTGGACAAGTCACTCATGGGCTGCGGCCCTCTGGTTACTCAGGACTGCAAGAGGCTTGGTGAGACAGGATTGGCCTTTTCAGTGTAGATATGTCAAAGTTCTATGTGTGGCTCTTGGAAAGGTGGTACAGGTCAAATCCATCACCATAAATGGAAGCCAAGCTCTAACCGTTCTGCAGGGTGTTCTGCAAACCAACCAGGAAGCTCTGTTGTTTCATGTATCCATCAGGTGCTTGCCAAGCACTTCCTCTGTGCTGGGCACATGCTAGGGCTGGGGATACAATGATAAACAAGGGCTACATGGTCTGGCTGTTGTCTAATTCATTCCTCACAATAACTCCCCAGAAGTGAATTATTCTTCCACCTTTTCTTTATGGATGAGGGAACTGAGTCTCAGAGAGGTAAAGTAACTTGTCTGCCAATGCACAGCTCATTGTTTCCTGAGATCTTTACTCTGTCTTCCTGGCTGTGTGCATTATGTGAGTTAATCCTAACAGCCACCCTAGCTATGGTGTAGGTACTGTTACTACGTCAGTTTCACAGAGAGGACTGCCAAGGGCTCAGAGAAGTTGTGTTCCTTGAAGCCCCAGGGGAATAAGCATCAGGATTAGGATCTGAACTCAGGTCTGCTGCCCTAAACTGTGGGCTTTCCCACCCATACCAGGCAGCCCTCAGGAAAGGGGCTGAAACTTCCTGCAACTTGTTCACTTCCCCTTCAGTCCCCCGGATGAAACAAAGAGAAGCAGAGCCATTAACCAGTGTCTGTAAATTAAAAAGAAGGAGGATAGGAAAGTGAGGAGGAGGGGTGGGGGGAATGAAGAGGAAGGTGTAGAAGGAGGAGAAGGAGGAAGAGGAAGAGGAGGAGGAGAATGGGAAGGAGAAAGGAACGTAGCAAAGAAAAAGAAAAAGGGAAAACAAGCAAAGGCTTTGCTCCCATCAGGGGGGAAATCAGCGTCTTGTCGCCTAGCTCCATGCCCTGATTTATGATAAAAAATTTAGAGGAAATCATTTATATTTTAAAGGATCTAAATAGCTGCATGAAAGTTTTATCTAAAGTGCTACTGTATTTATAGGCAGTTCTTCCATGCTGGAGGTAATTAATAGATGTATAAATCGCAGGGCTCCGAGCTCCCCTGCCCGGCAGGGCTGGAAGGCAGCACGGGCCTTGGCACTTGGGGACGGTGCGGGAAGGCAGAGGCAGCGGGAGAGAGACCCGCGCCATCCCCACCTCCCACCCAGCCCCGCCCTTGGGGAAGTCTTTGCTGGGACCCCAGAGCTAATTCGCCCCAGAGTAGGGGATGCAGTTCGAAAGCGGAAGTTGAGCTGCAGTTCCCAGCTGCCCAACTCTTAGTCCCCTCCGCAAGTTTGTCGCTAGGGAGCTCTAGCGGTGGCCCTCCTCCCTCTTGCCCGCCCCCAAGCCGACGCCAGGGAATTTGCTGGCTGTGCTCCGGCTGGCCGGTAACTCCCAGAGGCCTTGGTAGGTGAAGTCCTGGGCTCTCTCACTCCCCCACCCCAACTTTAGCCCAAGTCCCATTTTTCTCTCTGAGCCCCCTGCTCAAGATGCCAGGTGCTTGTTTTGTTTTGGAAAAGGAAGCCAGTTGTGAGAGGCTGACAGCTCTCGGCTTACTTTAATTAAGGCTGTGAAATATTGATGGTTTTGGCTCTCTCTGTGGCTGCCACACCTTACAGGCTGGGAGAGAAGCCCAGGGATGAACAAGTTAAGGTAGGCCAGATGGTTTCCTTTCAGAAATGCCATTCAGACCTACAGAGGTGTCACTGCCTGAGATCATCACTGAGCCTACATAATTGATGGATCTCCTGAATGTGAAAAATAAAAATCTACCAAACTGGAAAGAAACAGTGAGGATTCATTCTGGTTGAGGAGAGGGTGTGCCTGTGTACTGGGCTGAAGGTGGATGGGCTGGGTGTAAAGAGCAGCTACCTTGGCCCTTTTCTTTCATTGGGTTCCTCCCAGCTGGGCCATATTGAGCCATTTTCTGTCAGGATGTAGCACAGAAAGAACCTTCCCCATTTAAACACCCTCCTTTAGCTTTTCTTGGGGGACTAAAGAGCAGGCATTCCTCGATGAGAAGAAACTATCCATCTCCCCTTTTATTTTATTTTTATTTTTTGAAGGTTTTTATTTAAGTAATCTCTACACCCCTTGCGGGACTCGAACTCACAACCCTGAGATCAAGAGCCACGTACATGTTCTTCCAACTGAGCCAGCCAGGTGCCCCATTCATCTTCCTTTTTAAAGTCCTTTAATTTCCTATGCTCTGATTAAGTACCCCCAAAAGTGCATTTACAAGAAACTTACACACTTACCTCTTTACTCCACCATTAAGTTTGAGCTAGAGGATGAATGTGTGTCTGTGTTTTTTTTCTGGTCCTGTGGCTCTAAACAACACTATAAAAGAGTTGCCATCCTGGCACATGAAGATATTTTGATCTAGTGGATTCATGCTTTTATGGGAGTTGGAAGGGGGTGTGTTGGTGTTGTTTGTGGTGGTGTAGTCGTGGTGGGAGAGTCTCCGTCTTCCAAGACCCATGTCCTCCATGTGCATGAACAGGGGTGAAACATTATTTTTGATATATGATGACCTTGCCATTGACACATTTTAATATGTCAGTCCGGAAGGGTGTTACAGACAGTTGCTTCTCCTTACTAAAATTCATCACGTTACAAACAAAATACTATCAATTATCCTCTGCCCCAATCCATTTCTTCCCATGTATATTTAACCATAATTTATTATATTTCTCAAACATTGTTTTCCTAATATAACAGAAAGGACAATGAATATCTGGCTCTATCCCTGGGTTCGGAATCCAAGTTCTAGTAGATTAGAAATACAGAGAACCTTGGGTCTCCTGGGTGGCTCAGTGGGTTAAGCCTTTGCCTTCGGCTCATGTCACGATCCCAGGATCCTGGGTCCTGGGTCCTGGGATGGAGCCCCACATCGGGCTCTCTGCTCAGCAGGGGGCCTGCTTCTCCCTCCCCCTCTGCCACCTTCTCTGCCTACTTGCAATTTCTCTCTCTGTGTCAAATAAATAAATAAAATCTTAAAAAAAAAAAAAAAAGAAATACAGAGAACCTGGAAGCTCTTCTTTCCTTTCTCCCCAGACGTTTTTCTCTCTGTGAATATGACAATTCATCTATTTCTTCTGCTCTTGCATCCTACTTCCTGAACAGGGGGGAGATTTTGCGTGCAATTTGCAAGTCGGTCTTTCAGAATTCCAACAAGAGCAGGTCTGGTGGTAAACAGAAGGATCTGGAAGTGAATGTCATATTCAAAGCGCTGTACACAACTCAATATGGTAGGTGATACTGTCAGATTTCACTTCACGTTTATAACCTCCTTTTCTCCCAAAGAGCGTGTGTCACACATAACCAGCCAGTTTCAGGGCAGTAGGACAGGACCACATCCTTTTTGAATAAACGGTAAGCCTTTGATAACTGCTATCAGTGTGTGGAGTGGCTCTGTGATAGGGAATGGTTGGAGGGGCAGGGGGAGGTCAGGGAAGCTTCCTCTGAGCTGCTAAGACCTGAATGAAGGGAAGTAACTGGCCCTGTGACAATCTCTGAGAAGAGTTTACAAAGGCAGAGTAAGTGCAGCACCCCAGGCTGGGAAAGAGGTTGTGTGTTCAAAGACCAGGAGGAAGGATGCTCTGCTGGGCCCAGTGAACAAAGGAAAGGAAAGGGATGAGTTTGGAGAGGGGAAGGGATTAAATAGGACCTTATAAGCCATGGCAAGAAACCGGTGCTTTGTTCCAAGAGCAGTGGAAAGTTTTAAGCAGGGGAGTGATAAGCATTTTGTCAACAGTCTCCTAAAAGGGAACACAAACTACCAGGCACAGAGCAAGGAGGTCTTCCAGGAAAAAGTGGTACTCTTGCTGTTCCCTCTGTCTGGAATGCTCTTCCCGCAGACGTCATGTGGCTCACTTGCACACGGCCTTCAGATGTCAACTCAAAGGTCATCTTCCCAGCGAAACCTTCCCAAAACCTTCTATTTACTATTTCAGCTATCTCTCCCCTATCACATTGTCTCTGCCCTTCTCTGCTTTGTCTCCATAGCACTCATTATCTTAGAAACTTCATAGTCATATTTGACTTTCTTATTAGTTTGTTGTTTATTTTGCTAATAGAATGTAGTTTTGATGAAGGCAGGGGCTTGGCTTTAGTCATTTCCACTTACCTTGTGTCACAAACACTACCTAGAGCTAAAAAGATTTGCATGGAATCAATGAACTAACTGAGCTGAGTTTTGACAACATCTGGTTTAAAACAATGACACTACCAGTGCCATTGGTGAGCCATCTATTTGGGTCCCCTCATTCAGGGGGACCACAGAGTCATTTTGTCATCTTGGAAGGTATGAAAGGTAAGTAGCCAACCTGGGTATCAACCTTGTCTCAGACTGTGCTCCCGGTGATTCCGCTCATCATGCTAAGCCCATTCCCATCTCAGAGTCTTTGTCTTCATTTTCCTCTACCTGGAATCTTATCCTCCCATTTCTTCCCCTGGCCAGCTCGTCCTTGAAATCCAGTTCACACGCTACCTCATCAGAGAGGTCTTCCTGGCCTTCCCTGACTACCCAATCAAAAATTAGCTCCATATACCCCATCTCCCCAACTGCTCGCTTTCTACCCCATTACTCCATTCTTGTTTTTCAACCTAGCACTTAGCACGATCGAAAATTACTTCTCCCTTGACTTGTTTATATGTTTATCACCCACATGCTTTCACTAGAACATAAGCTGCATGAAAGCAGACCTGGTCAACCTTGCGTTTCATGGAATCTCCAGTGCCCGGCACGCAGGGCGGTGCTCGAAACGCGTGTTGAATGAATGCATAAATGAATAAACAAGTCAGACAAGCTAACGTTGGCCAAGAGCTGCAGAGTGAGTGATTGGCATTGCCCAGGAAACCCAATTCCCAGTTCCCTCCTCCCCTTTAGACCACATTGCCTTCCCGATGTATGTGGGAAAAGATAACTGAAAAGATATACAAGAAGAGCCGAAACTTTTCTAAGGTCACACTGAAGGGGAAAGGCTGAGCTCTTGTGGAGGAAAAAGGAAGCATGTCCCAGCTTGGGGAGGATCACTGCTTCCATTGTTCATCTGAGCCTTTGGGTCAATAAAGCAGATTTCTGACATCATAAAGCCAATTAAGACAAAAAAAAAAAACATACACAAAACTTGACACTGGCTATGACATGACTGTTCCATTGTACAATCTGATCGAGGAAATGTATCTAGGATTACCCAGACAGTCAATTATTCATGAGCTAAACGTCCAGGCATCAATTACCTGGCTTGATGCTCTTATTCATTAAGGAGATTGAACAGCCCAACTTAACAAAGCAGGAGAAAGTTGCTAAGTAACAGAAGTTACCTGACCAGCCTGCAACACTGCAAGTTCTACAATATGAGTCTTTTCATGGCAAGAAAGGGCCCAAGGATCACCAGCACCAGAGATCAAGTGGTAAGCCCCAGTGGGACTAGTTTCAGCTTCGGCAAAGGGAAGGGAGCTCAGCGGCTGGGAGCTTGATTTAGACAGCTGGAGCAAGGGACAAGATATAAGCTAAGTTCCCTTTACCAAATGAGGGGGATATTTACCAAGAGGAATAAGAATATTTCACAACACATACTAGTCAACATTTTAGTTGAAAGTCAAAGGTGTCTCTCTAGCATATAATTGAGTAAAAGTAGACTGCAAATATACCAACAATTCCCCTGGGTGCTACAAATTCTTAGAATTCCTCTTCAGGGGGTGCCTGGGTGGCTCAGTGGGTTGAGCCCCTGCCTTCAGCTCAGGTCATGATCCCAGAGTCCTGGGATCCTGGGATCGAGCCCCCGCATCGGGCTCTCTGCTCAGCGAGGAGACTGCTTCCCCCTCTCTCTCTGCCTACCTCTCTGCCTACTTGTGATCTCTCTCTCTCTGTCAAATAAATAAATAAAATCTTAAAAAAAAATTCCTCTTCAGGTATCCATCTGACTGTCAGTCTAAAAATCATTCTAAGGATAAGAAAATGTATAAATAGGATACAAAAAAGTTTATGTAGAGGACACAGAGCTTTATATACCCAGCCTAATTAGCTTTCTCCTTTGAAAAACTTGTTCCACTGCAGATAAAACTGTAGTTCCCTTGGCTACTACTTCTAGTACTTGTCCGTATTACTTTTACAATCAGAAAAAAAAGACGCTGGTATTCTCAGATTTGACCATACAGATCGTGAGGGAAGGAGTTTCTGTTTGGGACTTCAAGAGAATATAGCGGTTGACACAGGGTTTTCCAAAAATTGGGCTGCATTACCACACCCAGTGTATTGTTTCAGGACATAGTGTGAGGTAGGCAGACCAGTTATGTAGTTTGCAGGGCCCAGTGCAAAATGAAAATGTAGATCCCCTTGCTCAAAAATTATTAACAATTTCCAGATGAGAGGGGCACCTGGGTGGCTCATTTGGTTAAGTGACCAACTCTTGATTTCAGCTCAGGTCATGATATCAGGGTGGTGGGATCGAGCCTGCATCAGGCTCCAAGCTTGGTGGGGAATCGGTCTGAGATTCTAGCTCCCTCTCTCTCCACCCCTCCCACCTCCCACCAAGATAGATAAATAAATATTAAAAGAGAGAGAGAGAGAGAAAGAGAGAGAATTTCAAGATGGCAACAACAGATCATTAAACCAAGCACAGGGCACTTGTCAGCGCCGAGCCCGGCGCCGCTGTCCAGGTCGCACAGCGATCAAACCAGCCCTGGGTCGGCTGAGTTAAGAACACAGGCTTCCGGGTGAGGCAGACTCCAGTGTGAGCCCTGACTTCACCTTTACTAGCTGGAAGGCCTTGATGAGTCTTCATTTTCTCAAAGATAATAATAGGAACAAAATGAGGATGAAGTGAGACCATGCCTGGCACATGCCAACCACTCCATAGGGAATAATTATCTCTAATGCTGTGGAAATATTAATGACAAGTTAGTGGTAATGGAGCAAGGCTGCTTTTGGCCCTGCTGGTAAGTGTCTGCATGGGGTAACTTGACTCATGCACGTGAACTCCAAAACAGGGCAAAACACAACTGACGGACACTTCGTTCTCTCTGCCCGTGGGTGTCACCTGGTCCGGTCAGTGGAATTCCTTTCTTCCCATAGCTATTAGCATCTGAGAAGGGCCTGATTTGGGTTGGTGTGAATATTTCATGTGAAGTGAAGCTGTTGCAAGTTTGATAACTGAGGTTCGTTCTGAGCCAACATAATCTGGCTCATTCATTCATTCATGAAATACTTTGATGGTCATTCGCTGGCACTGGGGGAGCAGATAAATAATAGGCAGTTCCTAATCTGGGAAATACTGCCATGGTCCTTTGAGGGACTGACTTGTTTTCATCTTTTTAGGTCTCAGCTCAAATATCAGCTCCACAGACGTGCCTTCCTCTCTGCCCTCCCTACAGAAGACGGCCAGTGACTGTCTCATCACCCCACCCAGTGCCTTCATGGAACCTGTTGACTTATTTGTCAGAAACAGAGCTGGTATCTTGTGCGTTCTGTAACTCTAGAATGCAGAGGAAGTCCTGGCTTGCAGTAGGAACACAGTCCATATTTTTCAATAAATCAGTGAATAAAGGAGTACAGAAATTGGATGGTGCTGTGGGAACACAGAGAAGGAGCACAGTGTTCTTGCCTGAAGTTGTTGTCCATGGCTTCCCAGAGGAGGTGCCATCTCAGATGAGTCTTAAGAGACGAAGAGGAGTGAGAGAGGCAAACAAAGGTGGGTGGATGCTCTAGACTGAGGGGAACAGCATGGGCCAAAGCAAGAGGCCCAAGAGAGTTTAGGGACCGCAGGTGTTTTAGTGGAGCCCAAAGGTAGGGTGCAGGTCACAGAAGGGCAGG
Organism: Martes martes; assembly: GCF_963455335.1. Taxonomy (NCBI): domain Eukaryota; kingdom Metazoa; phylum Chordata; class Mammalia; order Carnivora; family Mustelidae; genus Martes; species Martes martes. The sequence goes on from NC_137892.1 coordinate 83,495,457, forward strand.
AATTCGGCCCAGAAGCTGGGGTGGGAACCAGATCACCGAAAGCATTAGACGGCTAAGGAAGTGGAGTCTTAAGCCAGAGGCAGTCCGGCAAACTCCATTTATCTGCCTGCTCAGTGGCCAGCACGGAACCAAGTGCAACGGGTTTAGCAGTAAGACGTCCATAGTCCCTGACCTCAGAGAGCTTACCCTCTAGCAGGGAAGACAGACATGACACAGAGTGCTTTATCACTCCATCCTTAAACAAAGACTACTGAAAGCACTGTGATCAAATATTATAGGGTGGGGTGAGAATCCCTAACAAGGATATCTCATCTGGGTTAGGGGTTGGAGAAGCCTACCCTTTTTAAAAAATATTTTATTCATTTATTAGAGGGAGAGGGAGAGCGCTCGAGCATGACTGGGTTGGGGGGAGGCAAAGAGAGAAGGAGACTCTCTGCTGAGCAGGGAGCCCAATGTAGGACTCGATCCCAGGACTCTGAGATCATGACCTGAGCCGAAGGCAGATGCTTAACTGACTGAGTCACCCAGACACCCAAACCTTCTCTTTTTGACTCTCCAGTCAGGCCTGGAAAAATCCATTGTTTGGTGTTAAAAATCAACTTAAACTACATGTACTTATGAGAAAAAAAATCTCACATATATACGAGGATTTCAGTGAACCCATGCCCAGAAAGACTGATTTGGTTTGATGCCATTTATATAATATTTTAAAGCATGCAAAATATTATTATTATCTGTTACTATAAACAAATAGCATGAAGACATGCATGGGAATGAGAAAAACTAAAAGCAGTGTAGTGCCTCCCTTGGAGCTAGGAGTCAAGTTTGGAGTAAAAAATACTACCGGAGAGGTTCAACTTCATTTATAATGGTTTACTTCTCAGCTGGGTATAGATATATGGGTTAATTTTATTCTCCATATCTTTTCATATTTTTGAAGTATCTCACTTTTTAAAAAATAAAGTGAACTGAAATCTATATTAAGTATTTTTTAATAGTCATCATTACCACAAAAGAGATTGTAACAGGAGCACCTGGGTGGTTCAGTTGGTTAAGTGTCCAACTCTTGATCTGAGCTCTGATCTTGGTCTCAGGTTTGTGATTTCAAGCCCCATGGCTTCAAAACAAAGAGAGAGATTATAACATCTTTTATTTAAGACAGAATAGGAAATGGAAGTACGTATGCAGTACCCATTTTATCACACATCACAGAGTAAATAAACAAAGTCCACAAATGTTCTTATTAGGTCAAAAACTCTCCCCCATCCTAATTTCTTCTCAGAGATTCCATATGTAAAACAAGAAGTAAGTAAAGTAAAGAGTCTTAGCTAAGACTTTTTAGGGACTGGCTGGACTTCTTGCAAATTCCGTTTATCTTTATTTGGGAAAGAGGCAACCAAAATGAAAAACAATCCAGAGAAGGCAGAAGGAGCTAGAACCTCACATTCTCACCAACAGTGCCAAAAGACCAGGCGCCAGTGAAATAGCACCATGATCGATGGCTAAGTGCACGGGAATGGCTGGTCTTCTGCCCCATTGTAAATGGCTTTCAGTGGTACCCCTCTGAAAGGACACCTGGACTTGTGTACATCTCTGGACACTGCGACCAAGGTCAAAGTTAGTATAGGGTGGAAGAATGGGCTTCCTTGTTTCAGAATGTTTCTTCATGAGCCCATGGTGGGTCTCGGTGGCAGTTTAAAAATAGCCAGGGAGGAGTAACTGGACTGGCAGCCAGTTATTGATCACTCAGCAGAGTGCTGGCAGCTGTCGCCAGGCCAGAAGAATAGAGAGACCGTGTACCTGCCCTCCCCTGGCAGAACATATTTCCCCAAATCCTTATCAGAGACCAGAACTAAAAGCTCTACCTAATTTGCTACCTCAGCAGCACAGTGTCTGATAATATCCTCTGATAAATGGAGATAAATAGTGTTTGGAAGGTGGACAGTGCTTTCTAGATTGACAGCCCAATTCTAGGAGACACAAAGGCATCAAGCCATCATCTGAAGTGGAAGTCTATAAAACCATCAGTAGTGGTGGCTCTTTTCCACCCTACAAATGTTTCTATGGGTCTACTCAATTGCTAAATCCATCCATACAGCTATCCATCCATCCATCCATCCATCCATCCATCCATCAAAACACGGTTCAATGTCTATCTGTGTCAGATTCCATTTCAGGTTATGGAACATGAAAATGACCAGAATTCAGGGCTGGAGGAGCACACAATCAATGTTGACCGCATACCTGCTGAAAATAGGACCTGGCACTAGAGTTCCTAGGAAAAAATTCTCACTCCCAGCTCTATCACTTGACATGCCAAATGAATGAGATGATGAGTTCAATGGTGAAACTCAATGCTGAAGGCCAGACAGTCTTGTCCAGGAATGGCCAATACATTTGTTATATCCCCGTGTCACTTATATTCAACTGGTGACGGCTATCTGGAACACTGTAAGAATAACTCTGCAGGTAAGTTTGGGTGCTGGGAAAGAATACTGAGGTTGATTAGTGATGTCTGTTGCAAGACAGAATAGGGGAGTGACTGCACATACTGGCTTTCTCTGGGGCAGTGGAAAGACAACAGGCAAGAAGCCTATCCAGAGAGACTCTGACTTTATTTCTACCAATAGCAGTGCCCCTTAGGCAAGTGAGCTACTTTCTCTCTGTTCCCTGATCTGTGGAATGAAGATGATAACATACTCTTTGCTCTATTTTCCTCCCAAGTTTGCTAGTAATAATTGAATGAAATAAAATATGAGAAAGTATTTGTCACCGTATAATTACATCGTAGGTTAAGATTGTACTGAAAGAATTAGGCTTTCATCTGGGCAGGGGCATCAGAGAATCAACCAGTTTGTTTCCCTTTTTTTATGAATTTTATTTTGTTTTCCTATGCGGTCATACTACAGAGAGCGCTTCTGTAAGGTAGGTCTTTTTGATGTTAAAGAACATTCTGTTCAAGATAGGAGTAGAGTATCACAAGAATTCCTTTAAAATGAGGAAAACAGAGTTCTCACCAGAACCCAGGATAGTGGGGGCTCATGGAGACTGGTCCCTGGTTCAAGATAAAGAGTGTGGTTTATGATCCGAAGTCGCCCTATGGCCTTATCACTATCTCAGCAGCTGCAGCCTGATCCCCGATGACATGACAACTCTGTCATGCTTACTCCTCTGTGTGATGTTGCTGACAATAATTCTGGTGATAAAGGTAGTTATTAATGCTGTCAGGCACTTTACCCAAGGCTTTACTAAGATATCTTCGTTTAATCCTTCCAACCATCCCATGAGGTATTTGTATTTTAGAGATGAGTTGACCAAAGTCTTTAGAGGCTAAGCAATGCCAAGGGCACAGAGCTAGTGAAGATCACCTGAAAGCAAAATTTGGGAGGAGTTAAGACGGAGGAGTAATAGGGGGATCCTAACCTTGCCTTGTCCCTAGAACACAGCTAGGTAAATATGACAGCAAAATCTGTTGAGGTCTCACTGTTTGCATTCCACTAACTCTCATCCTACAAGTCTCTGACGGAGACGAACACACAGCAAAGAGTAATTCACCCAGGCTGGGAGCTGGATTGAGAATCCCAAATGCCCCAACAGCTTAGAACTCTGGAACTTGAGCCCCATGAACTCTGGTGGAAAGGACTGTCATCTCAAGTACAAGGGTTATTTTTCAGGAAGAGGTAGCCTGATAGAGTCAAAAGGAGCACAACTGACCCGGGGATGCTGCGGTTCTACTATTCATGGTTTTTTTGTTTTTTTTTTTTAAGTGCTTCGGATTAAATTCTAGCAAGGCAGCAAAAATTAGAATTTTCTCCCATTTCACTCACATCACCTGTTTCTGTTCCCAGAACTCGTAAAATTTCCATTTTCTAATATCACATTTTACAGAGCCTTTGTCCATAATGTAGACCACATCCTTTCAGCATTTACATCCTAGCAGGTAAATAACATTCATTTTAAGAAGTTCCCATCATATGCTTCTTAAGAACTAGCTGAAGTCTATATATAGTGCAAGTGCCTGGGCCTGTCTAGACCGCCAAAAGGAACTATTCCACCAGAGAACACTGGCTCGAGTTTGTTGAATTAACAGCCCGCTCAGTCACTGGTTTCAAAATATCTTGTTGAAACATCACATCTTCAATTGGGTCCACTTTGCTCACAAAGTGATCACAGGAACTTACGGATGGACAGTCTAGCCAGATGGAGCTCAGCTGTTTAGTCCCAAATTCAGCTCAAGTCCACCCTTAGGGAGAAAATTCACAGAGAGTAATTTATCTGCATTTAGAAGATACTATTTGGTACCTAATCATCAGGGTGTTAAAGGGAAAATAATAAATTAATGTGCCAAACATGTTGTGTGCCTGAAGTATTTATACCCTCATTAATGGTAGTTCCAGCCATTTTCATGCTGGTGGCAGGTGTGGCCACGTTGGCATTGCCCTATGCAAATGTAAAGTTCTGTCTTAGCCTTTTCATGATGGCGCAGCATTCCATTACAAGGACATTTCATTATTTGCTTGTTCATCTGTATTTTCTGAATTTCTTAGAGTGATTCAAATGTATCACATGGGACACCTGGGTGGCTCAGTTGGTTAAGCGTCTGCCTTCAGGTCAGGTCATGATCCCAGAGTCCTGGGATCGAGTCCCAGATGAGGCTCCTTGCTTGGCAGGTAGACTGCTTCTCTTTCTCCCTCAGCCTGCCGCTCCCCCTGCTTATGCCCTCTCTCTGTCAAATAAATAAATAAATAAATAAAATATTTTTAAAGATTTTTTTTTTAATTTGACAGACAGAGATCACAAGTAGGCAGAGAGAGAGAGGAAGGGAAGCAGGCTCCCTACTGAGCAGAGAGCCCGCTGCAGGACTTGATCCCAGGACCCTGGGATCACGACCCGAGCCAAGGGCAGAGACCTTAACCCACTGAGCCACCCAGGCACCCCAAATAAATAAGTAAAATCTTTTTTAAAAATGTATCGGGGTGCTTGGGTGGCTCAGTTGTTAAGTGTTTGCCTTTGGCTCAGGTCATGATCCCAGGGTCCCAGGAGGGAGTCCGGCATCGAGCTCCCTGCTGGGTGGGGAGCCTGCTTCTACCTTGGCCTGCTGCTCACCCTGCTTGTGCTCTCTCTCTGGCAAATAAATAAATAATAAAATCTGTAAAAAAATGTATCACATAAGTAATAAGCAAAATTTTTAAAGGTTGTCACTTGCAGTCACTTGTTCTTGCTGCTAAGCAGATAATCATCAGATATTCAAAGTCTTCATTAAAGACACACATTTGTAGGGCTGTTAGTTTCTCCTAGCTGATCTTTGAATAACAAAAAGAACATTTCCCCATATTACTACTAATTAAGCATCTCAGAGAGACCTAGCACAGGTGATACCTTTCTAAACTGAGAAAATTAGATCTCTTTGTTTATTCTTGGCAATGTTTAGCCGTATTCAGACTGCAGGCATGACTGTTATGTTTGGCTATTAACCAATGCCATTAAGTCACTAAGTCACCAGTGTCACTAAGTATGAGCTTTAGCCCCAACCCTTGTATTTAAGTGTGATGTTCTCAATAGTCTTTTTAGAGTGGAGAGGGCAAATGGGCTGTTTAAGAATTCACACATACAATTTGGGGTAAATATAACTGGGTGCCACCTTCATTTTGGGAGTTGGGGGACATGGAAGAGAAGTTCCTTATGAAAACCACACATTTAAAATGTCACATAACCTTTTTAAAGAGATATAAAAATTTCAAATGTATTATAATGGATCTCTTTTCTCTCAATAACATATATATATATGTATGTGTGTGTATGTGTGTATATATATATATATATATATATATATTTAAGGTAGATAGAATTATTGCAAAGCTGGTTCTAAAATGAGGCAAAAATCTTTCATTCTCACTGGAGGGCTGAAGTCTTTTTCCAAAATCACTGTAATTAGAATAGGGATGTCTGTGGTTCTCTTCCAACTAGGTGAGTAAGTTAGAGCTTTGCTCTACATTTTGCTGTGTCTTCCCCTTACTTACTGTGTGATGTTTGCCTTGTTCTAAGTACGTGATTACCCTAAGATCTCTGGAAGGTAGGAGTGTGGGGGAAAGAAGGTTTTCGGGAAACCTAAGCAACTCTTCGCAAAATACAGTCTCAGTCCGCCGAGGGGGCACCGAGTCCAGGAGACACGCTCGTGCCTCCTCTAAGGTGCCTGTCAGTCTGTTCCCCAGGGATCCCTTCTACTCTTGTGCATTAAAACATAATTGTTGTACATTTTGCCCGTGGCGTTTAGATGTGTCTGTGCACCTGTGGGCGTGTCACGAGGTAGTAGTTCCGTGTGCTAGCAAGATAACTAGTGTTGCCAGTATGTTCGCGGAAACAGAATGGGATGAGAGTTCTTTTCTCTTGAAAAGAACTTGTACTATCATAACAACCTCCAAAAAGTCTTTCAGTGCCCAGGCTTGGAAAACAGAATGTTTGGATGAAACACTCTCACAGAGCTGGGCCGCCAGGGACCTGCACCCCCCTCCCCCGCCCCTTGCCCCACGATCACAGCTGGTTCCAGAAACTGTGGGCACAGATAAGACAGTGAGCCTTCCGGGGTGCCTAGGTGGCTCAGTGGGTTAAGCCTCTGCCTTCGGCCCAGGTCATGATCTCAGGGTCCTGGGATCGAGCCCCATATCGGGATCTCTGCTCAGCAGGGAGCCTGCTCCCCACCCCCCCAACACCCCCCACCCCGCCTGCCTCTCTGCCTACTTGTGATCTCTCTGTCAAGTAAATAAATAAAATCTTAAAAAAAAAAAAAAAAGACAGTGAGCCTTCTGCCACACGGGCTAACAAGCCTGCAGCTGTGAAATGCCACATCAGGACGGGTATGCAACAATCAGAATGCCAGCTGAGGAACAATGAACATGTCTTTCCTAAACAAGGACCCAGTGGGTACCCCTGAAAGGCCCCATGTACAGAGGAGGCACTGCATCAGCTCCCCGGGAGAGGGTGTGAGATGGTAACTAGAGAGAAGCAGCTCTAGAACTTGAGGGACAGGAGCTGGCCTCTTCCCAGCTGTGTGACTTGGGGTAAATTAATTAACCATTCTGAGCTACAGTTTCCACATTCATAAAGTGCTATTGGTACCTACCTCCCAGGGTTAGGTGTGGGCATTCATGATGATTGGTGCAGACAAATAAGTGAGTCCTTTATGGGGAGGTTATTCTGTCACTAGTCATGCTCCCCCAAATCACAATGATAAAAGCAACACCAGCACTAATAGTAGCCAGCATCTCCCAGGCATCTGCTCTGGACAGATGTCCTACTGAGTGTTTATGGGCACTGCCAACCCCATGACTATAGGGAGCCGGTGTTACTTGTATCCCCAGGTGCCGGCGTGAAAACAGATTCGCATATTGTCAAGTAATTACGGTAATGGAGAACCGAGTCTCCATCTATCTGGACTTGGCACCAGGGTCTGAGCGACTTCAGAGTCTGCCCACCTAAAGATACTTCCTCCAGTGGTGGATAAAGCTGTTAAAACAGAAGAAAAAAATTGTACATAGTTGGTGGGCTCAAGTGTGGGCTATGCTTAAGGAATTTGTACTTAAAAATTCACTTTGGGGCACCTGGGTGATATAGTCAGTGAAGCATTCAACTCTTGATTTCAGCTCAGGTCATGATCTTGGGGGCCCTGAGATTGAGCCCTGCGTTGGGCTCCGTGCTCAGCATGGAGTCTGCTTGAGGATTCTCTCTCTCCCTCTCCCTCTGCCTCTCCGCCTGCTCACTCAGTTTCTCTCTCAAATAAATCTTTTTTAAAAATTCACTTTTACCTTGAAAAATAGTACTTCTCTACATAAATAAATACATAACACTTTCTTCCTTTCTATGCTGTAGTGGTCACTCCCTAGGGGTACTGCTGAGAAAGTGGGTGTTGCTGCAACACGGAGCACACCCTTTCAAAGGTTATAGGACTCTGAGGGTTCCCAGAGAACTTGTTGCTCTGTCACAGTCCCCGAGGTATAATCAGAAACCATGGCTCAGGGACGCCTGGGTGGCTCAGTGGGTTAAAACCTCTGCCTTCGGCTCAGGTCATGATCCCAGGGTCCTGGGATCGAACCCCACATCGGGCTCTCTGCTCAGCAGGGAGCCTACTTCCTCCTCTCTCTCTGTCTGCTTCTCTGCCTGCTTGTGATTTCCATCTGTCAAATAAATAAATAAAATCTTAAAAAAAAAAAAAAGAAAAAGAAACCATGGCTCAATTAAAAAAAATTGTTAACCTGCGCTTATTATAGGAACATTAGAAAATACAAAGAAGCACAAAGAAGGCATAAAAGCAATTCACAACCACAAATACTCTAACATCTTAGTATATACCCTCCTACTGTTTTTTTCCCCTAGACACTCGGATGCATTCATACAACTGTTGATTTCACCCACTTCACCCTAAGCTCTCTCCTCCCTCAGTGTGGCCTGTTCTCAAAACAGTAACATTTGCCTAGTTGCTCAGGGCAGTATCTAGGAATGATGTCTGAGTCCTCTCTTGTTCACCCCACATCCAATCCACTGACATATCTCATCTCTCTTGCCTTCCAAATATAACTACTTCCAAGCCAGTCACCATGTCCGGATCGCTCTTGCCTTTTGACCTCCTGACTTCTACTTGTAGCAATCTGTCTCTCTAGCTGATTTTGAAAACAATAGAGTGATTCTTTTTGAAAGAGTTTCATTATATCATACCCCTGTTCAGAACCTTCCAATAACTTCCCATCACATTAGAATGAAATCCAATACAGTCCCAGGGCCTACAAAGTCCTACATGACCTATTCCCCTCCCTCACTGCCCCTGATCTTCTTGGCCCAGACACGTCCTACTCCCCACACTGCTTCCTGTACCCCAACTCAGGAACAGCAGGACCCCAGTGGAGCCCTCTGCTGCCAATGTGAGCACATGACTTATTTTCATGCGGGTCTTGGCTTCCTCTCTTTATGATCTGTCGCTCACCAGAATGAAACTCCATGAAAGCAGAGACCTTGGTTTATACCTTGTTCTGAAGCCTCACATTCTACTACAGTGTCCATCACCTTAGAGATGCGGATCATACATGAGACCAAAAATTAGACATGTGAGTGTAAAACCACAACTTTGATAAGAGAATACACTAGTCAGGAGAAGCTGGGCTATGCTGTGATAACAAACAATTCTTGTGTCTCAGTCACCTCAAATAACAAAGAATAGCTCATCTTTCACACTTGTCCATCACATAACGATGGGGACAGAAGGTGTCTCTGCCCAGGGCACCCTCACTCAGCCATGAAGGCTGAAGGAATTCTGCCCCTGGACAGTTGCAAGACCATGGCAGGGAGGAAAGGTTAGAGCAAGTTGGACTGCTCCTTACAGACTTCTGTGGGGAATTGATATGTGTTGTTTCTCACCCATTGAACGTACCAAAGCTAGTCTCACAACCACCCTTAACTCCTTGGAGGCAAGGGAAGCGTGGCCAATCATGTGCCTAGACAGAGGGGAACCGGAAGTACAGGGTGTCCACAAAGTCTAAAAACATAGGAGGATATATTTTGAATAGTTTGTTGATATTATAATTCATGAATTATATCTTCTTGTTTCCAGACTTTAAATACTCTCTATTTGGTCAACAACATTGATAACTTCCACAGTGCTGTGCAGAAAATGTCTTTCTCATCTCGGGTGCCCCTGAGAATGTATAACAGGGATCTGACCCCTATTTGTGGGAAGCGATGTTTGAGCTGAGATCTGAAGGATGAGTTGGCGAAGGGAGATGTTTCAGGGAGAGTGAACATTTCAGGCCATGGGTCTGGGTGTTGTAGGAGGAGTCAGGGAAAGAGTCAAGGGTGGGAAGAGCTGGACACGGAGCAACAGAGGCAGTCAGGACTCACAAATGCACAAATGCTCTGTGTGCATTTGGATAAGGGTGAGGCAGTGCATGCCCGTATTATATTTCCAAAATGGGCATTCAACTCAAATTGTTTCAGAGCCTGTGTTTTTTTTTTTAACTTACCATTATATCATAAACAACTTTCCTTGTCATCATAAGCCTTAATACAACTTATTTTTAATGACAGCACAGAACCATTATACAACCAAATCATAATTCATTTAACCAATCTCCTACGGTTCAGTTTTGAAATGGCTTCAATTTTTTCACCACTGTGAACAGTGCTAGGGAGAAGACCCTTGTAATTTAGTGTTGTCTCTTCCACCATCATTCACTTGGGATGAATTGTCAAAGCACAGTAAATGCCGGGTAAATGCGTAGGCACATTTGTTAAACTTTTTCTTTTCTTTTTTTAATAAATTAAAAAATTCATCCTCTGGGCAGCTTGTGCCACTCTCTACTCACACCACAAATACCACTTTACTTTAAATGCTAAGACATTTACAAGTCATTTTCTTTCACTATTTTCTAGCCCCATACACCATACTGGAGCAGTGGGAAGGCGTAGCAAGGAGCGAGATCTCCAAGAGCGCGGGGGATACTTTCATTGAGACTAAACGGCCACACTCATATATCAGGCAACAGTTTCCAGTAAGTACCATCATCTCGTCCACAATATAGATCCTTCTGGCAGCAAACATTTAGGGGCCATATAATTCAGGAGTCACTGTTGAAACAGATCAATGGGTTCTGCACGTGATAACAAGCTTTCACCCGCAATTGAGAGCTGGGGAATGTGCGCGTCTCCCACCGAGCGCCCTGGCAGGTGAATGGCGAATCACCATTCAGCCCTCCCGGACCCGCAGCGCTTGCCTTTCCCAGCCCGGCCTGGAGGCAGCGGAAGGGGAAGCAGTGCGGCTCTGCGGTTTGACCAGAGGACTGGGCCATTAGAATTTCTCTTTTGGGCGCTGCCACTGACTTCTCCCGTGGCCTCAAAGCCGTCTGTCTCCTTCTTCCTAGTGGTGAAATAGCAGTGCTAGCGCGTCCTTAAAGAAATGTTGCCCGGGGCAATTAAGAGAAAGAGAGAGAGAGAGTGTGTGCGTGGGCGCGCGTGTACACACACACACACGCACCAGTTGGGGGGGGGTGCAGAGGGAGAGGGAGATGGAGCACCTCAGAAAAATCTAGATTCCATGGTCATGGAAAGAGGGCAAACCAAAGTCAAGGCCCCAGTAAGATACTGGAAATGTGGCAGGGCGCCTGGATGGTTCAGTGGGTTAAGCCTTCTGCCTTCAGCTCAGATCATGATCTCAGGGTCCTGGGATCCAGTCCCCTGTCAGGCTGAAGTCTGCTCCACCCGCCCCCCTCGCCTACTTGTGATCTCTCTCTATCAAACAAATAAATAAAATCTTTTAAAAAGGGGAAAAAAAAAAAAAGAAAGAAATGTGGTAAGTTGTCTTTTTCTCTGCAATGAACCAGTAAGCTAACAGGATGCTAAAAATGCAGCTCATTGGGGGTCTGAAAACAACGTAGAGGAAATATTTTTTATAGTTATGGAAAGATAGCAACTTATTTTTGGAAGAAAAAGATAATGAAAGAAATATAATCAACATGATTCTATTTTTTGAAAATTGCGAGCATAAATCCTTTACAGAATGTATGTATATATATTCACTAGAGGTATATACACGGAAAAGCAGCAAGTGGCTGTCTGCGGGTTTTCATTTTTCTTCCTTTGGCCAATCTCTATTTTTTAATTTTTTTTACAATGAACATAAATTACTTGAGCACTAAAAATTACTTTAAAGTAACTGATGAATATTTTAGAGGACAACGATCTCTGTGAACCTAAATAGAGAATAAACCGGGAAGCTTTCATATTATACATATGGACATGATCCAAAACTGAGTAATATGAAATATTTGTTTTCATTGAAAAGAGGTAAGGAAGTCAAGGGGAGGGGGCATTTTTGGAGTTGAAGTAAACATATTTGGGGACCTGATCAGAAATAATTATTGACTTTTTTATCTCCACTTAGAAAAATTCTGTTCCTAAATGTTCCAGATCAAATTCTCCTTCTCTGCCAACAGTGTAGTTTTAGTTCCACAGGATGGTTTATCTCTTCAAATTACACCAATCCAACATCTAGCAGCATGCAGCCCCAAAGTATATGCTCTCCTGGCACATCACGACTGTCCACGTAGCCCAAGTACACACCTATTGCACCAAGTAACAGAGAGCTTAGTGGGGTTCATCCATGACTATGATGATAAGAAGCCTATATAGGGCAGCTCCTCTTATAGACCCCTTGCTCATACCACTCTTGGGGAGGGATCAGATAAAATGTTGAGAGAATATAATGTTAATCTGACCATCATCCCTTCCCCCTTCCACTATCAGACACTCCAGTTTTGCTTTGGGGAACTGGCCCTTCTTAAATGGACACAATCTTGGTGGGTCTGTCAATCATGAGTCCTATCCTCCTCTGGCTAACGGTTTGGCGTGTGACCAGGGCTGACCAGGCAAGTGTTCTCAACATGTACACTGAATCCTGGGTGGACTGAAAAGGGCTGAAGGAGCTCATTCACAACAGTCGTGACACACTATAGTATGGTCCCATTATCTCTGCTGCATCAGAACTGCCTGGCTCCTGTCATTTTCCGAGATTTTCAGCCTTTTCCTCAATTCTGTATGCTATTCTATATCTTCAGTAAATTCCTTTTTTTAATTAGCTAGATTTATTTTCTATGACTCATAACCAAAGAACTCGAAAAGATAAAAAGATCCAGCCTCCGAATCTCTGCAGTCACAAGATGATACTGGATGATTACGCCTGTATGCCTGGAATCAGGTGACAAGAGGCTACAAAATATCTATTATTCCCTGGAAATGAAAATGAAATGAATACAAATATATATATATACACATGTATATATACGTATATATATATACACACGTATATATATACATATATATACACACATACACACACGCATGTATGCATACACAGAGTATATATATGATATGTAAATATATTGTATAATGAATACTACAAATGTATGTAAATATATTTATTAAGTTATAAAGTGCTCTGAAAACACTCTTTCAAGATTAAATGAGTCCCCAACACCACCATCCGCTATAAGAAGAGAAAAACACTCTGAATTATAACTAATGCAAAATAAACTAAAATTCTGGAAAACATAATGAAGTCATGATGATGTAGCAGCAAAAGTTTCAGTGATCCCCAGGTCAAGAGTTCAGAGAAGGGAGAGCAGGAGAAAAGAAGCAAAGATGGGACAACATAACACATGAATGGCTCTAGGCTGGGAATAAAAAGGGGGGGGTCTTTAGATGTAATTCTGAAGCTGTTGACTCCAGGCATTGCTGGACATCACTCAGATCTAGGAAGGAGAGAGCATTATTTTGCAACCTTCTCTTTCTTTGTCCATCCACCAAGGACTGCTCTCCCCTAGGTCACATGTCCATCTAGGGTTCAGTCACCTGAGGTCACAGAAGGTCAAGTTCATGTCATATTAAAAAAGATGCAGAAGCCCAAACCTGGGGGAGGAGAGGACAGTTTTGAAAGTCAGGGACAAGAGCTGAGAAAGGCTTGTCTGCTGCAGCAGGATAACTTTAGAACAAGAGGGGGATCGAAAACAGGTCCCTCATTCCCAGACCAACATTTTAGCTACCAGAGCACATTATCACTTCAGATACAAGTTTTCTAAGTGAGAGGCTCATGTTAGATAATTTCCAAAGCCCAACAAGCACTAGAGCACTGTGGTAAAGTTTCAGTACAGCATGAGGATTATTTTGTTAGTAAACATAAACCATTTCTTTGAAGTGTTTGTTTCAGTGGGGGGGGAGGTATACTGTGTGGTGATAGAGCGTAGGTTTTGGAGTTGGACTCCCTGGGTCCATCCTTGGCTCTCCGGGGTCCCTCCCCATCTACTCACAGTCTCTGAGCCACCTTGTATGTTTTTTATGAAAGATACATGAAATAGCCAATGCGAAGAACTCATTGCAATTCTTGGCATTTTACTTTTATGAGATGTAAAAATACCACTGCTGTTATAGCAGGAAAGGATGGATGAAGAAAAGCCTTTCTCTCGCTAAGCCTGATATCAGTTTTTCATCCACAATAAATTTATAATCTGATATTGACCTTTTGTGATATCAACCCAATCCCAGAAAAAAATTCTTTATCACGATGACCTCTTAGGATAAAGTCAGATGAACAAAACACAAATTATTATTTCATCACATAAGCATTGATCATTGATTTTTTTAAGTGATGAGGGAAAAGACATTTCTCAGTAAACCCTGGTTCACACAGTGAAATTAACATAACCTCCCGCCCTCCCTCCTCCCCTCCCCACTGCCCCCACCTTCTCCTTGCTTCATCCTTCCTGTGAGCATCTCCTTAGCATTGTCCTAGCTCCTGTGATGTACCCTCCCAGGACTCTCGTCAATAGAGGAAAAAAATACACTTTTTATTGATTTCATTTCATATACATTTATGCTGTTGGTTGGCTGCTTTTATGTTACATCCAACCTTCAGAATTCGGGTTGAATATGTCATGCCATGATGCGCAGGAGGCCTGCAGAGAGAGCGCCCCTGGACATTAATGGGAGCCGAGTACATTCAAAGGAAGAATTTTGCTTTCAGTGTATTTAACACTGTTTGCCTAGAGTTCCGTCTCCACAGGGGCTAACATCTGTGTAAAACAGCAGGGAGGGGAGCTCCTGGCCTAGGCCCTGCTGAGAACAAAGCCAGGACACCTGAGAATTAAAGAGCTCCCGTCCTTCAAAGCTTTCCCAAGACCTATCATCCCTCTCTCTGTCTTGACACTTTTACTACCCACCTCTGCACCACTAAACAATTCACACCCAGCGTCGCTGCACAAGTTGATAAACTTGAATAAACGGCATCAGACCATATACATTTTATCGTCACTCGCTCTTGTTGATCAGAACGGCGTTCCTGAGATGTATCCGCCTTGCTCTAGCTCATTCATTTTCATAGCTGGAGAGCATTTTGTTGTTCCTAATGTTTTATTTCTTAAGCTGAGCTGTGGGTACCTTTGATGTTGGTTCTGTTTGTTTCTAAACTTTACCAGAAGTCAGAGATAGTTCATGATTTAAAGAATAAAGCGAGTGCTGTCTTGCAGGTTCTCTGGGGGCGTACAGTGCTTCTTGCAGCCATGCTTGGCTGTCCTGGTGGATTGCAGAGGGCCGCTCCCCACTCATTCACGTTCCTGGGGCTTGAGCTCCGCAACACATAGTTTTGTAATAAGACTAGTTGTGTTTACTGAACCCTGATGCTGTGCCAGGCACCGTGCCAAGTGCTTTGAGAGGGTGATCTCACTTAGTCCTCATAACAATACTACAGGGAGAGGGTGTCATTATTAGACTGCATTTATAGCCGAGAGAGATGAGGCTCAGCAGTTTGGTGACTTGGCCAGCGTCAGATGGCGAGGAAGGTGCAGAGCCAGCATTCGCAAGTAGACCTCTCTGACTGAAAGATCCACGTTCTCATGACTCACCACCTCATGTTTTTCCACAGTTGGGGGAGGGAGGGGTGCCTTTGGCTTGGTCTGGACTCTGTCGGTTGGCCTGGCCCCTCCTCAGAACACTTGCTCCTCACCCAGCAAGATGGCAGAGAAGTAGGAGACCTAAATATCATCAGGTCCCAGGAATTCAGCTAGATAGTTATCAAACCATTCCAAACACCCACAAACTCAACAGGAGATCGAAGAGAAGAAGAGCAGCAATTCTAGGAACAGAGAATCGATCACTTTCTGGAAGGTACGACATGGGGAGAAGTGAATCCGAGGTGACACATGGGAAGATAGACCCCCGGGGTGGGTGGGGTTGGCTCCTGACAAGCAGTGGAGCAGCGTAGCACAAAATCGGAACTTTTAGAAGTCTGCTCCACTGAGGGACGTCACTCCAGAGGCTAAGTGGGGATGGAGCCCTCACAGGGACAGGGCGTTCTCAGGTCCTGCGGGGTCACAGAAGGATCAGGGGTGTCTGAGTATAGCAGAGCTCGCAGGTATCAGAGCGGGGAAGCTGGCTACAGAGACGGATCGAGGTGGGGGTCTCAGCTCGGGGTTACCTTAAGCCATGATCCACAACATAGTTGGGCCACTGCTCTTTGGACAGGGACCCCACAAGTGGCAGATCTGGAGAGACCCTCTCCTTCCTCCTCTGGGAGGTCCAGAAACATACAACAGGAATTTCCTGGGTTTGGAGACTCCAAACGGGGCCATGCGCCAGAGATAGAAATGCTTGGTTACAGGCCGGGTGAGCTCAGAGAGTGGCTGGAGACCAGGTAGACGAGCATGATTGACTGCTTTTCTCTGAGGGCACACTGAGGAATGGGGCCCGAGCTCTCGGCTCCTCCGGGCCAGAGACTGGGAGGCTGCCATCTTCATTCCTGTCCTCCGGAACTCTACGGAAAGAGTTCAGGGAACAAAAGTTCCCAAAGCGAACCTGAGTGGATTACTTAGCCCAGCCCCTGGCAAGGGCGGTGCAATTCCGCCTTGGGCAAAGACGTTTGAGAATCACTGCAACAGGCCCCTCCCCCAGAAAATCAGCAAGAACATCCAGCCAAGACCAAGTTTACCGTTCAAAGAGAACTGCAAATCTCCAGTGCTAGGAGAATACAGCACATAGATTCATGGCGTTTTCCCCATGATTCTTTAGTCTTTCAAAGTTAAATTTTTTTAATTTAATTTTTTCTTTTTCTATTTTTAAAATTTTTCCTCTTTCTTATTTCAATGTTTTTTAACTATTTTATCTTATCAACACCTTTTTAATAAATTTTCATTGTTATAGTCATTCTATCCCTTCATTGTATTTAACCTTATTTTTTGTATACATATAGGTTTTTCTTTCTTTAAAATTCTGGGATGCAGTTTCTTCTAATAGATCAAAATATACCTTAAATCTAGCTCATGACTTTGTTCTAGTCTCCAGCCTGATCACATTCTTTCCTTTTTGTTTTTTCCTTTTTTAACCAACTTCTTATCTTATCAATTCCTTTTATAGAATCTGTTAAAATTTTCATCTTTATGGTCATATTCCATCCCTCCATCATGTTTACCCTTGTTGTGTGTGTGTGTGTGTGTGTATGTATAGGTTTTTCTTTCTTTATAATTTTGGGAGATAGTTTCTTCTAATAGACCAAAATATGTCCAAAATCAAGTGTGTGGTCCTTTTCTATTCACCAGTTTAATCATATATATTCATATATATACATATATATGAATATTTTTCCCCCTTTCTTCTTCCTCCAGTTTCAGGTCTTTTCTGATTTGGTTGGGGTCATTGCTATCTTTTTGTACTTTGTTCTCTCATTTTTCTATTCTTATCTGGATAAAATGACAACGCCGAAAAACTCACCTCAAAAAAAAAAAAAAAAAAAAAGAACAAGAGGTAGTACCAACAGCTAGGGATCCAGTCAATATGGACATTAGTAACATGTGAGAACTAGGGTTCAGCATGATGATTATCAAAGTGCTAGCTGGGCTCAAAAAAAGCATGGAAGGTACTAGAGAATCCCTTTCTGGAGAAATAAAATATCTCTCTGGAAAAATAAAAGAACCAAAATCTAATCAAGTTGAAATCAAAAAAGCTATTAATGAGGTGCAATCAAAAATGGAGGCTCTCGGGGTGCCTGGGTGGCTCAGTGGGTTAAAGCCTCTGCCTTCAGCTCAGGTCATGATCCCAGGGTCCTGGGATTGAGCCCTGCATTGGACTCTCTGCTCAGTGAGGAGCCTGCTTCCCCCACTCTCTCTCTGCCTGCCTATCTGCCTATTTGTGATCTCTGTTGAATAAATAAATAAAATCTTAAAAAAAAAATGAAGGCTACTACTGCTAAGACAAATGAGCCAGAAGAGAGAATTAGTGATACAGAAGACCAAATGATGGAGAACAAAGAAGCTCAGAAAAAGAGAGATAAACAACTTCTGGACCATGAGGGGAGAATTCATGAGATAAGTGATACCACAAGACAAAACAATATTAGAATAACTGGGATCCCAGGAGAAGAAGAAGAAAGAGAAAGAGAGGGGTAGAAGGTATATTGGAGAATTATAATAGAGAATTTCCCTAATTTGGGAAAGGGAACAAGCATCAAAATCCAGGAGGCACTAAGAACCCCCCTAAAAATCAGTAAAAATATGTCCATACCCTTACAAGTATCAGTGACGAAGAGAAATCCTGAAAGCAGCTCGGGACAAGAGATTTGTAACAGAGAATGGTAGAAATATTGGATTGGCAGCAGACCTATCCACAAAGACCTGGCAGGCCAGAAAGGACTCGCATGATATATTCAGAGCACTGAAAGAGAAAAATAGGCAACCAAGAAGACTATATCCAGCTAAGCTTTCATTGAAAATAGAAGGAGAGATAAAAAGCTTCCAGGACAAACAAAAACTAAAAGAATTTGCAAACACCAAACCAGCCCTACAGAAAATATTGAAAGGGGTCCTCTAAGCAAAGAGAAAGACTAAAAGTAACAGACAAGAAAGGAACAGGGACAATATACAGTAACAGTCACTTTACAGGTAACACAATGGCACTAAATTCATATCTTTCAATAGTTACCCTGAATGAAAATGGGCTAAATGTCCCAGTCAAAAGACACAAGTTATCAGAATGGGTTAAAAAAAAAACAACAAGACCCATTGATATGCTGTCTGCAAGTAACTCATTTTAGACCCAATGACACCTCCAGATTTAAAATGAGGGTGTGGAAAACCATTTACCATGCTAATGGACATCAAAAGAAAGCTGGGGTGGCAATCCTTATATCAGACAAATTAGATTTTAAGCCAAAGACTATAATAAGAGATGAGGAAGGACACTATATCATACTCAAAGGGTCTGTCCAACAAGAAGATCTAATAATTTTAAATATCTATGCCCCTAACATGGGAGCAGCCAATTATACAAACCAATTAATAACAAAATCAAGGAAACACATCAACAATAATACAATAGTAGTAGGGGATTTTAACACCTCCCTCACTGAAATGGACAGATAAGCCAAGCAAAAGATCAACAAAGAAACAAAGGCTTTAACAGTGTGTGTGTGTGTGTGTGTGTGTGTGTGTGTGTGTGTGTGTATATTTAAAAGTATAGTATACAATGGAATACTATGCAGCCATCAAACCCCCCCCCCCAAAATCTTGCCATTTGTCAACAACATGGATAGAACTAGAAGATATTATGCTGAGTGAAATAAGTCAATCAGAGAAAGACAATTATCATATGATCTCTCTGATATGAGGAATTTGAGAGGCAGGATGGGGGATTGTGGGAGGTAGGGAGGGAAGAAATGAAACAAGATGGGACTGGGAAGGGAGACAAACATAAGAGACTCTTAATCTCAGGGAACAAACTGAGGGTTGCTGGGTGATGTGGTGGGGAGAGGGATAGGGTGGCTGGTTATGGACGTTGGGGAGGGTGTGGTATGGTGAGTGCTGTGAATTGTGTAAGACTGATGATTCACAGAACTGTACCCCTGAAACAAATAATAAATTATATGTTAATTAAAAAAAAAAAAAAGAACATGCTCACCCAGACAACCATGGTAAGATAGAAGGACAAAAGTAGCATGTGAATTGTGACCTCCAGCCAACCCCTTCTTCACTATAGTAAGAGTGAAGAAAATATACTTTAGGGCAGTTTGATCTGCATGCTGAGATGGTTCAAAGGACCAGACTCTACCCCATATCCACTTCCTCCCCACTGCACACTGGCATTTGCCCAGTGTCTATCTTCCTACACCATGGCTGGGACCGACCACGGGGGTTGGCCAAGAGACTCTTTTGGGAAGGGCCTTCTGACCTGTGAGGTTTTTCTCCTAACAAGATTATAAAGTCATTGTCATTTTTCTTGTCTGTTTTTTTTTCCTTTCTTCCCTTTCTTCTTCCTCTTCCTTAAATATGAAAAGTATTTACATTTGTTAATGCAAGGATTTTAAGTATGCCAACTTCATACTCTAATTTTTTAAAATGCATCAGCAGCCTTTAAAGCATGGCAGTGGTTGGGCCACTGAGAAATCTCACTTGGGCTCTGTAGGAGGGGAAGGGTCTGGATCTTGTAGGTCACCCAGCTGTGTGCTCAGAATTCCCTCTGATACATTGGAGAACTCTCTGAGTTGCGACGGCCAGACAAAATAAAACCTCTTGTATGGATCTGTACTCTCTCTAATAGAAGGTAACTTGAGGGGCACCTGGGTGGCTCAGTGGGTTAAGCGTCTGCCTCCAGTTCATGTCATGTTCCCAGGGTCCCTGGGATGGAGTCCTGGGATCGATCCCTGCATTGGGCTCCTCTCTCAGCAGGGAGACTGCTTCTCTCTCTCCCTCTGCTGCTCCCCCTGCTTGTGCTCTCTCTTTCTCTCTGACAAATAAATACATAAAATCTTAAAAAAAAAAAAAAAGAAGGTAACTTGAAAGATATCAGGATTTGTTTGTCTGCCTGTTTTTACCAGATTTCCAATCCAAATTTGCACTGGCTATGGATCAATAACTATTTAAGATGAGTGTTACAGGACCAAGCTGACAGGTGGCACCTCTCAGTTGCAACCTTCCCCCAAAACCTATTCCAAGAGCCCCACAGCTGGGGGAGTTCTCTTCTGGGGCTGCGCTACCAAAACCCAAACCAGCAGGTGAAGAAAAGAAAGAGAGACATCAACTCCACGCCTCCGAAAGAACCAACAATGTATTCATCAATCCTAGCCAGGAAGCTACTCCACTGTTTTAATAATTCCAAATGTTCTGAGGGGGACCGCTTCTCCTTGGAAAAGGGTGTCGTAACTTCAGGCACTTGCGACAAAACCTGGGTGAATTATTAGACAATTTCATGCTGGTTTGCGGAGTGATTAAAACAAGTGGCCTTGAATGATAGCACATGTTATGAAGAGACGGAGCCTTTCAGTTATAAAAGATGCATCAATCAGGGGAAAGCAAATGCAAATTAAAGTTTGATGAGCAATTGGATATTAATTGCTACTAACTCCACTTTTTATGTCACTTTGATGTGGAGTGGATCATAAACATGGTAAGCGAAACTAATAATGTATATTCACTTCAATACAACTTTATGGCGTCATTTATTAAGGAAACCAATATTGAGTCGGAGTTGTTGGTGCAATGGTATGTGCTTTTCCTATTGTATACCTTCACCTCGCTCTCGTCACGCAGGCTCTCTGCCCCAGCCTGTGGGGGACATTGCAGTTGGTTAGACACGGAAGACCCATTGCCTGGTTTTTGCTTTATGTGCCAATTCTAAATTATAGTGGAAAAGGGTTTAATAGCAACCTAGAGCCTTATGCATTTTTCCAGAGTTGTTGTTGTTGTTTTTTTACAAGTTGCCTGCTCTTTTCTGAATTTAGACAGCAAGTTCAAGAAAAGGAATGTCATCTTAAGGTTATTAAGTAAACACCAAATGGACACTGTAGCATATGCCTATAAATAGCCACTGTGTTTTACGTCAAGAAAAACACATTTTATTCTAAATATAAAAGTAATTTTTTCCAATTAAAAAATACAAAAATGATACATGATTACTAATAAAAGAAGAAAATAAAAATTATCTTCTTAAAAATTAAAATGGAAGCATACTGGATAAACAGGTTCATAATGTCCTTTTTTCCTTTAATAATGCATTTGGACAATTTTTCAACTTCATTTTACCTGGATTCATAACCCAGTTCTGCCATATCTTCACTGTGTGACCATGGGCAAGTTACTTAACCTCTCTGTGCTTTCTCATCTGTAAAATGGAAATCATCATATGCACCTTAAGGAGTATTGTAATCATAGATGAGACATTTTTTAACACATCCTTTAAAGTTACTATTTAGTGCTTAGCACTGTGCCTATCGTGTTCAAAAAGTTATCTATTTTTATTAAGACAGTATTGCTTCTAATGGATGAGGTCTAATCGGCTGCATTACCAAACTATAATATATTTAATCAATCATTAATGCTGATCTTTTTTTAAAAAAGATTTTATTTACTTATTTGACAGACAGAGATCACAAGTAGGCAGAGAGGCAGGCAGAGAGAGAGGGGGAAGCAGGCTCCCTGCTGAGCAGAGAGCCCAATTCTATGCCAGGCTGGATCCCAGGAACCTGAGACATGACCTGAGCCGAAGGCAGAGGCTTTAACCCACTGAGCCACCCAGGCACCCCATTAATGCTGATCTTTGAGGTTGACATCGACATTTCAAGAATACCCAGTGTTATGACCTTGGGATAAACCTTCAGGAGCCCACATGACTAAGAAAACATCTAAGAAATTATGGCTTCCCTTTGCTGCACTGGTTGCCATGACTTAGAATTTCAGCAGAGTGTATAGAAGACACGATACTTCGTAACTACATTATTATTACATACTAATGTACTGCATACATTACTGCATTATTACTACTTGCCTCCCTATGACAAATTTAGTAGTTCTGTTGTTTTGTTTTAAAAATCAACCACAGTTTCCCTTTGGCTGATTGAAGGATAGACCAGCTTAGAGAGAGGCTGGAAAGTCACTGGAGATCCTTGGGAAGTCTCGGACAGTATTTTGTTGATATTTGGGAGATAAACTTTGCCAACTCTGGGGGTCAGAAGCAGGCAACACTGATGTGCATTGGATTTTTTCATGGAAAGAAATCTATTAATTAGGCTAGTGCTCTGAGAAACACAGACTGTTTGCCTTAGAACCTATATATTTATTTTCTGCCCATTAATTTAAACAGTTTATTCAAAGGGGATGTGCATTAATAAATAGCAAGGTGAAGGACTGAAGCTAATCTGGGGCGAGGCTTCCACCGTATGTGTATGAACTTAGAGGAATGCCCAGCAAGAAGAGAAATGCACTCTTTGCACAAAGCAAAAGGAGGAAGGCAGGCAAGTGCAGAGCGCAGAGGGGATCCTTCTGTTCCAGATTTGTTTGATGAAAAGACAGGTTTGCTGTCATGGTTTGTAAATACGTCAGGACCATAATTACTACTCACACTGCCCTGGGGTGGGGGGCTGGGTAGGCAGGTTTATGTGAAAATTAGAGAATCAGATCTCAGAACAGGCACCCAGTGACGGCAGGGCAGGCGTTTAGCAAACGAAAGACATGTGTTGCATCTCATTAAAAGAGGAATTTCCTTTCACTGCCATGGAGGGACTCAGATGTCATAATTCCCCTCCAAAGTACATGGCCTATTTTCAAAACAGGCAGAGAGTCCCCGCTCCTTGTATCTGCTCTTAATTCAAGAAATATCTAACGGTAGTCTAACAAGAGTCAGTTTCAGAAGAAATTAATGAGGAACATCCATTAATTATTTATGCTCTGAAACAGTAGGTCTGCTAATGTTTCTGCTAATCACCAAAGCTAAACAGATGTATCTTCATAAAGACAACCTTGAAGGATGGAATGAGTATAAAGGGGTGCAAATAGGAGAAATCCTCCCGTGTACAGGGATGGCAGGAAGCAATAGTTGTGGAAACACTGGCCCTGCCCAAGACAGTATTTGTTGAAACTGCAAGGCGCTGGAAAATCGTCGGAGCAGGTTCCGTTCCCGTTTCCCAGTGTTCAAGTATTCTATCAAGCAGTAAATATAGGAGTTGGATGTAGGGGTGGAGGACGAAAAGAACGAGACCGCTATTCTGAAACAGCTTCGAAAGCTGCCCCCTTTCTGGAACCGTTCCAAAGGCAGCTTCTTCCGTGGCCGCTGATGAGGGGCAAGGCTGGAAATGTCGACACCATCGTGTACAAATCTGGATGATTCAAACCTTCATTTTTGCTTTCACACTGATTTGGACAGAAGAAAATGTGTCGGTTCCTTTTCTGAGTTGCAAAAGTCTTGTCAGATACGGAGTGGCAGTTTGTGTGGGACCACGTTTTTTCCTTTTTAAGGTTTTATTTCTTTATTTGAGAGAGAGAGAGAGAGAGAAAGCACAAGAAGCAGGGGCAGCAGTGGGAGCAGCAGACTCCCGCTGAGCAGGGACCCCCAACATGGGGCTTGATCCCAGGACCCTGAGATCATGACCTGAGCCGAAGACAGGCGCTCAACTGCATGAGCCACCCAGGCGTGCCTAAGTGGGGCCATTTCTGAGAGCTGGCCCATTCAGGTTGAAAATCTGGCTCTTCCACTCACTAGCTTTGTACTGGCAGGAGTGACCCCTGAGTACCACGGCTTCCTGACTCGCAACGTGGGATGGCAAGAGGACCCACCACTAGGTTGTAAAATGAGCTCTTAAGACAACCCAAAATACATGCTCAGTTTTTGTGAGGTGTTATTATTATATATTGTTGTTCCATATAGTTTTTTATTTTCAGAACAGCTTTACTGCAGTCAATTTATGAGTATGGTAGTAATGGGTATTTCACCCAGAATTCACATTCTGTACAGCCACAGCTTTCATGATGGGATGATAGTGACAGGTTCCACCTCGCCTTCTAACTCACACTGTCCATCATGATGATTTTGCATGATCCTTTGAGAACAGAATTCCCTTGGTGATCCTATGAGGAGGAGCAAGATGCTTGATATCAACTTGGGGACCCAAATGGCAGCCACAGGAGACTGGCGTGCTAAGCCTTTTCCAGGGCTCCTCTTCCCATCTATGCTGGAGACTGAGGATTAGTTCTTTTTGAAGGCACTTGTAGCCCTCAGACCTTGTATCCAAAGGGTCACAGGGAACCACCCTTCTTTGGGAAGGTCATCTCTGTCCTGCCTGTTGAATCAGGTGTCATCAACCTGTGGAGGGATCCTAGGAAGCATTTCTCATGCTGCATGCAGAATCACCTGGGGAAGTTTAAAAAATATCTATGCATATTTACATATGTATTTATTTATACTGAGTGTGCAAGTGCAAGGGAGCATGTGTTGTGTGGTGTGTGTGCATGTGTGATGTGTGCACATGTGTGGGTGTGTGTCTACACAAGCCCCTCTCTAGCACTCCCGAATTAGAATCGTCCTTGCTGGGGCCTAGTAACCAGCATTTTTTAAAGCTTGCTAGGAAAGTTCTCGTGGACGGTCAGATTTGGGAGCTACTGTTCAAAGGCAGGGGTTCTCTACATCGCGTGTCACAGTGCGTTTGCCTCTCATCGTTTGCCATGATTAAAGAGTATTAATATTTACGAAAGACCTGCTTTCATGAATTAGGGTGGATGTGAGCTTATCTCCATAACACGGACAATCTCCCTCACTCCCCTGCTCTAACCCTTTTCTTGCACAGTGGGAAGAGGGAGTTATGTTGCTAGTGCAGAAACCAGCATCTCATCTCATCTCTCTGCAGGAGTCTGCCGTGAACGAGGGCCACTGATGGGCCGTTAGTCCATGCGGTCGAAATAATGCTTTACTTATCAGAAAGAAATGGAGGGCGGAGGGGAGGACTATTTTCAGTAGCTAGTGCAGTTCACTCCTGAGAGTGCATTACCCACCGAGGAGGTCTACACCAGACTAACAGCATGTTCTCCTGGGGCCAGAATGCCTGGCTTACCTCTCCAACCAGAACCTGCCCCTGGTGCGGGTCCATCCTCTTTCCACCGGCAACCTCTTTTAATGCCTGTGAATGTTCTCCGCTCAGTGCCCTGTCAGCTGGGATGGCTGCAGCCAAGGACCCACAAGAGACTCAAAAGGAGTCATGAAACACGACAAAAACAATAGATTCCTTTAGTATCCATCCCACCCCCCTGCTTTCCACCATCCCCTGGGCATACTCCCTTAGCATCAATGTTCCCTGGACCAGTCATTAGGCGGTGAAATTAAAATAGAAATACCACAAAGAGACGAGAGCCTATTACCTAAAACCAAGCTCTCTGGAAGGAGCACATGAGCTCGTTTGTCCAAGTGCGGGGGAAACGGACAGGGGCTAGGCGAAGTGTACACGCCTTTGGCTGTTCTAACAAAATCAAACCCAACAGGCAGCCAAAGCTTTCTGTGTCACTTCTGTGTTTGATTAAACAACACGACCTGTCAGGCCAGGTGGCCCGTGCTCCTTCCCGCACAGGCCAGCTGAATTCAGAGAGCCCCTCAGGTGTATGGCGACAGTGTACTTAGGTCTTTCGATCCACACTGGTCACGTTTCTGATTCCCTCCCCACATGTTTGTGTAGCTGAAGGACATGCTTACTCGCTCTGTGATCTGTAAAAATACACAAACGCTCCCATAACTGCATGCAATTAATCTGAACCAGAGTCACAGACACTTATAAACCATAAAATGAAAAAAGATGGGGGGGCAGTAAAGAGATGAATTCAGATAATTCTTAGATGTTTTCTGCCACATTACAACAAAAGATTTTTTAATCTGCCTGTGAAGGCTTGGAAAAGTACGATTTCCGGACCACTCTTCCATTTAGCCGATTGGCACAAACTTCGGCTCAGATATTTTTACTTTAGGATAGATACTAGTACCTTTAAAAAGCAACACCCAGAATAGTACCCATTACTAAAATACCTGCAGAGTGCACTGTAATAACAATTAAACCGACTAGTGGGAGAAAGGAAGAAAATGAAATCATTATTCCAGAATTTCTCTTCTTCCCAGGGCTGCCAGCCTCTGAATGCTCAGGAGGAGGAGAAAGTCCTTAGAAAAATCTTAGCTAGTAAGATCAAACAAAAATCAAGTTGTATGGGGGGAAAGGGCAAGGTTGTTTCCTCTGTGTTTATCATATAATTTAACAGACTCCTGAAACAAATGGACAGATGACACTCATTTGTTCCCGATGGCACGTAATCAGTAAGTTCTTCAGAATTTGCCCAAATTGATTTTCAGTGTTACTACCAATGCGGAGAGTGACTCAAAACGTTCATGTCATCTGGGATCCCAGGGTGTAAAGTACTGTAACACTGTAAAGGTTTGAATGATTACATAATCCTTAGGTTTGCTGCCTTTGAAAAAAGCGCCTTGTTTATTATAAGACAGGCTCATTTCTTTCCCTGCAAGGGTTTACTCTTTTGGGTTACAGCATAGTGTCGGAACGGAATCCACAGGTAATATTCATGACCCAAGTGGAAAAGGCCCCTTGGCCTAATGTTCCAGATTGAGTCCGGATAAAGTCATTATCGAAAATTTTACTCCTGCTCTCCTGTTTTGGTTTTAAATTTGAAGCACAACTTCACCTCTGGCTTCTGGGTAATCACACTGAGTTAATCATTCCAACAATAAGAAAGAATAAGGCAGAAACCAAAGGAGAGGGACTCCCAGTGAATTACACACATGACCACGGGTGATCCACAACCTCCTTTCTCCTTAATACAAAATACTTAGCTATACGGAATGGGTTTAAAAATAGAAAAAATCTTGCCTTTTTATGAACAGAGAGATGATGTGCTGAGGAAGTGTAAAATAGAGATATAAACACACCTCAGAGAAGAAAAAGCCCCCCCTGGTTAATGGTGCGGTAGGTTAGACATGAGGAGGGGAAGCCAGCATGGGGAAGACTCTATCCTTTCCAGACAAAATGTGTCAGTGTATTTTCAAGTTGAGTGTCTAGAACATTTTTATCTTCCAGAATGCTCAATAAATCAATACATTGGCTTAAATGGTAACAAGAGAACCAGTTAAAAAAAAAGAGAAATGTTTAATAATAACATGACTCTTTTCAGAGTGTATCATCTGAAGATAATTTTATGGAGAGATGAAGAAAACGATAGTTTGCTTTTAAATATTTATCTGCCTTTTACCCAGAAACACAAAATCCATGAAAAATGTGCGCAATAGTTTCATGTACTGTGTACTAACGATGTATCTATACAATAGTTAATTCTTGTGGCCCCAAATATTCTCATTATGTAAAATAGTTTCACTGACTTTTGTATTTTAACTGTTTTCCTTTGGGCTCCCCGTAGAGCATAACTCATTGACCACCTTTTTACACACAAGTATACACACTGTACAGAAATGTGACAGCAAGGAAAAAATCTCATTTTATGCAACTAAGTAATTCACACTAAAGGATTTTTCGGGCTGGAGCAAACTGTGTAGCAAATAACACAACAGCCTGTGAGACTGATTCTGAAGTATGTCTTCTAAATTCCCAAGTCACAGGGCTTGAGACTTTGGGGTGATACTTATGCTTCTCTGTGATACACTGTCAGTACACAAAAAAAATACTTATTTTCTTCAGGGGAGACTGGTAGGGGGATCCTGGTCAGGAAAGCGAGCCCCTTCTTTCTTCTGCAGGAGGTCACTTGGACAACTGTCAAAACATACAGGAGTTGACTCAGCTCAGGGCTACGGGTAATGTGTATTTCCAACTGCTAAGTTATGAGAAAATGTCATTACCTAGAATCCAGTTGTTTTTATCTAGTTGATTAATGTGGCATATTATGGAAATATAAAAGTGCAGACTCAGGTGTGAAATATTCCCTTGTCTCCAACATCGCTAAACACATGTAAGTAATTCCCTAAGATTTAATAGCCCAAGTAGGAAATTCAATGGTAGTTGAATCTGACTCCATTCAGACCATTTGATGAAGCTTAGAAGATGTGCTAATAGTGGTTTACATTTCACAAAGTCCTTTCAGAGGTTTTATCTCATTTAATGCTTATTGCAATCTTGTGAACATTAAATGGGAACTAATATTAAAATGCCCATTTTATGCAAGTTGAGCAGTTAAGACTAATTAATCCAAACTGGCACAGGTAGCAGGAATTGGGATGTGAACACAGTATCAAGTAATGGTTAAAAGCCTTACTGTGAAATCAAACATAACGTGACTTTCAGTCTTGGCTTTGCTTTGAGATATGGGTGACAGAGCCCGTCTGTAACTCTATGTTTTCCCTTGTACAAAAAGGGAAAAACCAGGGGCGTCTGGGTGGCTCAGTGGGTTAAAGCCTCTGCCTGCGGCTCAGATCATGGTCTCAGGGTTCTGGGATTGAGCCCCGCATCGGGCTCTCTGCTTAGCAGGGAGCCTGCTTCCCACTCTCTCTCTGGGCCTTTCTGCCTACTTGTGATCTTGGTCTGTCAAATAAATTTTAAAAATCTTCAAAAAAAAAAAAAAAAAAGAGAGAGAAACACCAGAATATACCTCCCAGCCTTGTTGAAAGGACTAAATGAGAACGTTTGAAAGCCAATAAGTCACATAAGGAACACTGAAATGGTAGCCAGGATTACTGTGACCCTCACTCATAAAGGCTGGAGCTCTCTTGGCCACTATAGGGTGAGGAACACCCCAGCTGTGGGAGATGAGCTGCCTGCCTCAGACATGTGGGTCGTCAGGTCCTGACCTGCTTGCCATCTCTCTTCGCAAAGGCAATATTGACAGAAAAACCACTACACACAGAGTGCCTGGCTGGCTCAGTTCGGGGGAGCATGTGACCCTTGATCTCAGGCTTTTAAATTTGAGGCCCATATTGGGTGTAAAGATTACTTAAAAATAAAATCTTTTTAAAAAGGACTACACAAAGGGTACCATGCTTTAAAGAAACGAACACTAAATTAAAAATAATTCATAGAAAACACAATCAGGAAGTAGTTAAGTCTTCACAGTTCTTTTTCCATGTTGACCATAATTTCTTAGTGCCATTAAAATGGACTGTGGTTAAATTAAATGAAGATGAATCAAATAAAAAGCAGAGATAGATTGTTATCTGCCCTGGTTCTTCCAGTCACTTACTCAGTTATTACAGGGTTTGTGTGTGCAGAATATTTCACCCTCTCTGACCGAACATGTTTTCTTAATTTCTTATTTATGGCACACAGAGACACGTGCACACACACACACACACACACCCCACACACACACTAATGGGTAATGTTTCTGGGCAAGCGTCCTCAAGGAGTCCCTATTAAAATGTTGAACAGAATCAAAACTTGTACTTTTCTCCTATTTTTAGTGTGCAAATTCTCTTTGGAGTCTAACCCACTCAGGCCACAAAGAAAGAAAAACAAGTGAAACCGTCTACTGACACCAGTTCTGCCATCCAAAGTCTAGGAAGCATAAAAGTGCTGCCAGTGATGATCACTGAAACAGCAAAATGCATGAAAACACAATCCTCCTGGACTGCAACACACGAGATGAAAAATCGGCTACGTGCTGTTTTTACAATGTTCAAAGTCTTCCGAACATGTCATAATGTACCAGTTAGGGTTGTTTTTGTTTTTGTTTTTTCCCGAGATATGGTCTTTTCTGAGAAACTGATAGGTGCCTACAAGTCACAGATAGGTTCCTAAAAATATGGTCTCAGCACAGAAGCTTGCCATAAAAAAGAGTTCCTACACAAGTAAGTCCTCACTTCTGACAGATTTTAATCCACTCAATCTTTAAAGTCTTCTCTTTAGCTTTATCTGACTTACAATAGTCACCAAAAATATAAAACTAAGAACAGATGAAACTTCTTTGACATACTTGGGGTCTCAGGAGACTGCATAGCAACATTCTATTGAGATAACTCCAAATAATGTTCACATGAGTGGCTAAAGTGCAGAAATGTATAATTTATTAGGATTTAAATAAATCACAGGGAGAGAAGTGCTTTCAAGTCATTGGTAGATTTTCCAAAAAAAATTTTTTAAATGTAATTCTAAGGAATTAAGTTCTGTGTATAAAATTCTTGCCCATCTTTAATCAAAACCAAGAATGCTGATAATGTTTTAAAAAGAGCACACCTGCTTTTTCAGCATTTAATGACAGTGAAATATTTGTTAATGGCAGAATCCAATTTTTAGGCACAAATACCTAAAAATATGTACTGTTATCACTGTCTTTTGTCTCAGCCATTTCCCTGAGACAATTGTTATAGTGGAAATATTTCCAAAGGCTACTAAATTTGTCAAGAATAAAAATCTTTTTTTCTGTTGAATCTAGTAGAACATGCCTAGATTTCATGGGCTGTCAAGGAAAAAAAAGAAAGTCCCCTTTCTCCCAAGGGTGCTTACATCTGCTTTTTTTTCTTTTTGCAGGTGATAATTACCACCATACCATTAGTAGTCAATAAACATTTCATAGTTGCCAAAATAGCTAAAATTAGAAATTCCCCAAGGATCTAGAATAACTTTACTAAGAAATCCAAACATGTAAAAAAAAATCAAATAACTCTATGAACAATAGAACAATGACATGAACGTCAGTTTTATTCACTGTGAATATATTTTTTTAAAAAAATCTATGGCATAAACATAACTATAAGCGAACACTGCTATTCTCAGCACTTTCTGCCTAGAAAATTCAGTATACTATATGAAAACATCATTAAATTAAAGCATGTAAACTTATTTACGTACAACATGATTTTTTTAATGCCAAGGTTAAAAGAAAGAAGGCACCAGAAATATTGAAAAACACAAAGAAGCAAGGTAGAAGTACTGTAAGATTATCATAATCCAGTTTGCCATGGGGAAAATATTTAAGATAAAATTGAAAATAAAATAAACATAGGTTATGATATAGCCAAATTAGTGTGAAATGTATCAAATTGGCTGGCTGCACATTATGGAGGTCACAGAAAATTACTTTAGAATGTTTCCCCACAAATTAGCATATATAAACTGTTCTCTATGGTTTCCAATATGCTACCTAAAAAACACAGTTGTTGCTCCCCAAGGGAGCTTGGTTCCAATCCAAGGCAGATGAGATAGATGGAGCCAGAATGGCAGTGTTTGACAGACACTGATAAAAAAGTCCAGTGACATTCTACAGACTTGCAATATTCCATTTTATTAGAAGCAGCAAAGAGGTTAATAGCATGAGCTCTGGAGTCAGACCACTGTTCAAATTCTGGTCCCACCACTATAGGCTGGAAGCCACTTAACCTCTCCAAACTCAGCGTTCAAAGCTGAACAAGAGGAGGTTAGAGCACTTTCTTCAAAGCTTATAGCTGCAAGCAAGAATGCAGGCAAACTTCTGAACCATTATTGGGTACAAAGCCTGCATTCAATACATGCCAGTTATTATTTTTTAGAAGTGAATAGCTTAAAAATACCAATCAGTTTCACTGAAAACATTTACTTGGTACCATTGGTATTATAGGAAAGTCAGGCTTTCTTGCTTAAGGAATCCCACAAGGGGTGTAGAGAGAGACAAGAGAATAGAAATACTGAAATGTACAATACTTGCATGATTAGTACTGATTTCATTACTTTGCAGGCTTAATGGCTTTTCTCTGTGGCTTTCTGAGGATATGGCAACATTCTCATCAATATGTTCCCAATCTTTCTCTTTACATTTTAGAAATTGAAAAAGCTCAGGCCCACAAAGCTACAAATGACACACTTGCCCAAAATTTAAAAACGTAGAATGGAATGGGTATTTTTCATACAGAGGTTTATCAATACCAATCAGAAACCTACAGGGCAATGCATCTGAAAGGATAAAATTCAATGGCACAATGTTGGAAATATGTACAATGTTCTCACAGGGACAGTGTACTTAATTTGTTTTGAATGGTTGATAGCTAAGGTAAACTCCATATGCAAAGTAAAATTCAAAGCCAAATAACTTTTATTGATTCACAGCCACTAAGTAATTGCAAGTTGTATGGACTTCACAGGGAGATCCCCCTTTTTTTTAAAAAAATTATTAAGTAATAAATAATGTCTGCAAAGTGACTTGAATTTTGTAAAAAGTAGCACCAATTTAACAGTATTCCACTCCATTCCCTAGACAAATGACAAAATTTAAAACTGCAAGCAGGTTTAAACCCTCTCACACTTGTCTATTTAAAAAATTGAAAACTACAGGGGCACCTGGGTGCCTTAGTGGCTCAGTTGGTTAAGCATCCAACTCTTGGTTTCAGCTTAGGTCATGATCTCCGGGTAGTAAGATAGAGCCCCACATCAGCAAGAAGTCTGCTTGAGATTCTCTTCCTCGTTCTGTTCATGCGCACATGCACACGCGCTAAAATAAATAAAATCTTTTAAAAAATGAAAACTATACAACACCTTCATGTTCAAGAGCATCCACTAATCAATAAAGATGTCAATCTATGTGTTACTTCTACCTTTAAGGCAATGGTCAACAGTACGCTCCAGACTACTTTTGCAAGCAAAACACAGAAGATAAAATTTTATCATTTTATATTCAAAATAGTAGTGATGATGTGACAGCAAGGGAGAGAGTGGTTTAAAATTCCAATTCACCCTGCAATTCAAAAGGCTACTCTTTGCCAAACTGCAGTTCTAAAAGCCAAATAGTGGATCCTGACAAGAATATTTAATAGAATAAAAAATTACCAGGTGCATACTCCGTAGTAAGGGTACACACTGGCAAACTTTTTCTCTTGTGTGGATGTATGCTAGGTCACAATGTAAAATGTGTCTTTCACTCTGAGTTGCTGTCAAAGATTTAGTTATGCTCTAAGGCTAACTAAAGTTTGCCTCCTGGCGCCCCCTACAGGCTCTCAATGTTAAAAACTTCAATCCTAGAGTAAATAAATAACCCTTGTTCAGAAACTAGAACTCAGTAGTTTATAGAGGAACAGATGTTTCCATAGATAAACAGGCAGTGTTTGATCCAAAAACATAACCCAAACATGTGGGCAAACTCATTTTTGAAGTCAAGTCATCCTCAAGAAACTGAACGAATTTAGCAAGGTCTGTATTAGCCCTTAGGATCTAATTTCACTTAAAACTGGGAGAATATATATCCATATTTCACAGTAATAGCTGAGGGAAAACTAAGAGAAGGAATCACAAGGACCTTAGAAAACTGTTAACCAGACATCCACTTTTACGAAGTTTTCACAAAACCAACAGAAACATGGCAAGGGCCACTGAAAGTCTTTTCACACCTCTACACCCCAACAAAGGATTGAGTAAAGAACAATTTTGAAATATCAAGTCTATATTTAATAGACTCTATTATTTTAAGAACTAATGGTTATTATACCAAAGTAGTAGAACTCTATGAAGTAGAAGACATAGGCTGATGTTCATGGAAAATATTAATAGAGTATTAGATTAGGGCCTTCCTCCCTTGTTCCTCTTTCATAAAAGTAAAGATAACAAATACAAAGAAAAATTAACAGCAATGTTTATAATGCGTAGTCACTACCATCAAAAACAAAACTGCAGAAGCCCAAGAAAAGAGTAGCCTCCAAATACAAAAACCTTGCCAATAATCATCAAACACTAGTCTGACCTTAATTTCAACTGTATCAAGTCACCTCTATCAGAACGCTGGGGCGGTTTAGTTAACCTAAGGTCGAATGCAGAATCAGGTTAAGAGGCCAAATGGTAGATGATCCTGTAGAAAGATCACTTGGCAGTAAGATCAATGTACCATAAATGGTGATTGAGAACACAAGCAATAGCAGTATATTTTTTTGACACATTATTAGCTCCTCACATAGATATTTGAGACTAAAATTGAAAAAAAAAAAAGTGCCCTACCTATGTTGGTTCATGTGTTTAAAGCTATCCTGACTCTTTCATCTGAAATGATCCCACACATTGACATACACTCACCCCTGCGTTTACAGTAACATTAATTAGATCCAGACTAGATAGTAGTACACTGGGGATTGGGATTAGAAATTTATCCTTGGCTTTGTAAGAATTAATATCTAAATCAGTAAAAACGTCACACAAAACCAGTAATTTCTATCAATGAGAGCTCCACTGTAGCAAAACATTTGCCTTGCTACCACTAAACAGATACAACTGTGTTTAATAGTGTGCTTGGTCCCTTCCAAACCACCCAAAAACTAATGCTTATTACAAACATAATGCTGGTTACATTATCACCTATTCAAAACAAATGGTCACAAAGACCTTGCCATTTAATTTATAAAATAGATAAAATTTATTTGAAATGAATGAAAATGAAATTTGTTCCCATTCCTTAGTATTTTCCTATAAAGTTGAGATCTAAAGAATTCTTCGTAGACAATGCCTAATCTTCTGAAGGGGAATTTTATAATAATGAGAAAAGCAATTTTGAAGTAAGAAAATAAGCCCAAGTGATGTATCTCCTCTTCTTATCACCATCCAGTCCTTAGTGTGTAATATCACTTCCTTCTCCTGTTATTCTTTACAAATACTCATCACAGAGCTGACCTATCTGTAAGTCATCTCTTCACTGTGTTCTTTCCCTTCTCTCTATTCCACTTACGGAAAATGTCCTTCCGATTGACTGGGGGGGCATACTGAAAAATCTCAAGATAACATTAAAATAATTTTTTTCATAAAACTGTTTGTGCTTTTATACCTGGGATACCAGGATCCATCCACGACCAAAAAAATATGGCTATCCGAGGTTACTCACAACTGCCTCTGCAATACCCTTCTCACTCATTTTAAAGAACACCCTGTTCATTACATCTTCTTGAATTCATTGAATATTTGACAGTCAGGGACTTCTGTACCCAAATTCATATTGAGTGCATTCTCTCATGTACATGAACCCAAGATGAAACACACAGACATATCCACTGCTCACTCATTCTCACACACAAACAAGCATACACACACATTTTCTTTCTTTCCAGAACAAGCCAGAATTACAGCTCTTTTGGTGATTGTTAGAATTTTTGGAATGGTTCATAAAATTTCCAAATTATTTTAAATTTGTAATACTTTTCTTTTTTTTTCTTTTTTTCCAATTGTGAACCATTCCATATTGCATCTTTATTGCAAAAGTCAACATGCTTCTTAGAAATTCAGATTGTAATCGATAAAACAAACATTACATATATGAATTTAAATGTATAAACAGTTAGAAATTCAACAATATCTCCTATTATACTATTACACAAGTTCACAATTTTGTAAAAACTATAATACAGGCATACTATACATCAAGAGGAACCACTATTCCTTTTCACATGATTTTTTTCTTCTTTTTGAAATAATGATCCATCACCACAGACCTACCTAACTAGACTGTTTCCCAATTTATCATCTGAGCTGGTGACAATGTTTTCCTGATATTACAACACAAAGAAAGTGAGGGAAATTCCGTATGCCCTAGGTTTGCTTTGTTAAGCCTGGGCAACAATCCATTAGTAAACCAGGCTAACCTAGCCAGACCGGTGGCTTTGACTGCTCAATAGCTTCTTTGATGTCATACTCATTTAAAAGAACAAAATTTGCCTCAGATGGAGTATGTTATTTTCGTTAAGGGAAGAGGCCAGGAAAACAAGCCGTGATAGTTACTTACTTTTAAGAGAAATTCTAGGGCTTGAGGATTTGCAGGTGGGGGTTAAAAACAAATTCAAAAGGAAAAAAACACATACATTCAACTATTTTATGCTAACCTTAACTAAATTTTCTAATAATATATTCAACCCATATTTTGAATTCATTTTAGAAAGTCAAACACGTCTTAGAATTCTTAGGACATTTATAAATTATTTTAGTCCTACTTTAAGGTGTACTGAAAATTACACTATTTTATAGAAAGGGCTTCAAATCTTCCTGAAAACAGTGTCCGTCTATTCTTTACTTGAACACCCTTTTCTTTCATCCCCTCTCCCCCAGTAACTAAAAAAATCAAACAAATCTTCTATTCTCTCTATACTGAGATTATTATCATACGATGTCAATTTTGAAGTTCAAAAAAATCATATGAAAAGGAATCTCATTCTGCCGAACTGTCTACTGAAAATTTTCTTTTACAGCTCCATTAATTTACTGTAATTTTCAGTTTCCAAATACAAAAATACAACAATTCTTATTGAAATCTATACGCTGGTAGTTTTAGTACACAAAAAAACCAAACAAATTATTTACAAAATTATACAGTTTAAGAAAAAACTTTGTACAAAAAATATATAAATCCTTTGTTCCCTCTATCACGTTTAAACTGTCAGGACTCAAAATATTCACCACAATGAATCTTTCAAAATATATACCAACTGAGCCACAGACATCAAAATTTCATTAGAGATGATGGAGGAGGAAGGAGCAAGATTGCTTATTCTAGGTACCCCGTTGTAAGGTTTTCCTGCTTTTATGAGCTTATTCTAGCTTCAGTGTTATCAGAAATATAATAACCCAGAAAAAGGAAGTCTTTATCATTGTGAAGGGAAAATTACATGAACTTAAAAATGATCCTGGTTTGAGACATCATTCCAGGAAAATACGTGGAAAAGAAAAGATAATCACAACGTGGGATTTAACTTCTTACAGCTAAGTAAATCTAGAGTCCTGATGGTTTTAGGTTTCTTAGCGAACAGTTTCTATTTTGAGAAACAGCCTTTACCTCAGGAAACAAAATCCTTAATATAGTAATCAATCACCAAGAACCTTCTGAAGCCAACAGGAAGTTTCAAATTTTCACACCACACATATATAAAAACATAGATGTGTATATCCTTGAAAAAGTGACATCCTATGTACATTAATTATTTTATTTTCCCAGGGGTCAATACAGTGTAGTGTTGCTCCTCTGCTTTTCCATCTAACATTCAGAACACAAGGACATAAATTTACATATATATTTTACTTAACAGATACTCTATACAGTGTACAGTAAAAATGCACACAGTGAAGGAAACTGTCTAATGAAGGATGCATATGTTCATGGATAGCAACAAGCTACAAAATTATGAAAATATAAAGTCATCTGATCAAAGTCAAGTTATGACTCCCATTTATTACTAGCATCCCCATCCCCCTATCCCACCCCACCCCCACCCTATCCCCAGTCACCTCATCATCATGGTTTAAATTTAGGTGAAGAATTTCAGACACTTTTTAACCCTTCTGTATAACTATTAACTAAACTGAAACTTCAAAAAATAAAAAGAAAAGCTGGTGACTCTCTTCCCCCCACCCCCGCAAACCTTCCATTATTCTCATCAAAACATCACTTATTTATCAAGGTGCTGGTTTAAACTTTTTATTGGGGACTGACTTTGGGTGGCCCAGAAGAATCACTTATCTCAATAGTGGGTAAGTCAGGGCTATTAATATAAAGGCAGGAGAAAGAAAATGGGGACAAGAAAGGGGCAAGAGGTGAAAGCCTTTTACATTCTGAGAGTATTTTTAAACAGGACCAACTGAACCAATATTCACTAATTTCAAAGCAAACTAAGGATCAGTAGCATAAATCCAGGACAGTTAATATGATGACAGAATGGAAATACCATGGAGCTAGCTACCACTGCCTTACAGCATTTAATACAGAGTCTGTTATGATTTACACTAAAATAGTACTTGTACTGCACATAAACACCCCCCCCTCGAAAATTTAGACTGAATACAAACTGGGCTCCTCCACAGTAAAAAAATTAAAATAAATTTACTTTTCTTCTTCCAAGACAACTCTTGAAAGCAAAAGGGTATTTTAATTACAAATATCTCCTGTCTGACGACCCATCCATAATAGCTGAGAGTTAAGAGATTCCAGGCGATTTTGACATTTAATGAAATTTTATCAGCAGATTATAATCCAAAATAAAATTTCTGAACACCCTGTCATTTACATCATAATCCAACACCAATAGCAACAAAACAGGTGGTGTGGAAAATAAGGCTCTAGAGATTATCCATATCATTCCTGTGGATCTTCACAACTGTGTAAAAGTCACTAGGCCTTTGGTGCTTTAATATCATGAACAGTTATGAGATGTGTTTAAATAGCAAACTTGCTGTCCTTAAACCTACTGTGTGGAAAAGAAAAATAAAAAAAATTTTTGGCTCATTGACTTCTTTAAATAATTTTAAAAAGTTGTTCTTCTAAACAATATTTCTAAAAATTATACAGCTCGCATCAGATTTCATCTTCGCCATGAACGAGACTCATATTCATCTTCATCTTCATCATCATCATCATGCAAAAACAAATCTGAGGTCTCTGTTTCCTGAAGAAAGAGAGGGTAAAATCTGCTTAGTAGTACAAGCAAGTTAAGTTATTAGGCCAAAGGACAAAAAGACTAGTATACAAAACCCAGGCTGGAGAGTATCCTTCAGGGCAAAGACACCCCAAACAGTTTTTTAACATATACATATTCTCTCCCTTGTTAATTTTGCTAGTTTTAAGAGATCTCCATTCTAATATCATAAGGAAAATAATACATGAATGTTTAGTAGGAAAAATAAAAGAAAAATATCTATGAAATGGTTTTAGTAAAATTAATTTAATGAAATTAAATAAATTTAAATTAATTTTATTCCATTAACTTAAAAAAAGAAGGAAAATAAATGACCAAGCTCCTAAACCTTTCCTTTAATATCCAGTTATCTGTGATGGAGAACATACTAACTTCCCCATGACACCAACATTCTCAACCTTACATAAAAATCTGGAATCTTACATGTGGTAGAAATATCTACAAACATTCCCAAAACCAAGATTTTTCTTTCCTTTTCTTTTTATTAAACATGGGAAATGTTTCTGCTTTTGTTTTTTAAAATTACCCAGTCAGAGGACTCTTGATCAATCATGAATGCTAATATCTTCTAAAACCAAAATTACAACAAATCAAATAACTTGAAACGTTGGCTAAGTGTCCATTTTAACAAAGAAATTAGAAACAGGGAGTAAAAAAGCAAAATTATTTTTCATGTATTTTAAGAGTTTCATTATATTTAACAGTTCTACTATGTTAAGTCCTTGTTTTTTTTATTTCTTCCCTTTTATTCCCACTTCCTTACTCTCATTTTAATCAACTGCACATAGAAGGAAAATAAGAAATTCAAATCTATTACTTATGGAACATGAATAAGCAAAAAGCTAAAACAACCAGCTAAAATTAAATTTGTTCATGTAATCCATGTCCTCACTTAACAGAATAAAAATTCCTAGAGCACAAAGCACAAAGCACAAAGAAAAAAGGGGAAAAAAAAAACCACCAGTCTTCCTATGCCAGAAAATATACCCCCACAAAGAACTTTTTATGTCTGTAACTGTTCTGGTTCTTTAGTAAACTTGTAGACTAGCCTTAAGTTACAGTGTGCAAAAAAGAACAATATTTATTTTAAGATTTATTTTATTTACTTTAATGTCAAGAAAAATGCTAATTGAGAAACAATCTAATTGAATGTTTATTTTCAATTGTTAAATTTACCTCCTCCTTGACTTCTTCTTCCTCGGTCTCAGTGGATACAGAAGGCACCTTGGCCTTGTGCCATGATATTTGTAGCCGACGGTCTTTGAATTTTGACCCTTGGTTTGCAGGCTAAAATAGATTTTAGAAAAACACGTAAGTTTGTATTCAAATTGTATGCTATTTAAAAAGTGTAATGATTGGGGAGGAAAATTAAAGTGGATCTATACAATATCTAGTAAGAGCTAGAAAAAGTAAAATCCCTTCTCCTCTTTCTAAACTTATTTTATTTAAATTCAATTAGTGAACATATAGTCTATCATTAGTTTCAGAGGCAGAGTTCAGTTATTCATCTGTTGCATGTAATACCCAGTGTTCATTACATCACGTGCCCTCCATAATGCCCAATATCTAGTTACTCAATTCCTCCACCCACCTCCCCTCCAGTAGCCCTGAAGTCCCTTTTAATTAAAGAACCACATGTACTATTTTGCCCAGATAGTCTATGACTTGTATTTATGTCATGTTAACTTTAGAATTTGTCTTGGTTTAGATGATACTGTCACTCCACTTACAAAAGTCATGATGAAAACAACAAATACTTTTTTTCTTCTGCTCATGATTTTACTGACATCAGTATTGAACAAGGGCACCTGGGTGACTCAGTCGGTTCAGTGTCTGCCTTCAGCTTAGGTCATGTTCCCAGGGTTCTCAGATCGAGTCCTGCACTGGGCTCCCTGCTCAGCAGGGAGTCTGCTTCTCCCTCTGTCCCTCTCCCCTACTCTCCCCTCTCCCTGCTCTCTCTCTCTCACTCTCTCTCTCAAAAATAAATAAATAAAATCTTTTTTTAAAAAAGATTTAAAAGGGGTGCCTGGGTGGCTCAGTGGGTTAGGCCTCTGCCTTCAGCTCGGGTCATGATCTCAGGGTCCTAGAATCAAGCCCCGCATCGGGCTCTCTGCTCAGCAGGGAGCCTGCTTTGCTCCCCCTCTCTCTGCCTGCTTCTCTGCCTACTTGTGATCTCTGTCTGTCAAATAAATAAATAAAATCTTAAAAAAAAAAAAGATTTAAACAAAGATGATTGAGCAAGATGCTAGGATTAAAGTCTCGATCCACCTCTACCATTAATTGGCAAGTAACTGAACATAAATGAGCCTCCGTAAGTTGCTTAATATCAAATATCAAATATTAATATCAAATATCTCAGCTTTTTTTTCTTTTTTTTCCTGTTTCAGGGTTGCTCTAAGGAGTCCATAAAAAAAATGTGAGTGTTCTATCCAAATGCACAAGAACCACTGTTAGCACAATTATAAATATTAAAAGGCATTAAACCAAAAAACAAATTAATATACACCCTAACATACAAATTATTAAAGTGTGTAGCAAAGTATACAGCTATGCAAATGACATCCTTGGTTAATCTCATGCTTTTTAAAATTTAAATTCAATTAATTAACATAATTTATTATTGGTTTCAGAGGCAGAGGTCAGTGATTCATCACTTACGTAATACCCAGTGTTCATTATACCACATACCCTCCTTAATGTCCATCACCCAGTTACCCCCACCTCTTTAGCCCTCCCCTCCAGCAACCCTGTTTGTTTCCTATGATCAAGAGTCTCCTATAGTTTGTCTCCCTCTCTGATTTTGTCTTGTTTTATTTTTCCCTTTCTTTCCCATGATTTTGTTTCAACAAATACTATCTTAAAACGACTGCTAGTCTTTAGCTTTGATAATCTACATAGTTAGACTGAAATCTTAAAAGTATAATTTTTTAGATGCCTACTGATGTCAACTACTCCACCTGTAGTTGATAAAGCAATTCCCACTTCCTCCTCTGAAATGCCATACAAAAACGGCAAGTACCAGCCATTCTATACATTTAACAAACGTTAATTAAACACCTAGTTTCCTAACTCAAGGTAAAATTGCTCAGTTTCAAATGTATTTCTTAGGACTACCACCCAAACAACAAGTTTCTTCCTCCTCAAGAAACTTCATAAAGAGAAAGCAAAAATTTTAAAGAAAAAGCAGCAGAGATAAAAAGAATAGGGACTCCAAGTATCATTAAAGTGAAAGCTCAGTCATTCCTACAGCTTTTCTATCACTGACGCCATGTTGCAGAATATCCCCAATTCTGGGTTTAATCCTGAAAAATGTAATAGAAATGGTTCTTTTAAAAATAGGGGTTCAGGGCGCCTGGGTGGCTCAGTGGGTTAAAGCCTCTGCCTTCAGCTCAGGTCATGATCCCAGGGTTCTGGGATCGAGCCCTGCATCAGGCTCTCTGCTCAGCAGGGAGCTTGCTTCCTCCTCTCTCTCTGCCTGCCTCTCTGCCTACTTGTGATCTCTGTCAAATAAATAAATAAAATCTTAAAAAAAAATTTAAAAAAAATTAAAAAAAATAAAAATAGGGGTTCACTCTAGTTTTTCCTAGAAAAAATGTTGATAAATGTCATTAACCATTTGCAAAATGTTTCCACAGAATACTCAAATCACTGCATGTTAGAAGTGTTATGTTCTCTCTCTAACTCTCTGTCAAATAAGTATATAAAATCTTAAAAAGGGAGGGCGGTGGTGAATGGGTGGCTAGGTCAGTTAAGCATCTGCCTTCAGCTCAGGTCATGACTCTGGGGTCCTGGGATCAAGCCCCATGGTGGACTCCCTGCTCAGCAGGGAGTCTGCTTCTCTCACTCCCTCTGCTGTTCCCCCTGCTTATGCTCATTCTGTCAAATAAAAAAATAAAATCTTAAAAAATTTTTAAAAACCCAGTTATATATTATATATATTAAGCCGGATCCATAACCCATTACTGTCTGCACAGAAATCAGCCTGTGATCTAAGAGAAAACTCTTATTCTCCCTGTAGGGGCTGCACATTTATAACCTGGTACCAAACATTTTAACTCATGGGACATACTAAAATGATATATTGAAATGGCCCCATCCAAATATACATTTGCATCTTCTAAAAAAAAAATCAGGTGGATGCTGAGAGATCTCATCACAAGGAATAAGAATTCTTACTATGTGAGGTGATGGATGTGAACTACACTTATTTTATAGTAATCATTTCACTATACGTACATATATAAAACCATTATGTTGTATATCTTAAACTAATACAGTGTTGTACGTCAATTGTATCTCAATAAACTTGGAGAAAAAAATCTGGTAATGCGTGTAATAGACATCTTTTGCCCTTATTCGTTTAACACACACAGCCCAATTAGGGACTTTTTCACTATTTTGTTCACTTCAGTATTATCTGAATTCTTTCCAGGATTACTGAGGTAAAACACAACCGAAGGATATTTGTAAGTGTAAAACACGATAATCTGATATACATATAAAGAGTGAAGTCTCCCTATGTAGTTCATTAACAACACATTTATCACCTCACATATTTACCTTTTTTCTGATGAGAATATTTAGGTTCTACACTCTTAGCAAATTTCAATTATACAATACAGTGTGATCAACCACAGTCACCATGTTATATAATAGATCCTTAGACTTTGTTATTTAAAAATTTTTAAAAAGATGTGTTACTTCTATAACCACAGAAAGTGAGAGAGACTTTTTTAACCTGTATTTACTGGGTTGCCCTCTAAAGAGGGTAGCAGTTCTGTCCTTCAAAAGGAATTTTAGGGCATTAAGTGTACTGCGTATAAACTACTGAAGGAAGAATTAGAAATTTAATTTGCAGGCAGTCAGTAATTAAGAATATATAACTCCCACAATCTAACTTACAACAATAAACAAGATTAGTGATTAGAATAAAGATGTATTTTAATAATACCAAGTCAAGAATTTTCACACACTACTGGCAGGGATCTACATAATGAAACTGATGTAGTTCATTCAACATTACCATGTATATCCAACATAAATTTGTACACATATACACCGAATGATCTAGAAGAATCCTATCAACAGTGTTCATAAAAATAAAGCGAAAATAACCCAAATACCTATCCACAGAACTGAAGAATAAACTACTTTATAGTAATACAACTGAAAATTATACAGCAATAAAAATGGAAACTATTGTTACATGTGACAACATTAATGAATCTTACAAACATAATGTTAAGGGAAAAGAGCAGACACGAAAGAATATAGACTGTGTGGTTCCATTCATACAAATTTAAAAACAGAATAATATTA
Organism: Martes martes; assembly: GCF_963455335.1. NCBI lineage: Eukaryota > Metazoa > Chordata > Mammalia > Carnivora > Mustelidae > Martes > Martes martes. The sequence continues at coordinate 83,539,449 of NC_137892.1, forward strand.
TAATCTTTAGGAACGCACATTTAGGTGATAAAACTACAACTGGTTCTCATTATTCACACTAAGTCATATGAAGTTCATTGCAAGCACAGAATTAGCAAATACTCAATCACTGCTCCTAGGGCCAAGAGAGGGTTAGGTTCCTATGAGCCTCTGGTCAAAACATTTTCTTCAACTAATCAATTGCTTTATATTTACAGACACCGTATTTAAAATATACTGTTGATTCACTGACACTGAACTCATGGCTAAAAGCACTCATGCCGGAACAAAGCTTACATAATACACGGGTCTTCACCATAATGCACACCACAGCCTTCTTGAACTTTCAACAAAGCACTTGAGAATGATATTTGGGAGTGGGGGGCATTTCAAGTAATGAAACTACCAGTGAAAAGCACAAAAATGAGGAAAATGTGGTACTAAAAAGACTGCAAAAAGAACAGCTGTTTATAGTATGAAAGCTGAAACAAGAAGGGCAGAGCATCACCTTAACTGACCTGAGCTGGGAACATGGGCACTGGGTAACTCAAATTTTTCACAGCTCCGTCAAAGTCTGAACTAACCACAAAAGCACCTTGAATATTGATTTTTGATCTCACAAATAATATTGCTAGGTAGGTTAATGTGCAAATACGAAATCCATGAATGAGGATCAACTGTGTAATAAAAGCAAGGAGGTGATTATCATAAAGTGAGGATAATGGTCACTTTACTGAGGAGGAGAGAAAACCATGACTGGAAGGGGGCTGGGAATATTCTTTTTCTTGACCTGAGGGGTAGGTATACACAAGTTTACCTTCTGATAAATCACTGAACTATATACATTTCTACTTGGTATAGTTTGTTTCAGTAAGTATTTTAAATTGAGTATTATCCTTATAATTTTAAGAAAACACCAAACAGCTAAGATATTTATGTTGAAAAAGCAAGGCCTGAAATGTAGCTCTATATTTATAATACAAGCCCACTCTGATAAAATTTTTTAAGTGAGAGACTTTGTGTATATATTCTTATATTAATAACGTTTTTCTATAAAGATGTCTAAGAGTACAGACTACCTTTTAAGAGTAGACAGAGATCAAGAAAAGAGGGGAGATTTTTACTTCTGATTAACCATATTTTTGACTATTTGCATGTACTCATTTTTTTGTTGAAAAGTACTTTAACAGCTTTAAAAACGGCCTCTAAAATGTCACATATCTATTAAAAATACATAATTTTTCTTTACCCACATATGTATTATCTCACACACATATTTGTAATATGGCTTGAAATAATGAAATAGGAGGCAAAAGTTAGCTGTCCATCACTATGGGACTGTTGAAATCCAGTGTGGTACATCGATGCAATTAAATACCAAGAAGCCACTAAAAAGAACAGAGCAACACCACGTGCACTAGTATAGCATCATCTCTATTAACAAGCTAATACATAACAAACGAGAAATGCACATGCAAGAGAGTACTGTGTAACATACCACCATTTGGGTTAAAGAGAGACAAAATAATACATATACACAGAAAGAATATTTTTGAGAAGATATGTAAGAAACAGAAAACAATAAATGCCTATGGGGAGTGAAACTGAATTGGTATAGAAGGAAACCTTATTTTTCACTGCATACATTTTTATTTCTTTTACACTTTGTACATGTGTGCTGCCCCTCAAAATATAATAAGGTAATTAAAAAATATATATATATATCAATATATACATGAACATGAGAAAATCAATTTTATGCCATCAATGAAAAGTTGTATGTGGTAACTCAGGGGTTCTTGGAACCTTAGAGGCAGAAGATACTCAGAGAGAAATTTATCTAGCCCCACCATTTTCCCAGATCAGAAACTGATGCCAGTTCTGTCAGTCATTATTCATTAATCTCCTGACTAGCAAATATGAAAACACAAAACTCAGGTGCTATTGAGGATATAAGCAAATAGGTACTCTCATCCAATGTCACCACAAGTATGAATTAGTACAGCATTCCTGCAGGGTTATTTGGCAAGCTGTCCCAAAATTTAAAATATGCATGCCTTTGATCTAGTCATCACTCCTACAAACTAATGTCAAAAAAGGGTTTTCACCTGAGACAGTAACATTACTGTGGGGGCATTCTGGGTGTCATACAGACTGAAGAGCACTTCCTGGCATTTAACAGCAGTGCTAAAGGTGTTGACATGTGTAGGACTGTCCTGCATAACAAATTATTCTACTCAAAATCACCAAATCCAGTAAGATGTATATTAACATCATTTGTAAAAGTGAAAAAAAACAGAAAACACATTAGCTATCAAATGGCAGTAAGTTATCAGTAGGTTCACAAAAGATCAAAATTACTAAAAGCTTTTTTACACGGTCTGAGGAAGGGCAATAACTGAAGTGCTATTTAGAAAAGTTTCTCTGAATGTTAAATGCAGAGAAAGGGTAACTTTTATTCTGGTAAACGCAAAAGCGTATTACTTGTCAAATGATAAGGTATCAGTTTCATATATAGTAACACTCTCAAATATTTCCTTCTTCTTGGAAGAAGGAAAGTAAAAACCCTATCTAAAGACGCTATAGGGAAAAGCTAACTGTATGTGAGAAGTCTACAGTAATTACAACAGAAGTATTCCATTGTCTTATATGAATTTCCAGGAATGAAGGAGCAGGCAAATTAGAAGTTCTTGCTAGTAAGAACACAAAAAATTCAATGAATTACATAAATATTTTGGGGGGTACAGAAACTCAGACTTCTAAACCTCTTACTTTCCTAAGACTCAAAATGCTCTCTGGCTACAAAATAGAAGACTGCGTTGCATCCATAGTATGCAATGATACTAAAGTGATTTTTTTTTAAAGGCATAAACCCCTAAGGAAAGAGAAAATAGGACAGAATACAACACAGCCAAAAAACTGGGGAGCTGAAAAGCAAAGGATTAAGGTCAATATATAATGCTTACAATTTAAAAATCAAGAAGTAACAGTAAAATCAATTATTTAAAAATGAAAAAATACCCAGAAAATCAGCTGAAAGATTTAAAAGTAGACATCCTTAAAGAACAGAAAACGAGAATACAATTGGAGAATGTTTAACAACTCTGTAGCTATTCATTTCACCTGACTCTTCAAATGATGTACACGTAACTTTTAAGAAAACTAAAACATTCCTATCAAAAGAATCTAAGGTACTTAGGTCTTCTTCTTTCTGTAACTGAATGGTTTCCAAGTCTTCTTCAATGAACATCACAGAAGACATTGTTTTAAGAATGAAACTCAACCATTCTCTTTCACCAAACATAAAAATAGAGTCAAGATGGATTAATAATCTAAATTTGAGACGTGAAACAATAAAAATCCTAGAAGAGAACCGAGGCAATAATTTCTCTGGTATCAGCTGTAGCAATGTTTTTCTAGATAGGTCTCTGGAGGGAAGGGAAATAATAGTAAAAAAAAAAAAAACCCCTATTGGAGCTACATCAAAATAAAAAGCCTCTGCACAATGACGGAAACAATAACAAAACTGAAAGGCAACCTATGAGAGAATGGGAGAAGATACTTGCAAATGACATATCTGATAAAGGATTAGTATCCAACATATATAAAGAACTTATAAAATTCAACACCTCCCAAAAACAAATAATCCAATTAAAAGATGGCCAAAAGACATAAACAGACATTTCTCCAAAGAAGATATCCAGATGGTCAACAGACACATAACGGTGCTCACCATCACTTATCATCAGGGAAATGCAAATCAAAATTATAGTGAGACACACCTGTCAGATTGGCTTAAATCAATAACACAAGAAACAACGGGTGTTGACAAAGATGGTAAAAGAGGAAGCTTCTTGCACTGCTGGTGAAAATGTGAACTAGGGACAGTCACTGTGGAAAAGAATATGGAGGTTCCTCACAAAGTTAAAAATATAACTATACTTCTGCACCCCAAAAATACAACTATCCTACAATCCAGCACCTGTAACTCTGGATACTTACCCAAAGAATACAAAGACACTAATTCAAAGGGATACATGTACTTTGACACAGCAGCATTATTTAATAACAGCCAAATTATAGAAATAGTCCAAGTGTCCACCAACCGACGAATGTATAAAGATGTGCTGTATATACACAAAGACACACAGACAATGGAGTATTACTCAGTTATAAAAAAGAATCAAATCCCTGGTAATTCACAGACCTGTAACCCTGGGGCTAATAATACATTATATGTTAATAGAATATAAATAAATAAAAAAATAAATTTAAAAAAATAAAAAAGAATGAAATCTTGCCATTTGCAGTGACATGGGTAGAACTAGAAAGTATTGTGCTGAGCAAAGTAAGTCAGATGAAGACAAACACCCAATGACTTCACTCATATGTGGAACTGAAGAAACAAATGAGCAAAGGAAAAAAAAAAAGAGAGAGAAAGAGGTAAACCAAGAGACAGACTCATAACTGTAGAGAACAAACTGATGGTTATCAGATGGGAGGTGGGTGGGTGGGTGGATGGGTGAAGTATGTGATTATGGGATTAAGGAGTGCACTTGTCTTTATGAGCACTGGGTAATGTATGGAAGTGCTGAATCACCATATTGTACACCAGAAACTAATATTATACTGTATGTTAATGAATCTAAATAAAACTGTAGGAAAAAAAAAAAAAGACATTGTCTTAGTTACCTAAACCAACTACCTAACCTCTTTCCATTCTAACGGATCCTGATTTTTATCACTGACCAACTGGCATATGCAACCATGACTGATTTAATTCAACCATGGTAATGGTTTCCTCAACAGGGATTAACTTACAAACGGGTAAGTGACAATTCCGGCTAAGACACATGAGGGCACAAGTGCTCAGAGAGAGTGGTGCATGTCAGGAGTCGGGTGGGCATGGAGGGTGAGGGTTGAGGCAGGGATATTTTTTTAGAAGGTTATCTCATGATTTTTAAGAATGTCATAAGAAAGGTACTATTGTTTTCTGCCTTTGGACATCCTTTTTAGAGGCCATGAAGTTTGTGGTTGCTGCAGACATCCTAGTGTCACACCATGAAGAAAAGGCCTAAGAAAAAAAGCCAACATACTAGGATACTAGAAGAGAAACATGAAAAGAAGTTGTGTGCCTGAGTTTCTGAATAAATTAAACCTAAAACCTCCATACTGCTAGATTTCTTGAAAAGAAAACATAAATGTTCATATTTCCTAAGTTATTCATGTTTTACTTGCAGCCAAACACAACCTGACATGCATGTATTACTTTCGTAATCAGAAAGAAAAAAAAATCAAGTTTCACCCTGTATCACTGAGTGACACAAGCTAAAACATACTACAGCAGTTCAAAAATCTTGTAACTAACTGACGTATACTACTTGAAAATGCCTAAGTGCAGTTCAAATATTCCAAACATTTAGTTTAAGTAACTCTTCTGTTGAAACTTGCCAAACTTCTCTTTAATCAGGGGCAAAGGAATGTACCTTAGCTCTTGTCCTGTCTGTGCCCTCAAGCAAGGCTCTATGATTTAAAATTTTCATCTTCTGACCTAAAGTTTAATATTAAAATACTTAGAGGGAATTCTTCATAAAGGTCTTTAATATTGTCAGATCTCTGTCAAATGAAAGATACATAAATAAGGACTCTTTTTTTAAAAGTTCTTTCCAGACTCCCTGATTTTACCTTAAAAATACATAAAATTCTCTTTATATGCTACATAATACTATTTTATATTTTTAAACTTAAATACTTAATATAAAAAGTAATATGGGGGTGCTTGGGTGGCTCAGTGGTTTAAGTCTCTGCCTTTGGCTCAAGTCATGATCTTGGGGTTCTGGGATCGAGCCCTGCATTGGGCTCTCTGCTCAGCGGGGAGCCTGCTTACCGCACTCTCTCTGCCTACTGCTCTGCCTACTTGTGATCTCTCTCTGTCTGTCAAATAAAAAAAATCTTAAAGTAAATAAATAAATAAATAAAAATATGATAACATGTACCATCTCTCCGTAAACTATAGTCATGAGGCCAAATGTGGTCCAGCAACTTATGTTTGATGGCCTGTGAGCTAAGAATGGTTTTTATGTTTTTAAAAGGGTATTAAGAGTGAAAAAGAAGAGAGGTTCCTGGGTGGCTCAGTGAGTTAAGTGTCTGCTTTCTGCTCAGGTCTTGATCTCATGGTCCTGGAATTGAGCCCAGCATCAGGCACCCTGCTCAGCGGGGAGTCTGCTTCTCCCTCTCCCTCGGCCCCTACCCTACGTGTGCTCTCTCAAATAAATAAATAAAAATTTTAAAACACAAAACAAAACAAAACAAAAAACTGGGGTGCCTGGGTGGCTCAGATGGTTAAGTGTCTGCCTTCAGCTCAGGTTGTGATCCCAGGGTCTTGGGATCAAGCTGTGCATTGGGCTCCCTGCTTGACAGGGAGCCTGCTTCTCCCTCTCCCTCTGCTGTTCCCCCTGCTTGTGCTCACTCACTCTCTCTGTCAAATAAATAAATGAAATCTCTCAAAAAAAAAAAAAAACTTAAAAAGAAAAGGAACACCACCTGGCTGGCTCAGGTGGAAGAGCATGTGATTCTTGATCTCAGAGTCCTGAGTTTGAGCCCCATATTGGGTGCAAAGATTACTTAAATAAAAAAAAAAATTTAATTAAAAAAAAAGAAAAGAGAAGAGAGAAGGAGCAGATGAAGGAAGAGGCAAAAGAAAACCTGAGAAAGACTGTATATAGCCCACAAAAACCTAAAATATTTACTAACTGGTCCTTTATAGAGAAAGTCTGCTGACCTTTGATATATGCTATTAAAATATTTATATGTGGGGCACCTGGGTGGCTCAGTTGGTTAACCATCTGACTCCTGATTTCAGCTTAGGTCACGATCTCCTGATCATGGGATCGTCATGGGATCAAGCCCCAAGCTGGGCTCTGTACTTAGTGAGGAATCTGCTTCATATTCTCCTTCTCTCCCTCTCTGTCCTTCTCCATGCACATGCACGCTTGCACTCGCTCTCATAAATTTTTTAAAATATTTATATATAACATGTTTAATGTTATATATAGTTCTCATTATATATTAAATAGGTTATGTATTTTAAATATGTATATACTTTAATTTACACTTTAAAAAAAAAAAATATAAGCACCTGGGATCTAAGAGCCCAACATTAACACATTTCCTCTAATTTGGTTTTAAAATAAACAGTATAAAAACACTAATATGGGGTGTCTGGGTGGCTCAGTCAGTTAAGCACCTGCCTTATGATCCCAGGTCCTAGGATTGAGCCCTGCATCAGGCTCCCTGCTCAGTGGGGAGTCTGCTTCTCCCTCTCCCTCTGCTACTCCCCTCCACTTGTGCTCAATCACTATCTTGTTTGCTCGCTATCTCTCTCTCTCAAATAAATGAATAAAATCTTTAAAAAATACTAATATTGGGGTGACTGGGTGGCTCAGTCAGTTAAGCATATGCCTTCAGCTCAGGTCATGATCTCAGGGTCCTGGGATCAAGCCCTGTGACCAGCTCCCTGCTCAGTGGGGAGTCTGTTTCTTTCTCACCCTCTGCCCCCACTTGTGTGCGGTCTCTCTCTCTGCCTCAAATAAATAAATAAAATCTTCTAAGAAAACAACAACACTAATATTTTACCCTAAACATGAATGTGATATTAAGAAGTCTGATTTAAAAAGTAATATATGTTCATTTGGAAAGCAAAGCAAACAGGTCCTCAGAAAGAAAACAATGAAAAACCAACTTGAATTCTGCCAACCTAGAAATATAAATTTAATGGACTTTCATTCCAAGTTTATGGATAATCTTGTATCCCACTTTTTTTTAACCTAAAAGTCAATCCTGAGAATTTTCTCGTAGCATTATTCTTTAAAAACAAGTTTTCAATAGCAGCAAAATGCCACTGAGAATTTAAATCGTTCCCTTTTCACTATTACAAGGGGTGCTATACTAAGCATCCTTATAGCTCTTATTTGTATACAACCATAATTCCTTTATGATAAATTCTTAGAAGCAGATTGCTGGACAAAAGAATAAACTGAAGGATTCCAGAATTAGGTCCTCATACTGCAAAAGAGCTTCACTGAACCCATCCACCATCTTTTCATACAGGTATGGTTCATCCATGATCGTTTCACAATCATTAAGGACAATAAAAGAATACTGAAAATAGCCATTTTACCTTTGCCTTTGTGGGATATAAAATACCTCAAAGAAGTTTACTAAATCTATTTACAATACCGTCTAGGCATATATATGTTTGCTTAATCTATTTACAATACTGTCTAGGCATATATATTTCTGTAGTTCCTTCAAAGAAAACATACTACACTGCCCAATTATCCATCACTAGGGTATGTTTGTAGCACTCAAGACTGTCTAATAGTGCCCTATTAAAACAAACAAACAACAAAACACCATCAAAACTGATGGCAAGGGTGCCTGGGTGGCATAGTCGTTAACAACTGCCTTCGGCTCAGGTCATGATCCCAGGGTCCTAGGATCGAGGCCCACATCAGGCTCCCCGCTCAGCAGGAAGCCTGCTTCTCCCTCTCCCCATGCTTGTGTTCTCTCTGTATGTCCCTCTCTGCCAAATAAATAAATAAATCTTTAAAAAACGAAACAAAAAAACAAAAAACCCCCCAAAATTTGATAGCAATGTCTCCTTCTCAAAGTTACCTCATCTGCACTGCTTTGTTTGCTCCTTCCCCAAATGCTGGGACATGCCCCTTTCCACAAACCAAATGCCATCATTTCAGACCTATCAAATACATGTATACATGAAAATTGGTTATCAGATGCTCTAGAATGACCCTACTTATGAGAAGGAAAGAGATACATGTGAACATGAGTTCTGGACTAAACCTTACACATCTACATAGTCTCCAGAGACCCTCAAGATACAACACACAGCCTCCTACCTAACAAAGATAACCTTGTTTTTGTAACTAGAACTCTCTGCAAATTCAAATTTAAAACAATTCCGCTTTGCTTCAGTACTGCCACACCAGAGCTCATAATGGGTTTAAATGCCCAACGTATTTGGCAAGAAGAAAATAATTTTATATACTCAACATCAAAAGACAAAAATCACATTCTCCCAGCTCCCCAAGAATACCCTGCACATGGGTAGCGCTCTCCTCTCCATATTTTACTCCTCAAGAAGTCACTTTAAAGCTAGTCTCTCAGTTTACACACACACACACACACACACACACACACACACACACTCTCTCTCTCTCTCTCTCTCTATGTGTGTGTGTGTGTGTGTGTGTGTGTGTGTGTATATATATATATATATATATATATATATAGGTCAGGCTGGTGAAAGAAACTGGCTCAAGAATGAACAGAATGGGGGTGCCTGGGTAGCTCAGTGGGTTAAAGCCTCTGCCTTAGGCTCAGGTCATGATATCAGGGTCCTGGGATCGAGCCCCGCATTAGGCTCCCTGCAAGGGAACCTGCTTCCCCCTCGACCGCCTGCCTCTCTGCCTACTTGTGATATCTCTCTCAGTCAAATAAATAAATAAAAATCTTTAAAAAAAGAAAAAAAAAAGGAATGACCAGAATGTAGCCAACATTGCTCTCAAATCTGGACACTTTAACAACCCACTATTCTCTAAACGTTAGGGTGAGAAAAGATTAAGGGGAATCATACTAATAAGAAACAGTGTGTGAGGTCTTGCTGTTTAAGACTTCCTTCACCATCTTGAACACATAATGAACACATAAGGGCTGAAAATGGGGGCAGCCCTCAGTCGGCTTAGAGTCCAACTCTACAGATTTCAGCTCAGGTCATGATCTCAGGGTCTTGGGATCAAGCCCTGCATGGGGCAGGGCACTGGGTACGGAGTCTGCTTGAGATTCTCTCTTCCCCTCTGTCCCTCCCCACAACTCATGCTCACTTGCTCACTCTCTAAAATAAATAAATAAATAAATAAACAAACAAACAAACAAACAGGACTGAAAATGTTTTCTCTCAAAAAAGTTGTTTGAGGAACAGGGATTCCAGATGTTAAGTCAACTGTGCGTATTTTTATCTTGGTTCTACCACTTACTAACTGTATGATCTTAGCTGGTTTACTCTTAAGTTTTTATTTATTTATTTATTTATTTATTTTTAAACATAGATTTTTTTTTTTAAGATTTTATTTATTTTTTTGACAGAGAGACACACACACAGAGAGAACACAAGCAGGGGGAGTGAGGTGGGAGAAGCAGGCTTCCCACTGAGCAGGGAGCCTGACGCCAGTCTGGATCCTAGGACCCTAGGATCATGACCTGAACCGAAGGCATACGCTTAACAACTGAGCCACCCAGCCGCCCCTACTCTTAAGTTTTAAACTTTCATTTTCTCATCTGTACACACAGAATTTCACATGCACTTTATACAGTTATTTAAGATTAAATAAGATCATATATGCAAATGCTCTAGCACAAGTAACACTCAGTATTTATTAAATGAATGAGTGGAAAGAGAATATACTCAGTTAAAGGAGCAAATAAAAGACAGTCACCTGTAACAAATCTCTGTATAACATGTTTATCTAAAAGTGTTTGCCACTATATACAAAATATAGCGATACATGTCTCTTATTCTAATAAATTCCTCCTTTGAATTCTGCCTTCATCCCAAGCTATTTTCACTGATTGACTATAAACACCTGCTAAACCATGTAATAACCATAAAAAAAAATCAAATATTTGCTTGGGAACAACCTGTCAGTACAAACACATTTATGTGGAGCATTATGGAATTACAAAGCATGAGCTGCTTCTTGACCTTCAAATATATTAATAAGAATTTGCTAATACCCATTTTTTTACAACTTGATTTTCTAATCTATAAAACACTTGACATTTATACAGAAGGCAGCAAGAAAATGCGGAATACAGTGCTTTTAGAGTTGGCATTTGTCTACTTTAAAAACTTACTGAGAAATGCTGAAGTAATTCATCTTTTTCCTCCTCAATGAATCCCCCAACTGACAGTGCTTTAGGGCGGTGGTCCACCACCATGTGATTCAGTGAGCCCCTTCCTCTTCCTCCACGGCCTCTGCCTCTTCCTCGACCTTGAGAGGACATGGTCTTTCCTCGACCCACAGGTAAAATACCTAATCGTGCAGCCTTAAAAACAACAAAAGGTAGAATATAATACACATTGTCAGACTGAACCTTGGAAAACAGAGGAAGAAAAAAGTATTATCTGAGGTGTTAAACGTAGTGGGTAACTCCTCTTAAATCTCACCTCAACTTGTAACTGACTGAGTTTCTTCCGTAACTCTGTTGTGTCTTCTCCTGATGATAGCCTCTTGTGAAGATCCAGTTCAGTATCTAATAGTTCTTTCTGAGCCTTTGGAAAAATTAAGAGTAAAAATGTATTTGTTTAAAAAAAAAATGTATTTGTTAGATAACATCTAAGATCTTACTCAGAATATTATACTTACAGGATGACACATCTCTTTTGGCAAAATGAGAATAAGAGGATGCAATAAACCTGAGTGTTTTAGGGAAGGTTAACTGTACAAAAACACACAGAGAGTATACTGATACCAGTAAAAAATAATAAGCAGTATTACTGCTTAAGATGGCCTAAAATTCAGACCTTGGAAACAGCTGAGAAGAGGGAGCTGAGAATAATTTTCTAATAGTAAAGAGTCATAAATGAAACACAGTTAGGCAAAATGGATTACACAGGAAATACTCATTAATGATACAAACATAAATAATAGCTACATAATGCTTCCACATTTAAACCCTACAACAATTGCCATTCTCTTTTTGGTATGAGGGACAAACTGTCTGTCTTTAGATGGAGTGACTATGAGAGAATTTCTTCCCCCCTACATATACTCTCTAATTTTTTAAGTGTGTATATGTTCCTTCTATAATTGGGGGACATTTCAATAAAAATATTTTATTGTATTTTTTTCAAAACAATGTTGATGAAATACTTTACATCTCTCCAGTAATAAAGAGCCACAATTTCAAATCCATTATGATACTGTACATAAAAATTTGCATTCTATATATCTGATAAATTTTTTATTCCGAGTTCCTAAAGGGCCAGCAATGAATCTAAAACTCCACTCAGGGATGTGGTATAATGGAACCACTGTGTACAGCAAGGATTCTCCTAGGGTAAGGAAACAAATGGCAATTAACAAAATAAGACTTACATGGATCTAGAACTTCTGATTAATCTTTTCAACAGAATACCACATTTTTACCCATATAAAGCCGATGATACCTTTTGAATATTAAAAGAGATAGTTCCACTGTACTATAATATTAGAAAAACAAGTCATGTAACAGGAAAACACACTTTTTTCTTGCCATCACTAGCAATTTCATCTTCAAGAAAGGGAGCCAAAAATCTAGTTAAAAAACACATCTTTGTTTAAAGAGGGTATTAGCACCTCTTTCAAAGAGAGTACACAGAATATAAAGAAACATTAAAAGAAAAATATCACTCTAATTGTCTCCCCATTAGACTATTAGCTACTTAAGGCTTCCAGTGTATTTTCAAAGAGCCAAGCATGTAACAGATGTCCAACAGTACTATGCTGAATGGAAAATACAAATAGATACCTCTGTTTTTGTCTTTACTTTAGATGGTGTGGAGACTGCAGAAGATGTTTTTAATTCATCTTTCAACTGTGAGATCTTTTCACCAAGCTCTTTCAAAGTCTTCATTATATTTGCTCTCTCTTCTGGTTTCATGTTTTTGTTCTTTTCTAGCTTAGATATTAGCATCTATAAAATAAACAAAAAAGTAAAACTACGCTTAGTAAATTTTAATATGAATAATGCTTATAAACTTTACTGTGAGGGATATCTCTGTAAAATCCATTGTATCCATCAATTCCAGCAGGCAAATAATGAGCTCGTCTCACCTTCTGGCATTCTATTTGTTTTTCTAGCACTTCTTGCCTCTTTTTCCTCATGTCTTGTTGTAGCTTCAATGCTTCCTATACGAAAAGATAAAAAAAATCAGTAATGGATAACAAAATTTGCTAACATTTGCATATATCTGATAGAAGAGCAACTCAATTCTTCTGGGTCATCCCTATGCTGTTCAAGAAAAATTTTGCTCCTAATCAAAAAACAGCTGAAACCAGAAATGAAACCTTAAATATATTTTCTGTATGAGAGTTTATACTTATAACTGTACTTGAAAAAATATTTAAAATGCCGAACACTGTATCTATGACATTTACATTCACTTGAATAATGTGAATGTATTTATGAAGAAAAACAAGATCTGTTTTCGTCTGCCAATGTAAAAAGCCAATCTTTATTTTCCAAGTTTAAAGTTTAAAAAATGTGAGATGAAGCTGGAGGACAGAAATCATAGCAAATTCTATGGATCTTTGCCAGGAAAAAATTGCCTCTCACCCCTCTCTGTTAATCAAATCTCCAATTATACTGGGACAATACATATAAATATCTATTTTATTTGAAAAACTCATATGAGTTTAAAATCTAAAAAGATAATGCAACTCAGAACTGAGTCATATGAGTAACAACTACATAAATGTTTTACTTTATGTGAAATATTTTCTTGACTTACAAAGCAAGAGAGGAATTAAAAGAGGAAATAATGAAATAAAACTGCTTCTTTACCTTGCAGGAAAAAAACAAAACAGGACAACTCAGTGTTCTTTATTTCTATATGGAAAGAATTCTTTCCTTGTGATTCATGTAGCCAGTGAAAGGCAACAGCAAAATATTTTTTTGTCTCTTCTTTTTTTCAAATGTACACTACATCCAGAAGCAGCTAAATAAACATTTTAATGTAGTTCCATAACAACATGAACTATTCAAATGTGTTAACATAATCACTTAGGAATTCAACGGGTCATTTCCTCTTTAAGGAAATTAGAATCAAGGCTGTTACCTGCTTCTTTTTAAGAACTTCTTGAACATCATGAGATTTAGACCCTGAACAAAGTTTTGAAGGTGTCTTTAAGTTTGAGGAGCTGTAAATCATTTTTGGATGGCCTGGAGCTGAAAATATCTATGAAACACAAATATAAGTAAATTAAAATTTAGAAATGCTTTCAAGTAATTTTTTAGAAAGACTGCATGTATTTGTTTTTTTTCAGGAGTTAAAACTTTTTTTACATTTAAAAACTTCACTTATGAGTTTTTTAAGTATCATAAATTCAACTGTCACTCAAATATAAAAACAAAAATTAATTTTAGCAATAACGTGTTTTGGGATGCAATCACATTATTCCTCTTCTCCTTATATTTTTTTAATTGAGAGAAAAAGAACTGCAGCCCCTTATTATCTAGGAGCTGGCCAACTACTCTGAGTGAGGCCTTACTGTCCTGTTAAACAAAAACAATTTCACAGAATATCAACCTCCAACAAGGCCACTCTTGGGACCAGGATGGGTCAAGACAAAAACAAGACCACTCCACAATCATGACTGAACCAACACAAAAAACAGGAATACTAACTAAACAATAAAAACAAATAAAGATCTCTCTAACCTAACAGGAATGACTGCAGCTTCTTTACCAATTACAGCTTGGCCTCATTCTAGTTTTCCCTCCTAGGTTAAGACTAATTAAGACATCTAATCACAGAATTACTTCTGTTTCCTTAAACCCTCCTCCAAATCACCTAACACAGGATTAAAGTACTTTGTAAACATAATCTTACTGTATTTAATAAAATGCTACATGAATTTATAATCAAACATAAGACAAGTAGTTAGTTCACAGATCTGAGCAAAGTAGTTGTCATCTCTACTGTGCTAGTTTTGGTATTTAGATTCCTTTCCCCTTCTGAACAGACCACTGTCCAGGTAGTCTTCCCTTAAGGCACAGAACTACATGGTATAGTACAATCTTTCTGGTTCAAGACTTTCCTAACATATGCTCCTCTTAATTATTAATTATTAATTAAATATATAAGGGACAAAGAATATAATATCAAGAAATTCACAGAAACTTCAATTGTGTAAATATCATTAACTATTCATAACCATATACAAAACTTCTCTCCACCATACAATAGTCAACTATCCTCAAAATTAAGCTACTTTAACTATACAAGAGTCTCTGAAGTACTGCAAGAACCCTACATAGCTGAAATTCAAGTTATTATTTATTAAAATAAAAATGGCAACACCTCCAATTTATTAAGCACTATAGTATGTATTAAACACACCCCTTCCATACTTCACTAACACAAAACTTTTCAATTCCCATAGCAACTCAATTTATTGAAAACATGACCATGTTTAAGCAACATGAAAATTTTCAATCCCCACAGCAACTCAATTTATTGAAAAGGAAACCAATGTCCCCGAGTTATCTAATACACCAGTAAGAGGCAGGTCAAGTCAATCAGGGCCGTCTGACTTCCAAATCTGTAACTGTCTTTGTTTTAGTATCTTTTTATAATGGAATTTTTTTAAAGTTTTTATTTATTATTTATTTGAGAGAGATCACAAGTAGGCAGAGAGGCAGGCAGAGAGAGAGAGGGGGAAGCAGGCTCCCTGCTGAGCAGAGAGCCCAGGCCGATGTGGGGCTCGATCCCAGGACCCTGGGATCATGACCTGAGCCGAAGGCAGAGGCTTTAACCCACTGAGCTACCCAGGCGCCCTATAATGGAATTTTTGAAACAAAAGAGTTATATTACCAATTTGATGTATCCATCACTAAGCACCACTAATTATCAGGACATAAAATACAGTAGTTTCCCCTTATTCACAGTTGGGCTTTCCATGCTTTCAGTTACGTGAGGTCAACTGGAGTCTGGAAACAGATGACCCTCTGACAAATCAGAAAGTCATCAGTAGCCTAACACTACGTCACAATGCCTGTATCATTCACCTCACTTTACCTCAACATATAGGCATTTTATCACCTCACACAATCACATGAACAAGTACTAATATAGTACAATATTTTGAAAGCAACCTCTTTTATTAAAGTATATTGTTATAATTATTCTACCTTATTATCGTTGTTACTCATTTTATTGTGCCTAATTTATATATTAAACTTTATTATGGGTAGAGATATACAGAAAAAACATTAGGGTTTGGTACTTTCTATGGTGTCAGGTATCCACTGGGTGTCTTGGAAAGTATCCCCTGCAGATAAGGGGAGACTATTATAATCCAGTTTTACTTAAATCCCCAACTCCACATTCATACCGAAACACCGCACTGTTTTATCTGTAAGTATTTCAGTTGTATCATTAAAAAATAAGGACCTTTTTTTTTAAACATAACCACAATACCATCATCATACTTAAAAGACAGTAACTCCTTAATATGATTAGATATTCACATCCTAAGATTGTATTATAATTTTCTAAACATTTTTTCCCATTAAGGTCCATCTACTGACAGTGGTTATATCTCTTTTAAGTCTCCTTTAAAATTGCTTCATTTCCCGTCTCTTTTTCTTGCAAATTGTTAAAGAAAGCACGTCACTCATCCTGCAGTATTCACCACAGAATTACTATGATACTCTGGTAAGACGTTCTGCTGTCTTATGAATGTCCTTTAAATCAGTGAGCAGATCTACAGCCTTTATGACAATTTCTCATTCTTTGACAGGATTCTAGAAATCTCACAACTTCATTTTCTGGATGGATAAAATATTCTAGGATCATCTAGAATACTGTCAGCCCCAGATCTGGAGTTCAAGAACCCCTGGCTCTGAGTGCTTGGGAGGGGGCATGATAATCATTTGGAATGATTATTATTTCCAGATCTTTTCAGTGAGTGGAATTAAGCAATGTTCTAGAGTTTTTTATTGCTTGTTTTTTAAGATAAAACAGTATCTGAATTTTATCAATACAGCTGATCCTTGAATAACTCAAGAGTTAAGGGGTGCTGACACCCCACCCCACAGCCAAAAATCCACATATTTAACTTGACTCCCCCCAAAACTTAATGGCCTACTGTTAACCAGAAGGCTTATTGATAACATGAACAGTCAATTAACACATACTTTGTATGTTACATACTGTATTCTTACGATAATTACAGAAAACATTTAGAAAATTGTAAGAGAAAATACATTTACAGTCTTTACTGTAATTATTTTAAAAATTCATGTTTAAAAGAGCCCAGACGTCCACCAATAGATGAACGGATAAAGATGTGGGGGGTGTGTGTGTCTGTGTGTGTGTATACACACTCCGCCATCAAAAAGAATGAAATCTTATGGGACACCTGGTTGGTTCAGTTGGCTAAGTATTTGCCTTTGGCTTAGGCCATGATCTCAGAGTCCTAAGGGCTCCTTAATCGGTGGGGAGCCTACATCTTCCTCTCCTCCCTGCTCGTGTTCTCCCTCTCTCTCAAATAATAAATAAAATCTTCAAATAAAATAAAATAAACATCTGAATAAATTTAAAAACATACTCATGTACCAGAAAAGAATTCTTAAAAAAAAAGAATGAAATCTTGTCATTTGAAACAATAGGATAGAACAAGAATGTATTATGCTAAGCAAAATATAAGTCAGAGGAAGATAAATACCATTTGATTTTACTCATATGTGAACATAAGGGAAGTGAAGGAAAAATAAAATATTATAAAAACGAAGAAGGAGATAAATCGTCTGGGTGCTTCAAGTGGGTTTAGCCTCTGCCTTTGACTCGGGTCATGATCCCAGATTGAGCCTGGGATTGAGCCCCGTGTCAGGGCTCTCTGCTCAGCGAGGAGCCTGCTTCCCCCTCTCTCTGCCTGCCTCTCTGCCTACTTGTGAGCTCTCTCTGTCAAATAAATAAGATAAAATAAAAAAACAAGGGAGAGACTCTTAACTACAGAGAACAAACTGAGGGTGGCTGGAGGGGAGGGAGGTGAGGGGTGGGGTAACAGGGTGATGGGCATTAAGAAGGGCACTTGAGGGGCGCCTGGGTGGCTCAGTGGGTTAAAGCCTCTGCCTTCGGCTCAGGTCATGATCTCAGGGTCCTGGGATCGAGCCCCACATCGGGCTCTCTGCTCCACAGGGAGTCTGCTTCCTCCTCTCTCTCTGCCTGCCTCTCTGCCTACTTGTGATCTCTGTCTGTCAAATAAATAAATAAAATCTTAAAAAAAAAAAAAAAAAAGAAGGGCACTTGATGTAATGAGCCCTGGGTCTTCTATGCAACTAATGAATCACTAAATTCTACCCCAAAATTAATAATAAACTACATGCTAACTAACTTAATTTAAATAAAACCATAAACAGATAGACAGATAAGTATATAGATAAGTAAATAATAAAGTTCCATGTTCAGGCTGACCTGGCACAATTCAAATTCAAGTTGTTCAAGGATCAACCATAGTTTCAATTCAAAGCAGGACTACAGTGTTTTTATTTCACCTCATTTACCATATACTTCTTTTCAATCACATTAAAAATCTCAGTTGTCAGTGACAACAATATAATTCATTTGATTTACCCTACAATGCTCACAAACCAGCTTCAGAATACCAACACTGCCAACAACATGATTGTTAAAAAATACTTTGCAGGGGGGCGCCTGGGTGGCTCAGGGGTTTAAGCTGCTGCCTTCGGCTCAGGTCATGATCTCAGGGTCCTGAGATCGAGTCCCGCATCAGGCTCTCTGCTCGGCAGGGAGCCTGCTTCCCTCTCACTCTCTCTGCCTGCCTCTCTGCCTACTTGTGATCTCTCTCTGTCAAGTAAATAAATAAAATCTTAAAAAAAAAAAAAATACTTTGCAGGGGCACCTGGGTAGCTCAGTGGGTTAGGCCTCTGCCTTTGGCTCAGGTCATGATCTCAGGGTCCTGGGATCAGGCCCCGCATAGGGCTCTCTGCTCAGTGGGGAACCTGCTTCCCCTCTCTCTCTACCTGCTTCTCTGCCTACTTGTGATCTCTGTCTGTCAAATAAATAAATAAAATCTTTTAAAAAAAATACTTTTTAAAATTGCTTTTTGTGGGGGGCCTGGGTGGTACAGTTGGTTAAGTTTCCAACTCTTGGTTTCAGCTCAAGTTGTGATCTTAGGGTCGTGGACAGGCTCTAAGCTCAGTGCACAGTCTGCTTGGGTTTCTCTCTCCCTTTCTCTGTCCATCCCCCCAATGTGCTCATATACACTCGTGCGTAAGCGCTCTCTCTCTCTCAAATAAATAAATTTTTTTAAATTGCTTTTTGTCCTCAGGGTTTATCTCACTATGAATATATAGTCAAGTAACTGTGTTTTAAAGCCTTTTATGCAAACATTAGTCAATTTGTCTTTTCTTTTTAATTTTTAGAGATGAATTTTTTCATTTTATTTTATAACTGCATTCACCATTACATGGTTCCAAGACAAATTTCTAAAACAAGACATAGTCAAAGTTGTCTAGTTTCTTCTTTTCTTGTTGTAACCACCAAGATTTAAATTTTAGAAATTAAAAATTTTTTTTCAAATTAATTTTAGGAATTTTTGTTCCTGTCAATAAGCAAATATTTATATGTGTTCATTGGACCTACTTGTTTATACTAACAGGGCTGACTATATATGTTTTGTTCCATTTTACTCTTCTTTTTACCTAGTACATACTGATGATCACCTCATGGTTCATATGAAGATACTCCTCCTTCCATTGTAAAGTTGCACATATGCTATTCTATGAATGTACAACTACATTTTAAGTATCTAGTCCCCTACCGATGGACATCTGGGTTGTTTCCAGTCTTTTGCTATCATAAAGAGCCTACAACTACTAGTCTTGTACATATATATTTTTTCATAGTTTGACAAATATACTTTTGGCATACATTCTGAGGAGGAGGATTACTGATTTAGAATAAATGTATACATAATTTTGCCAGACACTGCCAAATTTGCTTTCATGGCATTTCCATCGGCATCTAAATATCAGATCTTTTTGGAAATTATCCTAGCTTATTATATAACTTAAAAATGGATCTAATTTTATCTTTTCTATATGGCTATCCAGTTATCCAAATACCATCAATCAAAAAGTCCGTATTTTCCCCACTGGCCTAAGATACTGTTTTGACATCTAAAAATTCTTTTTTGCAAGCGAGACTGTTTCTTGTCTTTTATTCTGTTCTCTTAGTCTATCCATGTGCCAGTATCAACTGACTTGGTTATACAGACTTCATAATATTTTTTACCATCTAGTAGGGCTAGTGCTAGTACCCCCTTGTTCTTTTTCAGAATTTTTTAGGCCCTCTTTGAAATAATCACCATTGTGGAGAGTCACCGTACAGATATATTCCTAAAGCAAAGAAACTTCTTAAAATATATTCCAAAGTTTGACTTTCAATTACAACAGAATCTTCTTCATTACGTTCTTATTTAAAGAGGAAAAGAAATGGACTAAGAAAGACATCTCCCTATTAGTAAGTGGTTAAAATTCTCAAATTCCTACTTCACTTTGAATAGGAAAAAAAATTTAACTGCCCATTTCTAGCATAATCACGGAAATTAGAGAAGTCTACCTGCCACATTCAGGTTAGCTCTGACATTTACCCTGATTGAAGAAACAAGACATTACAAATCTGGATGAAAGTCAATGTCTTAATTTCTCTCTGTCACTAAATAGCTTTAAATAATCTGAGAAGCACAGAAATACGGACCTGGCAATCCTCTCCAGCACCACCTGACTGACTCAGTAAGTGTGATGCGTCAGTCTGGTTACCACTTGCATGTCCAAGACGATGCTTAACAGGAACTTTGTTAAGAACATAGGCGCCCGATGTCTGCGGTTTACTCATCATCTGCACACAAAATAAGCACATATGTGGTCAAAGTTTTTAAAATGCCCAGGAATAATACAAATTCAGGGCGGTGATTACCATGGGGAAGAAAATAAGGAAATGAGAAGGGAGGGTGCTTCAATTACCCATAGGTTTTATTTTTTAAGTGGTAGATATAGAAATGATTGCCATTATCCATACTTCTATGGATGTCTGAAAAATGTCATACCAAAATGCATGCATATATGTATATATGCTCATACAGATAAAAATTTCTAATGATTTTTTCAATGTTCCCTTTCAGGGATTTGGGAGTTTTAACTAATGGTAGCTTTTAACAATAACAGAAATGGGTCTAATAGATCACAAAGGTGACAGTATCACTTTAATACAACATGGGGCCAACATCCAGGGGAAGCATTTGCCTTTGTGCTCTAACATGAAGTGGGAGAGAGACAAAAGAAATCCAGGTTTAGGTGCCAATAAAAAGGATGATGAATGAAGGCTATGTATGATAAGAATTCCTTTTTAAAAATCTGAATGCATTTAACTGAAACAAAAGAACACTAGGAAAAGGTTTATCATTATCATCAATATTGGAATGGCTCTACTGCATAGTAGTTTGTTCTTTCCTTCCTTCATCTAGTCATTCAAGTCTATCAAACAATATGTGCCAGGCCTTGTTTTAGGCATGGAAGACAGAATGAGTAAAACAGACAAAAATCCCCATTTTCTTGGAGCTTACGTTTCAGTTCTACAAAGTTCTAAGGGCTTTTAAAAAGAGTTTTCTAAATGGGAAAATTAAAGGCAGAAAATTAAGACAGAAGAGTGGGTACTAGATGACTGATTCTAACACAAAACAAAGCAAAAGTTATAGATCCAAAGTTGTTTGGTAGTGCACAGTTACTACATTTTAGTGTTGAGAAGAATCACTAAGCATATTTCTTTAAACATGTAGATTTTTGGGCTTCATATCTGGAGAACTGACTCTGTAAGTTTGGGGAGATAAGGCCCAGGAATTTGTACCTAGGTAATTAACACTAGTAGAAGAACACTTATCAAACTTCACGGTTCCTAAAAATCATCTGGTGCTTGCTTAGGCACCAACCATAGTGATTCTGACTGAATAAGGTGGGGTGAGGTCCAAGAAAATGCATGTCTAATAAGTTCTGAGGAGATGAGATGCTGCTGTCTGCAGATAAAACTGAGTGGCTTTAATGTAGAAGACCTAAGGACCCAAACTGAGAAACAATGATCTAGATCAGGGTGGGACTAGAGGACCTGTCATTCTCTGTGAATCAACGGATTACCTTCTGGATACCCCCATGTACTGTTGAGGGAGGAGACTGGGCCACCAGCACCTGCTGCTGATGAAGGTGCTGTGGCAGATGATGGTGCTGCTGTGACAGGTGACTAAGTGTTTGCTGTTGCTGCAGGAGTAGCTGTGTTGGAGACTGTAGTGCTGGCTGCTCGTTATTTTCTCTATGCCACAGAACTCGAATGAATCGGTTGTTTAGAACTGCTTCAGTGCTGGAAATGGCTTTCCTGGCCTCCTCATTGGTAAGATACTGGATGAGGGCTGCTTCTGGATCTCCCTTAAAAGCAACCTGTAAGAAAAAACAAAAGCATCAATAAAAAACCCCACAGAAATTAAAAGAACAGTTAAATTCAAGTAAACTATTGATAAATAATTCAAAAGTAGAGAAGAGGGGTGCCTGGGTGGCTCAGGTGGTTAAGCATCTGCCTTTAGCTCAGGTCATGATCCCAGAGTCCTGGGATCAAGTCCTGCATCAGGCTCCCTGCTCAGCGGAGAGCCTACTTCTCTCTCTCTCTCTGCTTCTCCTCCTGCTTGTGTTCTCTCTCTGTCTCTCTCTGTGTCAAATAAATTTTAAAAATATTAAAAAAAAAAAAAAAAAGGTAGAGAACAGCCTGCTGAAACCCACTCTGAATGCTTTCTAAGTAAAGTTCTCCATCCCTCTAAAAGATAACATGCAGGGACACCTGGGTGGCTCAGTTGGTTAAGCGGCTGCCTTCGGCTCAGGTCATGATCCCAGCGTCCTGGGATCGAGTCCCACATCGGGCTCCTTGCTCCGCAGGGAGCCTGCTTCTCCCTCTGCCACTCTGTCTGCCTGTGCTCGCTCGCTCTCTCTCTGTCTCTCTGACAAATAAATAAATAAAAAATCTAAATAAAATAAAATAAAATAAAAGATAACATGCATATTTTCCAAGATTATACATAAAGGAATATTATTCACCAAAAATCCTAATAATGTTACCTAACCACTTGGGGAAAAGTAGTTAGATCCCTTCTGGGTATCTTACACTCAAATAAACTCCAGAAAAAGAAACTATTTTACAATAATAAACAAAAAACCTGATAAAAACACAAAAGAAAAAAAGGTGGGTATGGGCATAATTTGAGTGTTTAGAAAACCTTTTTATGCATTCCTATAAAAGTAGAATCCATAAAGACAAATAGTAGATTCTACCACATAAAATTTTAAAATCTGTCAGTCCAAATATGCCCTAAACTAAATGATGAATAGAAAAACTATTTTTATTTTATTTATTTTTTTTTTAGAAAAAGTATTTTTAATATATATGACAAGCTGTGGCTTAGAAAAGCACTACTATAAATGCCTTCATAAAAAACGGGCAAAGACAATAGGCATACCCAAAAAACAAACAAACAAACAAACAAACAAACCTGCAAAAGAGCTATACAAATTAGAAACCTATTTTAAAAAAGCAAATTAAAACAAGAATAATTTTTCACTTACAAAACTGGCTAAAAAAATCTTAATGGATCCATATTACAGTACCGATGAGGCCTCATACAGTGCATTTAGGAGTATCAATTGGCACAACCCTCTTAGAGAACAATTTGGCAGCTCAAATAAAAAGTCTTAAAATTCCCTTTAATTCAGCAATGCATCATAAAAAAATAATGAAGGTTCAGCGACAAGGTGGCTCACCACAGCATTGTTTTTATATAAAGTAACAAAAACAGAAATTCCCAAAAATGAAGAATAGTAAATAAATTACAGCCTATTGCTAGGGACTGATTTATGATCACCTCCCAAATTCTTATGTTGAAATCCCAAGCCCCCACAGTATGACTACATTTGGAGATAGGGCTTTTAGGAAGGAATTAAAGTTAAAAATCATAATAGTGGGGCCCTAATCAGATGGTACTGGAAGCCTTATAGAAAGAGAAAGAGATCTCTCTCCCCTTCCACAATTCAAGGACACAGCAAGAAAGGGGCCATCGGCAAAGCAGAAAGAGAATCTCATCAGGAACCAAATTGGCCAGCACCTTGATTTTGGACTTCCCCCCAAATAAGTTTTTATTGTTTAAGCCACATAGTCTGTGGTATGTGTTAATGGAAACCAGATAAGACTCATTTACCAAACAACATTAAGCCATCTTATTTTTCTAAATGCTATAAACAATCATGACCTAGAAAACATGTAAGAGATAAAAGGTAGTCAGAGACATGTGGTATGTATTCTTAAAAGTGTGTATTTTTAAAAAGAGAACATGTATATATGTGCGTATGTGTGTTCTTCCATACAAACATTCTGTCTTTTCATTAAAGTATTAGTAATTGTTACTGCAAAAGTAATAAGATTGAGGTGATTTTTTTTTCACTTTTGTTTAATGTATTTCCAAATCATCTATAAAACTAAACATGTACTACATTCAGGGACCAAAAAACTGCTTAAAAAAATCTCCAAAAAAAAAAATTCTTTCAAAAAGATTTGAGTTCTTTGAAATATCAAATTTCCTAATACTATTTTTTAAACTCCGTTATACAAATCACATTTTGGTTTGATGACAACATTAACCAACAGGGGTGACTAACTGAAATGGAAAATTAATGAGGCCTTCACGTACTCTCAATTACAGCATAACACTCAACTATAAATTCATAAATTGGAGACAGAATACAAAAGCTACTATTTATGAGATATTAGACAACATGTTACACTGCCAAAAATTCTTAAGAGTAGAACCATTCTTAACAAATTAGTATTTCACTACAATATAAGAGTCATTCAATAGACAAAATTACAATCTTAGAAATTAACAAAAATCTCACCTACCTAATTAGAATACTAATAAAGCAGATTAAAAAGTCATTTGTCCAGGGATAGCACTATGAACAAAAATACACCAACTAGCCTCTGTGTCTTTCAGGAAGAAGTTGTGGATAAGAAACAAATGCATTAAAAAAAAACAAATTCAGCTTAACAATTTCATCATGAAGTTGGGTTAAGGGCTATACAGTGGAGCTTAAAACACTCAGTAGAGATAATCACACTAATTACTGGCTCATTTAAGCAAACTGAACTGACAAGAATATTTCAAAAATGCATAAAACCACATTAATTCTGTCACCAACCGAGTCACATTTACCTGGATGTTTACAATAGTTCCAAATTTGCTGAAGTGTTCATTGAGCTTGGTAATGTTGTTCAATTCCTGAGGGATTTTCTTGACTTCTAATTTGGTGTTTGTATACTGATTCTTTCTCAAGAATCCTGGTTTACTCTGACTGTTATTCCCTTGCCTGAAAAGAATATTAACAGATCTTGATTAATTCCCCCACCTTATGCCTAGCCATGAAAAAAGTCAACAAATAATTCAAGTTTATATGTATTAAAGCATTATCTGGAAGACATTCTTATATTCTTGGGAAATTACTTAACGTTCTTCAGAAATTACTAAATAATTTTCGTATCTTCCTTGTTACATAGGAACAGAACAGGTAGAGAGAAAGAAAGAAGACTGAATGGCAAAAGATCACAAAATGAAAGAGGCCCAAATGAGATTTAAAATTATATGCTAAAAAGATCCACCACAATTACCAAGGAGTCTAACGTTAAAGCAAGGAAAGAACATCATTTTTTTATGAAGTGTTTTTCAGCTTCCGCAAAAATACCTAAGTTTTTCTTCTTTTCTATTCACTTCCAGTGCCTCGATAATTCTTAATATTGGGCTAGACCTGTATGTAGCAAATACAAATTACTAGTATCTATTATTAACATTCTGTTAGCTCTTCCATTTTTAAGATGTTCTAATGATGTCTCTGGGAACCCTAACTTTTGAGACACATAGTTTGAAACTCATTGATTAATGACAACTCTTAATTTTACAAATTTACTAATGCACACAAAAATAACAAAAACACCAAGTAGATGTTACTAAGTAGCAAATTATCTTACTTTCCCAGCCAAGGTTTCTTTGTGAGCGGCCCTTCCAAACCACTTATAGCTCTTTTTCGGCTATCTGGTTCAAGAACTACTCTGGTTATGTTGCTATTAATTGAAACAGGAACTGGTGGTTCAGTCTGGATGACAATGTTAGCAGCTGTTGGAAACAAAAATTAACATTATTAACAATGCGTAGTATTTGGGGGAATTTCAAATGATTAAAATATTTAGCTTAAAAGCTAAAAAAGCACAGTGAATAGCACCCAACTACCATTTCCTTTTCAGAAATGCTTAACAGCAAGAAAAAATTATCAATGGCCTCCTTTTTTCTCCTCTGTTAAAAATACAATATCCAAGTTTAAAAAGTCATTGGCAACTCCAATGTAAAAACTGATTCAGTCCTCTTCTCTCTGCCTGTCTCTCTACTTGTGATCTCTGTCAAATAAATAAATAAAATCTTAAAAAAAAAAAAGCGGGGGGGGGAGGGCGCGCCTGGGTGGCTCAGTGGGTTAAAGCCTCTGCCTTCGGCTCACGTCATGATCCCAGAGTCCTGGGACGGAGCCCCGCATCATGTTCTCTGCTCAGAAGGGAGCCTGCTTCCTCCTCTCTCTGCCTGTCTCTCTGCCCACTTGTGATCTCTGTCTGTCAAATAAATAAAAAAAATCTTTTAAATAAATAGATAAAAAAAATAAAAATAAAAACTAATTCAGGCAAGGATCCTCAAAGAATGCAAAAAAAAAAAAAAAAAAACCCAGTGCAAGATTGTTAGAGAACAAGATTTCTTTTTTAGAAAAAATTTTTTAAGAATTTATTTATTTGAGAGAAAGAGAGAGAGCATGTGTGAGAGAGAGAAAGAGAGAGAACACGCGCATGGAGCACAAGCAAGGGGGAGGAGCAGAGGAGAAGGAGAAGCAGACTCCCAGCCCCCTGGGTGAGTAGGGAGCTGGATGTGGGCCTGGATCCCAGGACCCTGGGATCATGACCTGAGCTGAAGGCAGACACTTAATGACTGAGCCACCCAGGGGCCCCTGGAAGCACATCATTTAGAATACAAGCTCTGGAGTCAAAAGACCTGAATTTGAATTCCAGCAGAACTGAGCCACTCAGGTACCCCGAGAGCAAAATATTTATGTGGTGCCAAAGTACCACTCCACAAATGATTACACTACAAACGACAGATCTAATATTTATCATCTCAAGCAAGCAATCAAAGGACTTAGCACCATAAATATAGTGAAATTATTTGTATTCTTATGTGATTTAACAAAACGCTGAATCACTCAGACAGGATATTACTATGGAATTATGATTTTCTTAAGTGTAGCAAGGATACTATGCTTATACAGGACGACACCTTACTCTTAGATGTAAAATAAAGGATCCAAAGTGCTCAATCTCTACAACATACTTTCAAGTAGTTGAAGGAAAAAAAGTGAAGGGAGAAGGGAAGAAGAAAGAGAAGAATGTGCATGTATACAAGCAAGCACTCACACCCAAAGGTGACTACACATAACAAATGGTGAACCTAAGCAAAGGTATTCGGATGTTTATTATATTTCTTTATTTTTTATAGGTTTAAAAGTTCTCAAACTCAAAAGTTGGGAGGAAAATCCAAAGCCAATACTATAAACTGGTATATTTCATTCACATTTACGACTAAAATACTTGGATTTTTTGGTATTTATTTGACAGAGAGACACAGCGAGAGAGGGAACACAAGGAGGGGGACTGGGAGATAAAGAAGCAGGCTTCCCGCCAAGCAGGGAGCCCGATGCAGGGCTTAATCCCAGGACCTTGGGATCATTACCCGAGCCGAAGGCAGACGCTTAACAAATGAGACACCCAGGTGTCCCACGACTAAAATACTTAGAGAAAGTGAACTTGTAACGGCCTCCTGATATAGTCTCAATATTCTCCTTAACTTTAGTAACTCCACCAAGGTAAAACACAGCAAGGAATAACATGTAGGGCTAGATGTTAGGGTAAGAATGAGGGGCGGGGGTGTATATACCATTTCACTGTATGACAGTCAGGGAAATTGTGAGGCAAGTTCATTTATTTAACATGTATTTCTTCAGCAGTTGCTAGGGCTCCAACAATTATATTAGACCTTATGTGTAAATCAGTGAATAAAGTAACTATAATCTCTGACCTGTTAATAGCCTTTGTTTTTAGAAGGCTAATGGAGGAGATAGCAATTGTGATGGCATAAAGCATTCTAGAATTTGAGATGCCATTATATTTTCCCTAGAACACTTAAGATTACCTCTTAACACTGCTCAGTGCTTTTCTTTACTGAAGTATTTTATAAGAAAAGGAAAGAAATATATAGCTAGAATTTTGATGACTTGCCAACGTGACAAACCAAGCCTGTTGTACAAAAACCACAAGACTTCTATCTGAGTGAGATTATCCATGAATTACTATACATGAATGCGCACAAAGACCAGACTACTGGCAAAAGGAAAACACCAATTTCTGAGGATATGATCTTCCCACTAATTCCAAGTAATATGGTAATAATTTATGCATTATAGCACAGAAGGTAAAAGCACATTCTTCATTAGATACGCCTGGGTTCAAGTTCCAGTTCTGTCATTAATAGCTGTATAACCTCGGGCAAGATCTTTAACCTCTCTAACCCTCAGTGTCTTTATCTATAAAAAGAGAATAAATATAGTACCATTTTTGAAGGAGTTATAGGAAAGGAATAAAAGATATTAATACATATAAAAGCATTTGGCTTCATCTTGACAAAAAACTGTTAGTCTGCAGTGGTAACACTGATATTAATGCACTAAAGAAAAGTTAATAAAAGCAAGATAGGAAAGAAGGTTAAGAACAGGAAAATGGATAACCATATAACTAAATCAGAAAAATACTATTGGGATGTCCCATGGCCAGTCATTCAAATTCAAATTAAATATTACAAATCAAATTATACAAGTAAGAAGAACTGGAATGTCATTAAACTTTCTAGCCTACCCTTTCTGAAGGGAGGAGAAAGGACAACATCAACCCATATTTAAGGTAAATACTTGCATTTATCTTTATTTTCTTTTTTTGCATTTAGTCTTTAAAGGTTTGCGACTATTCTTTGCAAAGGTCCTGACATAGGGTTGTAATCATAAATACTAAAAAACATCAAATGATAATTTTACTGCAGTGTTTCAGATTCTGTTATTGGTGTGAAGCACAGCTCATAGGATACAAAGTAGGCCCTTAAGTGATCAGTTCTTTGAGGGCAAGGGACCATGCCATTTCATCTTTCTTTACCTAATATTTAACACAGTGCCCAGTAAACAGCCAAACCAGCCTAAAGGTCTACAAAAATAGCAATTAAAAAATATGAGTATTACTTTTATTTTAAAATAAATATATTCTAATTATAGCTTTAAAATAAAATTTGGAGATACAGTTATTCAAGCAGATTTATCTGATATGATTATATAGCACTCTTCAAAAAGACAATGTATACGTAACTCCGGACTTTAGTGAGGTCTGAATGCTATACTGAACTCCTGTGTAACAACAACATCAAAGTAAGTATGAGGCAGTCTCACCTCTTGGATTTGCATCCATATCTCCAGATGTTAGGCCAATCAGGTTTGGGCGCTGTGTCTGTGTTCTCGAAAAGAACTGTCTGTACTGAGATCTACCAGAACTGGTAATACTAGGAGCTTCTGGATTATAACCATCTGGTTCATACGTATCTGTGGGAAAACAAAACAACAAAACACATAACAAATCAGAGAGAAGTTAATTTCTCATTAATAAAATAAACAACTGCAAAAAATGATATTTTTCTTCAACAAATGTATCGACCTATACATACATATCTGAATTACAGTATATAGATATACCTGTTAGAAGTGAAAGAACTGAAAATGCTCCTGTCCCAAAACACAGATACACAGATCCATTCTTGACTATGGAGAGAGTTCCATTTATTTACCTATTCATTTTTATCCTCTATATCAATCACCTAATCCTAACATCAATGAACATTAAAAGAAGCATGCACATAGGGGCGCCTGGGTGGCTCAGTGGGTTAAAGCCTCTGCCTTCGGCTCGGGTCATGGTCTCAGGGTCCTGGGATCGAGCCCCACGTCGGGCTCTCTGCTCAGCGGGGAGCCTGCTTCCCCCTCTCTCTCTCTGCCTGCCTCTCTGCCTACTTGCGATCTTTCTCTCTGTCAAATAAATAAATAAAATCTTAAAAAAAAAAAAAAGAATTTAGATTAAAAAAAAAAAAAGAGAGAGAGAAGCATGCACATATATAAACACCATATATAAAGGACCGGTTGGGTTTCCTCAGTTATGTCTCACCAATTTCTAGGTACTCTTTTAATTAGGGGTAAAAAACCAATCTGCTAATTTGGTTATCTATACTTTAAAATGCATATACAATAGCTGGTTTCATACACAGAACATTTCAAATGCTTTCTTTCAAACAGCTAAATAAGTAAGATGAATTTTGTATGTCTAAAAGTAATCACGATTCTACTCCCTACCACCACATCAATGCCACCTTTATCATGTTCCCTTTGTTTTCTCTAAAACTAAATACTTAATTTTTACAATTCTAATGCTAAATAATATTTTGTTAGTGTTAAAGAAATTCTGAGTGTTAATCTCTAAACAGTATACATCCTCTTCATCCTACATAAAATCAAAGAACAGTTAAGATTAAGATTAAGTGAAGACATTGGTTTTCTCTACTGTTCTTTATAAGTTCCTGCATCTTTTTAAAAATTTTCTTAGTGGAAAAATTCTCTATGACATTCATAGGAAGTTTCAGCTACAAGGTAAGAGACATCCAAATCCTTATTAATGGCCAATCAATTACATGATTCAAAGGAGAAGATCGGCAAATTATTATTTAAAAAAAGTTTTCAGTTACCATTTGGTAGTCTTGACAGAAGATCTCCTATAGTTAAATCTCCTACAGCTGCAGATAGTTTTAAAGAAGTTACATAATCAAATGACCTTGTTCTCTAATTCCTGAGAATATATAGAACTCCTAGAAACTTCAAAGTCCTTAAGTCAATTATGATGAACGGAGACCCAAAGGCAAAAGGAGAAATGTTAAAAACCTCATGAGACACCCGCGAAGCACTCCACACAGGTCTTCAACATGTACATGTAGGTAGGAGGGAAGAGTTTTCAAGAAATCACTACGTTATACACAACCAGTCCATACATGGAGCAGAGGGGGGAAAAAAGATGTTCACCCTTGATCACCAAGAAATCAGATGTTTGTTTTTGTTTTATTTTTTTAAAAATTAACTGAGTTTTTCTTGAAATGTAAAACTGATTTAGAAAACATTCAACTAGATATCCTCTTCCTATTTATTGGATTAGAAATTAATTCAAAGAACTAGCATGACTTTTGTTCCTGAAGCACTAAAACTCAATATAGAGGACACCAGAGGTAACAGACACACAGGAGGCCTCATCATCTAGCAACCACTAGGGACAAATCAAAGAAGCAAAGGAACAGGAAAGAAAACTACCTAAGAGGTTTAATGGGAATTGGTGACAGCAGATCAGTAGGCCAGTCACCACTTAGGCTGGCAAGCTGTGGTACAAAAGATCAGAGAGGTGGATGGCCATTTGTAGCAAAGCTTACCTGGGACCAGAGGGGTGGGGCTGGAGACTGAGGTATGGTACCCAATGGAGGATCCCATGAGGTTTCGAGGTGGCACCAAACGAGCTGCCAACAGAGGAGGCGGTGTCCCCAACTGAAGTCGCTCAGATGCAGCAGCACCATGTTCACGAGAGTACATGGGCTGTCCTACAGAGGAAAGAATAGGAGGGCAGCTGGGAATGAGAGTCACAAGCTTCTCAGGTAATGCCGTACTTCCTGAGACCTCAGCCAAGAACAGAGAAAGTACACCCATGGGAATGGCAGTCGAGAAAGGTATTACTGAGATTCTTCCTAACTCAAGAAAAAGACATACAACTGGGCTGGGATGCACTGAGGTATAAAGAAAGAGCAAGAATTAGATAGTATGACTGCATAATCTCCATCTTTTGTAATCTAAAGTGAATAACTATGTGCTAACCATACTTAAAACTAAACAGTCAACCATATCACACTATCAGACAAAAGTGCCCTGAAACCCTGAGACGGTAGAGACTTGTATCCAATAAAACATGTAGTTGTGAAGACTGTCATACCCATTAAAAACAAAAACTCTTCTCCTCAAAGTCACATAATTTCAGATTCACACAAAACATACTCCCATTTCTGACAGCAGAAAAGATCAATAAAGAAATTAAACACACACACACACATACACACCACAACATACCCTCACAGAGAATAAGAAACATTCAAAAGAAAAAAACTAAACAAGATAGTGAAAACTTGTTACCCCTTAGCAGATGGATAACAAGTAAAGTCAAAGAAAAAAAGGACAAAACCCCAGATACATAGACCAACCAGTATATATATGAAATTACCTCAGATATTAGGAATCACTTTTTGAAAGAAAGGACATTTAGTGCTCATATTTATTAATGGAAGAATTTCTGACACAATGAAGTCAAATCTGATACAACAGGATTTAAAAAGAAGTATCAAGGAGCAGTTTTTTTCTTTCATCAGTCACTTACTACTATTATTCTACTGATTACCCCAAGAGACCTATTTACAATATTTACTCAATACTTTATACTTAAAGTCATACACTCATAATGTGGCAAAAGATAAAATAAAACGAATTTAGAAGTTTTTTTTAAACCCAATCAATGTCCTTAAAAGTTACAAATTTCCAAAAGATTTTTAATAAACTTTAACAGAACAAGCCACAAAGCAACCATCTGATTTCATAGGAAATGTAGAAGGGAAACAGAGGTACTAAATTTTACCATCCTTCTACATGCGAAGCAAAGGAGCAAGTGACAAATCATACTGTATAGCAGATCACAAAACTGCACTTAGCACCAATTCTTTCAATATTTACATTTAAAAAGTCTCTTTCAATCATTACTTTACAAAAACAATCTAATAGATCAACAATCTAATAACAGATGTAAGAATGACCTATTGGCAGAATTTCTTACAGAATTAAGGAGTATACTAAAGAGAAAAATGGGGAAGTGCATTCTCAGTCCATATGAGAACTGAAAAATTAAAGGCTAATTTGTACAATGTGCTTTCAACGTGCATGACAACATGAATTTCATTTCAGGAAGAAGGCTGTTTATTCAAATGAAGCCTGACGTTCTTCAACAACACTACTGAAATCTCTAAATACTATTTAAAAACAAAAAGCTTCCTTAGATAAGAGGCTGATTCTAAGTCTGGCCAGAAAATTAAGATGAACCTGGTATACCGTCATATATATATACCTTGTGCTTCCAGAAGCAAGAAAACTATCAAACACTAGGTGTGTCAAAAAACAAAATGTGCAGGAGCCAACATGAAGAGGCTCCCATGGTCAAAGATGAAACAATGTGAACACCAAAAAGGATGCAATGGGGTGAAACATATTAAACGTGTTAAAAAATCCATGAGTTTGAAAAAAAAAAAAAAAAATCCATGAGTTTGGGCTCCTGGGTAGCTCAGTTGGTTAAGCGACTGCCTTTGACTCAGGTCATGATCCTTGAGTCCCAGGATGGAGTCCCACATCATTTCCCTGCTTAGCAGGGAGTCTGCTTCTCCCTCTGACTGCCCCCCACCCCGCAATGCGCTCTCTCTCGTTCTCTTTCACAGAAATAAAATCTTTTTAAAAAATTAAAATTTAAATTTAAAAAATCCATGAGTTCATAATGATTCCTTTTGGAAGATACTAGGAAAGCAGCTCATTATTCTGAAAACTGACAAATGAAAGGAAACAAGTATTTATCCTGTCTTTCCTATAAAAACTGCATTTCATGTTAACCAAATGGTTAACACTACTGAGTTTCACTTCGTAGAATGCCAGTCAATAAACGTACAAGAAATTACAGAATTAGAATCACACTTTTTAACCCCTAATGAAACAATATATCTAAGCAGTGGTCATAAATGGCTGCTGAAACCATGAGCAACTTTTAAAATGGATGAATCAGAATGAAAACACCTGTGCACACTGATCAATATTTACAGCAAAGGAAAAAACTCCACATTATGTACATCATAAAATATTGCATTAAGAAGTACATCAATAAAATATTCATGACCAAAAAAAAACACAAAAAACAAAAAACCAACATAAATCTAAAGTCTCCAAATTTAGTCCCCCATTTCCAGGAAATATAGAGGACTGAAGAAATGTGTTAAAAGACATGAGGGGATGCAATATGCCAAGCCCAGAATGTGAAAAAATTATTCAGGACAATGATCTGTTTTTTCCAAAATAAGTTTTTCTTAAATCAACTAGGTTACAGTTATCGGTGAAGATGAGCTGGTCACAATTTATATTCATTCAGTTTAGTTCCGACCGTGACTAGATAATTTCAAACTGCAAACATCCCAAGTTCATGCTCCTATCTTAAGTTTTTTTGTACATCTTACATGCCTGAGAGCAAAATTTTTACATTCTTATTGTTAATTCTAGTCAGGTGATGACAGTCTTTATGCACACTAAAATTTTAGCTACTCTGTAATTTCCTGATTTTGTCATTAAGACTATTTCCAGGAGAAAAATCTTAAGTTTGAAACTAAAACAACCGCAATTAGAAAACAAAAAAGCTACACACCTTCCAATTATTGGCTGTATTTATCATGTAATCTTCTGTATTAGAATCCAAGGTACCTGGCACACCATCTAAAGCTCCAGGGCCTAAATGGTGCCTGGTGCATAGTAGGAACTCAATAAAGAGTCACTTAAAGAAAGGATGAAAGCTTATTTATTACAAGTATCCCAATGACAAGTATTTTGGATGAAAGTCTGTATGTTGAAATATGGCAGTAAGATACTGAATATAAGACAAACCAAAGTAAAACATATGGGGAGAGAAACCCCAAACAATATTCAGTGACTCTACCAGATATCGATATACTTTTCTAGACATCAAAATCCATGATTCTGCACTGAGAAATGTTCCACATAATTAAATGAGGAATCCCAAGCTTAGTAGGAATATAGTGTTTCAGTAATTTTACATAGTTGATAACAGGAAAATATACTGTCAGAAACATAAAGGTAATTTATAGAAATTTATTTGAAGACTAATAACTACCTTTAACCTAAAAATCAATCTGTAGAATACAGGATATTATACTCTACTATTACTTTTTCACACACTCCTTAGAGTAAGCTTAGCAATCATAAATATTTCTACTATGTCTTCTTCAAAGAAACTTAAGAAACAGGTTGAATTTAAGGGAAAAAAGGAATATACTTGAAAACGGTACTGTGAAAACAAAAAATGTACACAGTGAGTTGGTTAATTCAAATTTAGGTAAAATATTTTAAGTTCTTCAGAGGAAATAGATGATTTTTTTTTAAGATTTTGTTTTATTTATTTGACAGACAGAGATCACAAGCAGGCAGAGAGGCAGGCGGCGGGGGCGGGGGGGGGGGGGGCAGGCTCCCCTCTGAGCAGAGAACCCGATGTGGAACCATGACCTGAGCCAAAGGCAGAGGCTTTAACCTACTGAGCCACCCAGGTGCTCCAAAATAGCTGATTTTAATAGGTGTTATGATATTGCTCTCTTTCCATACAATTTCAATTACATCTATTATTTAAGTCCTTTCAGAATATCTGTGACATTTTTAATTCAAGAAACAACAAAATTTCAGAGTTTTTTCTAAACTATATCCATTTGACGTCACCTTTTAAATAGCATTACCAGGAGCCACTGATATCCTACCCACTTATATGGTGGAAATAATTTCTTATCTTCAGTTAATAATCAATGGTCCCATTCCAAAACAAGTAATAACTGCAGCCAAAATTATGGTTTTATTTTTGACAGA
This sequence comes from Martes martes, assembly GCF_963455335.1. NCBI lineage: Eukaryota > Metazoa > Chordata > Mammalia > Carnivora > Mustelidae > Martes > Martes martes. Next base: position 83,575,242 of record NC_137892.1, read on the forward strand.
ATTAGTTCCTTTGTCACCTGTATTTCTGAGCCACTCTGTTCATCTAGTCATAACAGCAAAATACACTGTACTTGTTGTTTTGTTTTTTTTTAATAAACACATTTCTTTTCCACTATTAGATTTTTAGCTTCTTGAAAGAGTCACTTCTTTTTCATCTGTATATTCCCAGTACCTAGCATTGAGCAGATTATTTTTACCTCTAAAACTCCAGATTTCATTTTTCTCTGTATATTCGGGTCTATACTGACATATTTTTCACAAATAAATACCATCTGATACACTCTATCCCACTTATAAACATTTTCTATGTTATGAATTTTAAAGATAATTTTGATAATAAAATATCCATAATTTAAACTTTCCCAACTTATTAAACTTTGAGAGCTAATACATTGTAAACATAGTTTTTTACTTCATTTGAAGTCAAGTTCTAAATTTTTTTAGAAATTACCGATTATACTACTGAGGAAAGTATACCTGAACAACTTGAAAGATTCAATTTATCTGCAAAGAACGAACTTAAAAAAAAAAAAAAAAAAACTTTTTAAAATCAAGTGAATAGAAAGTTACAAAAAAATTTATGAATAACAAACTACATTATACCAAAAAAAAAAAATGTTCTGTTTACACTGAGATCAGAAACTATCCCCTACATTTTCAAATTCCTCTATAAATTTTAGAATAAAAATTTAAGTTTTAAAAAAGGGAGAGAGGGGTCCTGGGTGGCTCAGTTAAGCATCTGACTCCATTTCAGCTCAGGTAGTGATTTCATGCATCTTGAGATCAAGTCCCATATCGGGTTCCACATTCTGTGGGGAGTCTGCTTGAGATTCTTTACCTCTCCCTTTGCCCCTCCTCCCACTCACATGTGTGCACTCTCTTGCTCTAAAATATATAAATCTTTAAAATAAATAAGGAAGAGAGTAGTTTGCATAGTAGGAAGTTTTAAATTGTCTGATACAAATAATTCTGTAACTTTCAAAACATTCAGTTGCCAACCAAGTAAGTCTCTTTAAACCAGTGATTCAATGTAAGAGACTATCCTCTAAAGCAGTAATTCACAAATGCTGAAAGGATGTTACCACCTTTTACTGGTCTGAGACAAAAAGAGGGAAAAAATGTAATTAATACTTCATAGAACCAAATATAAAAGGACAGTCCTTTATCTTTTATTTTAATGTAAGAATTTATTTTTTAAATTGAAATGACCTTAGATATTTTCATATACAATTCCCTAACGTGGCAAATAAAAGTTGCTAACTGTACTGCTCCCCCAAATTTTCTTAAAAACGTTACCAGTATCTAAAACAGAAGTTTGGAACTTATGTTTTAAAAGGACTTTACTAATATATCACAAAACATTTTTGCTTTTTAAAAAGAGAAAAATGTTGTTCAAGTAACAAGGAGTTTACCTTTTTTCATCTTGGCTCTCAAGCATGTAGCACAGTGCCTGGCACATAGAAAGCATTCAATAAATATTTGCTCCATTAATAATAATGAAGCTAAGTCACTCAGATGATGGCAACTGCCAGATTTTTATAAATTAAAATAAAAATGGAATTTTTAGAGTGAGTCACAATGTTAAATTCAATGATATTAAAATAAATGGTAATTGTTGGACTTTTTAAAAATTTAAAAACAAAATAGAATTTTTATTGTGAATCACAATGCTAAATTTAACAGTAAGAAAATGTGCCATCTGCAACAAACTCTCAGATAAATAATCCATTTTTTGTACTTACAAGTCTAACGGCATTAAGAAATAATGCTAAGAGATGAATTGGGGAGAATAAATGATACAGGATGGATGAATGTTGAAGCTGAGTAACAGGTATATGGGAATGCATTATACTATCCTCTTTTATTTTTTTGTTTAAAATTTCTCTAATTAAATAATGAGAAAAGGGGTGCTCAATTGGTTGGGCGACTGCCTTCAGTTCAGGTCATGGTCCTGGAGTGGCAGAATCGAGTCCCACATTGGGCTCCCTGTTTAGCGGGGAGTCTGCTTCTTCCTCAGACCCTCCCCCGTCTCGTGCTCTCTCTCTCTCATTTTGTCTCTTTCAAATAAACAAATAAAACCTTTTTAAAAAAAATGAGAGAAGCAGTGAAACAAACACGTGCTGCAGAAAGACACTACAGTAGTTAGAAGACTGAGATACTAAGATGTCGTTCCTGTTCTAAAGCTCCGCTGAACATAAAATTAACATACATGAAAAGAAATCTAACAGTAGGCCTGTGTACAATTATATGTCATATATGTAATAAATGCTTTTTAGTCCTGTAGGAGTTTACAACAGAGCAATAATGTTCCCCATGTACTTAGAAGATTTAGGCCTTGAAAGAAGAGAGAGAGCAAATTACTAGAATGAAGACAGAAAAAGAAAGTTGAGTCACAACAGGGGGGGAAAAACAAGGTATAACTGGCCTAACCAGAGAAGATACATGTGGGAGTAGAGTGAAAAAAGAGATTACCAAGAAGGGCAGGGTAGATCATAGAAAAGAGAAACTATAGGGAGGGGTTCAGCGATCGTCTGGGAGGGGTACCTGGGTAGCTCAGTGGCTGAGCCTCAGACTCTTGATCTCAGTGTGGAGCCTACTTATAAAAAACAGCAATTCAGGGCAAAATTGTGGCCACTGCAGAGTTCTCATTAGGTACTGTTCTGATTTGTTTTCTCAGGAAAATTAGCATCGCAGCATTATATAATGTGACTGATGGGGACTGAAACATAATGGAGTCAACAAGATTATAGCAATAACCCAAATGTCAGGTGATTCAAGTGTGGATGAGGGCAGAAGCCACAGTAGAAATAGAAAGGGATATTTCAAAGAAAAAGAGAAAGGATTTCTTGATTAACCAGATATAAACAAAGCAAAGCAATTAGTCAATCATGTCAAGGTTTCAATTCTAGGTGATTAATGGGTATTATTTCAATTTATAAAGACACACAGGAATAACGGAGGTAGACAAAGTGAAGATAATTATGTTTGATTTCAGCAAAGTTGCAATTTAAGGAGACAATAGTAACCATAGTATTATAAAAACTAACATTTATATTTAGCTTACTAGATGCCAGGTTCTATTGTAGATAGATGTATTAAAGCATTTATCGCTCAAACACGCTTTTTAGGTGAGTAATGTTATTATTATTCCTATTTTACAGAAGAGAAAACTGACATTCTATGAAGTTAAGTAACTTGTCTAAGATGACAATGAAAGTAAGTAATGGAACAGGATTTATACCTGGGCTTCATTATATTGCTGAATTGCCTTACCATAATATTATAAAGATGAAGAAATGTTTATGATAATACACTGCACAAAAGATGAATTTATTCATAAAGCTACATAGCTCTGTAAAAAAAAAAAAATCTCGCAGCACCTGAGTGACTCAGTCGGTTAAATGTCTGCCTTCATGGGGCGCCTGGGTGTCTCAGTGGGTTAAAGCCTCTGCCTTCGGCTCAGGTCATGATCCCAGGATCCTGGGATGGAGCCCCACATCAGGCTCTCTTCTCAGCAGGGAGCCTGCTTCCCTTCCTCTCTCTCTCTGCCTGCCTCTCTGCCTACTTGTGATCTCTGTCAAATAAATAAATAAAATCTTAAAAAAAAAAAAAAAAAGTCTGCCTTCAACTCAGGTCATGATCCCAGAGTCCCGGGATCAAGCCCCACATCAGGATCCCTGCTCAACATGGAGTCTACTTCTCCCTCAGACCCTCCTTCCTCTCATGTTCTCTCTCTCACTCTTTTCTCAAATAAATGAATAAAATCTTAAAAAAAAAAAAAATCTCACAATCTAACACTTTTAACAACCAATCACCTTGTTTTTATGTTTTTAGAGAAAGGAATATTTTAAAAAGCTTTAAATAAACTAAAAATAATGACAAAATACCTAAGAAATCAGAGAAGCAAGATTTAAGAACAAATTATTATAGTTAAAAATAAATGTTATAAATAGCATAGCCACTAAATATTACAGTTTAAGTGATGCTCTCAATTGTCACGCCAACATACAAGTTAAATAATTATTCAGCATACTTTATCCAACCTTTTGTATACTCTTAGAAGATTCATATTTTGGAAATTCAGAGTTCAATTTTTTAACACAAGCTCCAAAATAAATTTCATTTAGAAGAGATTAAAGCTTCAAAATACATGTCCTTCAGAAGATACTAAATGTTGCTGCTTCCTCTACAGTAGAAGGCCTTACTCTTTCCTTCCACTGGCACACAAGTTAAAATACAGCCATATAGCATAATCACAAAGTAAACTGCCTTGTGAATATAAATATAAATATAAATGTAATTTTTATATGCCATAGTCCATAGTCCATAAGAAGAAAAACTCTATTTTTTAAAAATATGACACCGAAACTTAGCTTTTCTATACCGCAGCAATTTTAAGACAAGCAATGTTTACTTACGTTCTGATACTGTATAAAGGAGGTTCTGGGGTAAAGGAGGAGGTAGTCTTGCTCCCACTGGTGCAAGATTGGGCACTGCACTTGTCCCAGGCTGGTCACGGTTGTTTATCAAGCTTGACTGTGTTATGGGTGGTCCTAAGAATTAAAAAAAAAAAGAAGAAGAAGAAAAAGAAAAAGAAAAAGGTAGAGCATGACTATTTCCTAACTAATAAAAATACTCACTATACTAAAATGAATTTGGAATAGTCATAATTGAAGTACCTACTTTGGCACAGAACAGAATTAAGGAATTTGATATAGGCAGGCTTCAGCACAGTAAGTTGCATAATTAAGAGGATATTTTAGTTCTAGAACAGACAAAACAATTCTGGGGTGAAAAAAAAGCAGGATGGTTACCTCTGGGGAGCAGGGAAGAAAAATGACTGACAAGGAACTTGAACAATCTTTCTGGGATAATGGTAAGTTCCTTTTTAAAAAAAAAAGATTTATTGATTTATTTGAGAGAGAGAAAGAAAACTTCAGCGGGGAAGGGAGAATCCTCAAACAGACTCCCCGCTGAGCAAGGAGCCTAATGCAGAGCTCCATCCCAGCACCGAGATCATGACCTGACCCAAAATCAAGAGTCAGACGCTTAAGACTGTGCCACCCAGACACTCCTAGAATAAGAGTAGAGTTCTACAGAACTCTTAACTTCTACATTAGGAACATGTTTAAATGTACTGATGTCTGCAACATACTAGGAAATGAATAAAAAAAAAATAATGGGAGAGATAAAAAGATAATGTGATAATAGAAATATATTAAAATATTAATCACAGAACCTAGATGGTGAGTATATGGGTGTTCAATGTACAGTTATTTCAACTTTTCAGTTAGCTTGAAATTTTTCATAGCAAAATGTTGGGGGGAAATGACACTCTTGGATTTCATTTTTAAACAGAAATATTCCCACACTTCACATCTTTTTATAAGTTCTTCTAGAAATTAAAATAATTTTTATAGTCTTTTATCTTAGAAATTTTCAAATATACACAGAAGTAGAATAATAGTATGTATACCATACAATACCATCATAAGATCTATTTATTTGAACACACAAGAGAGAGAGAGAGGAGGTACATGAGTGGGGGGATGGGCAAAGAGAATTTCAAGCAGATTCCCTGCTGAGTGTAGAGCCCACTGCAGGGCTCTATTTCATGACCCTGAGATCATGATCTGAGCCAAAATCAAGAGTCAAAGGCTTAACCGAAGTGAACCACCCAGACACCCCCAAAGAGATATTCTTTAAAGACTGGGAAATTTCGGGGCGCCTGGGTGGCTCAGTGGTTAAAGCCGCTGCCTTCGGCTCAGGTCATGATCCCAGCGTCCTGGGATCGAGCCCCGCATCGGGCTCTCTGCTCAGCAGGGAGCCTGCTTCCTCCCTTCTCTCTCTGCCTGCCTCTCTGCCTACTTGTGATCTGTCTGTCAAATAAATAAATAAAATCTTTAAAAAAAAAAAAAAAAAAAAAAAAAAAGACTGGGAAATTTCATGTTGTTCTTTCTGACATCTTCAAAACAACTGGATTTCTTAAGATGTCATCAACCAGCAAGATTCTGTCACCCAAGATTTTTTCAAGGTACTATAAATAATGTAATAAAACAATGGATAGAATAAAGAATAACATTTTAATTACAGGAATATATTCAAAATTCTATTATTAATTTATCTTTCAAAAACTTTAAATTTGGTGTCAAGTTAGTGAAGAGGTAGGTTCTTCTAAATACAATTCTTTGCTAAAGGACAAAATATTTAATGAACATGTACTTACTTGGTATGGGAAGCACAACAGAAGGTGGAGGCTGGCCATGTCCCTGGGGAACAGGAAGTCTCATACTGTGGCCAGGACCTGGACCTGGACCTGGGCCTGGGCCAGGGCCTGGGCCTGGACCTGGGCCTGGGCCTGGCATGGGAGGCATTAACATTCCAGGAGGTGGTGGAGGAGGAAGCCCAGGAGGAGGTGGAGGGAAAGGAATCATGCTTGGCAGAGCAACTTCATCAACAACGAGGGGATCATTTCCATGATCAAACTGACAAAGGTCACCAAGTACACAAAATCCTCTTTCTGAAAGAATATAAGAAGAATCTTATTATGATCTTAGAGCTCAGAAAACAAATAAAACAAGACCCTGAAAAGCCTACCAATCTGATTTACAAACTAATTTTTCTCCAAGGAATTTAGAAGCCTTCTTAGTGTTATTGTTAATCATCACATATCCCTGAGGTAAGGCCAGATGGATGTACTCTCTACTTTCTATGAGACCACGCTTTGTTGAGGTAGCAAGTAACAGGGTCCAAGACAGGTTACTAGCCACTACAAACCTATTTGCCATTATGTTTTCATAATAAAAATTAAGATTCTGGGGCACCTGGGTGGCTCAGTAGATTAAGCCTCTGCCTTCCACTCAGGTCACGATCTCAGGGTCCTGGGATCAAGCCCTGCATCAGGCTGCTTGGCGGGGATCCTGCTTCCGCCTCTCTCTCTGCCTACTTGTGATCACTCTCTGTCAAATTTTTTAAAAAACCAAAAACTTAAATAAATAAATAAATAAATAAAAATAAAAATTCAGATTCAAGGTGCCTGGCTGGCTCAGTTGGTAGAACATATGACTCCTGATCTTGGGGTCATGAGTTCAAGCCCTGCACTGGTTGTAGAGATTACTTAAAGGAAATTTAAAAAAAAAAAAAAAAATTCAGATTCATTTTAGCAAAGGCAGGATACGTGTGTGAGGGATTTAACTGGACAATCTAATTTCAATCATCTATTTTCATGGTATTATTCTAAATTCTACATTCTTGCTGTATCTGTAATTTGAAATGTTTAAAATATTTAAGTTGGGGGTCAGCTGGGTGGCTCTATGGTTTAAGCATCTGACCCCCCCCCCTTTTTTTTAGGATTTATTTATTTATCTCAGAGAGAGAGAGCACAACCAGGTGAAAGGGGAAGAGGGAGGACAGGGAGAGAGAATCCCAAGCAGACTCTACACTGAGCATGAAGCCTGAGCACGGTTAGATCCCACAACCCTGAGACCATGACCCGAGTCGAAACTAAGGGTCCAGCACTTAACCAATGGCACCACTCAGGCACCCCAAGCATCTGACCCTTGATTTCGGCTCCAGTCATGATCTCAGGGTTATAAAATTGAGCCCCAGGTCAGCTCCACACCCATTTCCTTCTGCCCCTTCCCCCTTAAAAAAAAAATAAATAAAATAAAATATTCAAATGAGAAGGGGCGCCTGGCTGGCTCAGTTGGTGCAACAGGCACCACCAACTCTCAAGGTTTTAAATTTAAACCCCACACTGGGTACAGAGTTTACTTAAAAATAAAATCTAAAAAAAAAATTCAAGGGGAAATTATTTACTAGGTTATTCACGGCAGCACTGTTTATAACAACAAAATATTAAAACACCGCAAAAGCACACTAATAATGAATTAAGTTAAACATATTTTCCTACATTCACAAAATTAAGAAACCTAAAAAAGATATGAAGGAAGCCCTAATGTATTAATAAAGGATAACTGCCATAAAATACCACTAAGTGAAAAAAACATGCAGAGGAGTGTGAAGAATATACTAGGGTTTATGTAGAAGAGAAAACAGGGGAGACTATATGTATCTATGTATGTGTATATATATATAAGACTATGTTTGGAAAGCTACACAAGAAATTAGTAACATTAAATTGGCCTTGGGAATGAGAACTCAGTAGCTAGGAGACCAGGGTGGGAATGAGACAATGCCTGAGTTATGATTTGATTGTATTTCCTACTTAAACTAAATAAAATGTAAAAATATATTCTGTATTTATAGAAAAAAATGTTACAATGTCTGCAATTTACTTCATATGATACAGGTCTGGGAGAACAAGGAGAGAAGTACAGATGAAAACAAAATTGCCCATGATCTCCTAACTATTGATGTGAGATTATGGATACATTAGGGTTAATTACATTATTTTGTCAACTTTTACTAATATTTAAATATTTCCATAATAAAAAATTAAAACACATAAACACATAGATTCATTCAAGTGGAGAGTCAGCAAATCAAAATTTTAAGTAGGTTATATAATGCTTAACAAATTCCAAGCACCAAACACTACAAAAAAAAAATTACAATTCCTAATGTCTACCACATTTTGTGGTATACTTACAGTGTTTAAAGTAGTAAGAACAACAAGAAACAAACAAATGGGTCAAATTTGAACATTCTCTTAACCAGAGCCAAACTATTAAATCAAGAAAGTAAATAAGCATATGCCAAAGGAGATTTTCTTTCTCACTCATCCCTTTTAACAAAATCTGGACTATAATGAAAAGGTATGCAATACTAACATTTGCTTTACTAGTACTTTTGGATATAAGAGAAAAAAGACTTTTTGCCATGATAAGTTCTGCATACACTAGCAATATTAGCAACATTTGCTTTACTAGTACTTCTGGGTACAATATAAAAGAGAATTTTTACCATCGTAATCTCTGCATCGCCTCTTTGGTGGTGGGTTTCGACCAAAAGAATTGGAAGAGCTATGATTGTTATAGTAATTAGACCAACTCTCCGTTGTGTTTTCAGAGTGGTGTGCAGGTGCGATCACAGTAACAGTGCTGGGAATAGACTGTGCCCCAGAGGAATACTGCTCAGAAGAGCTCGGAGGTGGTGCAGACACAGGCACATAGGAACTCTCCAAGTCATTCCTTTCACTCTTAAACTTTGATCTTTCCCTGTGCTCTGCTTCGGAGACAAAATAAAAACAAGAAACAAGATTAGACACTTATGTTCTTAACGATGTTTATTTTCTCACAGAACAGGGAAGAGAATATTGCAATAAACTCACTAAGTTGTCCATATTTCAAAGTGTTTTCATTATTAATATATCCTAAAAGAAGGAACATCAACATGACATATCTTGACCAGTAACTTGTGTAAAATCATCTTTTATAACATTGACATCAATACATAATGAAAAAAGCCTGATATTTAATAAGGAAGGTATCTAAGAACTGACTTCCAAATGGATATCCCGAGAGATCAGTGGTTGGGATCTCAGTTATCTACTTATCTGTTTCCTTTTTAATTTTATAAACTCCAGACCACCTTAAAGCAAAACAATTATTTTTAGTGAGGGGGTGAGGGACAGAACAGGGAGTCTTTTTCCTCCAGTGATAGCTTTGTTGATTAAAAGACATTAGTTTCAATTACACAAAATGAGTTTAAGTCCAGACATGTACTATGATATCCTTACAACAACATTTTAGTCCAACTCCTTTGACTCCATCCTGACAACAGAGCCCTGTCTTTATAACAAAATTAGCATCAGGTTTTTTGAGACAATTCTAGATTTTGCATTGCTCAAACATGTTAAAGGTACACGTGTTTTTAAGGGGCAATCTGGTATCCTCAAGACAGAGCAAGATAAGGAATACAGAGATTTTAGGAGGAAGCCTCATCTACTCACCAACGTTCCTATTTGGATCTCGGTCTTTGCTGCGCCCTCTACTTCGGCTTCGACTTCGACTCAGGCCCCGGCTCTTACTCCGACTCTTACTCCTGGCTCTTCTCCAGTCGTATTTCTCACGGTACAGTTCATTCCGCTCATAGTACCGGTCATAGTCTCTCCATTTGCCATCTTCTCTTTTTTTCTCACGTGTCCTATAATACACAGATATAAACGCCATATGTATACTATAGAAACCAAGTACGCCAACAAATCAGGAGTACGAAATACCCTCAATTCGTCAAAAGTCATAGTGTCTGAGCTTTTTCAGAAAGCTGTAAAACCACAACATAATTCCTCTGATCCATTATATAAAAAGAAAAAACATTCCCTCAATTACACTGGGTGGGGAGAAATGAAAAAAAGAGGTGAAACCAAAGTATGGGGAGGGGTAGGGGAAAAGCAGAAATTTAAAACTAGAAAAGAAGAAATGCAGAACCAAAGTTTTCCTAAACAAAAGACTAATTTTTTAATCGCAGGCTGATGAATCAACATATAAACTGAACTATCTGTAGTATAAAATACTATGGATGATTTTAATAGTGAGCACCCCTAACCAAATGGAACATTTCATTAATATCCTCTAAGGAGACTACTCCCACCCCTGTGCTCTTGGGGAAAGCACATAATGATGACTGTTTATAAAAGCAAGAGAAAGTACGACAAAGACAAAAAAACACAGAATGGAGGGAAGATAACCACCTCTTTCTTTAATCAGTTTAGACAGAGGCATCAGTACATATGTTAAAAATCCCATTAACGCCCTAGCAGTAACTAAAAAGCAAGTTATCAGTGTCTCCCTAATTAAATATAAACACACACCTTCGCTCACTAGATTCTGAACGAGTCTTCTGGGGACTAGGATACTTCTTTTTTCTACCATCTCGTTCTTCCTCTGCTGGCTCCTGAAATACCTATATGAAAGCATTCAATAGGAAAAAGATTAGTCCTTCTATTATTTATAAAACACATCTATCTGATAATTTTTCTAGTACAAGAGAGGGTACAAATACAATGAAATACTGCAGTCAAATTATATACAAAAAAGTTAGGCAACAGAGAAGAGTAAAAAAGATGCTGAAATTACTTTAAAAGTAATACGCTTATTTTTAAATGTTAATTTCTCTTTTTTTAAGATTTATTTATTTGAGAGAGAGAAAACAATCAAGCAGGAGGTGCAGAAGGAGAGAAATCTCAAGCAGACTCCAGAGCTCAGCACGGAGCCTGAGCCTAAAACAGGGCTCTATCTCATGACCCTCTATCTCATGACCCTATCTATCTCATAACAGCTGAGCCAAAACCAAGAGTTGGACCCTCAACCGACTGTGCCACCCACACACCCTAAATATTAATGTAAGGTAAGAAGAGCAATGCAAAAGGAAAACAGCAATTCATCCCTCATAATGAAACCACAGAAAGAGGAAGTCTCTAAGTATCATACATTAAATGATTTTTCCCTAATTGTAAAATATATTCATAATTTCAGAACTGTAGATTTATTTCACGGAAAGGTTTCAAGAATTAATGATAAAGTTAATAAGTGCCATAAAATTACACATTTCACAACATTTACAGAAAAATGGTATTGGAATTCATGGAAATACTGTCTTCTTTTAAAGCTTAACAGTTAAGACTGACCAGAAATCACCTGTGATTTCATTATTTGTTTTAAAAAAGTTAATCTCAAAACAAATAAATAGCCTCTACTAGAGAAAGGTGAAATAAAGTCATTTGCAAGAGCTAAACAAATGTCCATCTAATGGAGAAGCTCACTTAACAAATAGGAGTCAGTGAATGGAACAGATGATAACAATTTAATAAATCTCAGGGAACCTAAAATGATAGCCACAATATGGCAACCATATGGCACTGGCTAAAACACGAATCATTTGCTTAGATTATATTTAAAAATCATTCTCTCTACCTATTTACAGGAAATAGAGTATATATTACTCCCCTGGGATGCAATCTGCAAATACAGACAGTAAAAACTCTACAGCACAAAAGACTGAGTTCCTTCAACAGAATAAAATTTAAGGGAAAAAAGGGGATGAGGAAAAGAAGACCGAGAGAAAGATATAGGTAGGTTTAAAGGGGGATTGAAAGATTAAGAGAAACTTAAAAGACATCAACTTGGAAATCTTTTTCCTTTTCTGTATTTTGCAAGGACTTTTTGATGGATGTGTATTAACTTCTAATGGAGAAAAATAATTCTTAAAAAGTTAAAAGGATCAGGAAGTTGGGGTGACTCTGTCGGTTGAGTGTCCAACTCTTGACTTCAGTTCAGGTCATGATCTCAGTGTCATGGGATCAAGCCCTGCATTGGGCTCTGTGCTCAGCACAGACTCTGCTTGTCCCTTTCCCTCTGCTCCTCCTCCTACTCATGTTCTCTTTCTCTCTCTGAAATAAATAAATAAAATCTTAAAAAAAAAAAAAAAAGTTAAAGGACTGAAGAGAAATAAAAACATAATATCATCTAAAAACTTGAGCATAAATGTTCACACCAGCATTATTCCTAAAAGCAAAATGTATTAACCTCTTGCCTATTAGCCCAAATATGCATCAACTGATGACCTAACGAAGAATATGTGAGGTAATGGGTATTAAGGAGTGCACATATTGCATGGAGCACTGGGTGTTATACACAAAAAATGAATCATGGAACACTACATCAAAAACTAATGATGTACTATATGGTGACTAACATAATAAAAAAAATTAAAAGGAAAAAGAAAAGAAAATGTGATATATCCATAAAATGGAATATTATTCAGCCATTAAAAAAAATGAATACATGATACAACCAAATGAACTCTGAAAGCATTATACTAAGTGAAAGAAAGAAGCCAGTCACAAGACTACAAATGGTATTGCTCTATTTACAGGAAATATCCAGATCAGGCAAATCCATAAAGAAATAAAGATTAGTGGTTGCCTAAGAGAGGGGGAGGGGCCTGAAGGAGAAGGGTTGGAGGGTGATAGATTAATGGGTACACTATTTCTTTTTTGGATGATGAAAATTATAATGGATCATATCAATGGCTGTACAACTCTGAATACAATAAAAACCATCACATTTGTACACTGTAAATAGGAGAATGGTATGGTAGGGGAGTTGTATTTCAATAATGCTATTAAGAAGTCAAAGGCACCAGAAAAGCCCTCAAATAGTGAAAGGAATATTGAAAAAGAAAGCCAAAGTCGGTGGCATCACAATTCCAGACTTCAAGCTCTATTACAAAGCTGTCATCATCAAGACAGTATGGTACTGGCATAAAAACAGACATATAGATCAATGGAACAGAATAGAGAGCCCAGAAATAGACCCTCAACTCTATGGTCAACTAATTTTCGACAAAGGAGGAAGGAATGTCCAATGGAAAAAAGACAGCCTCTTCAACAAATGGTGCTAGGGAAATTGGACAGCCACATGCAGAAAAATGAAATTGGACTATTTCCTTACACCACACACGAAAATAGACTCAAATGGATGAAGGACCTCAATGTGAGAAAGGAATCCATCAAAATCCTTGAGGAGAATGCAGGCAGCAACCTCTTTGACCTCAACCGCAGCAACTTCTTCCTAGGAACATCGCCAAAGGCAACAGAAGCAAGGGCAAAAATGAACTATTGGGATTTCATCAAGATCAAAAGCTTTTGCACAGCAAAGGAAACAGTTAACAACTGACAGAATGGGAGAAGATATTTGCAAATGACATATCAGATAAAGGGCTAGTATCCAAAACCTATAAAGAGCTTATCAAACTCAATACCCAAAGAACAAATAATCCAATCAAGAAATGGGCAGAGGACATGAACAGACATTTATGCAAAGAAGACATCCAGATGGCCAACAGACACATGAAAAAATGCTCCACATCACTTGGCATCAGGGAAATACAAATCAAAACCACAATGAGATACCACCTCACACCAGTCAGAATGGCTAAAATTAACAAGTCAAGAAATGACAGGTGCTGGCGAGGATGCGGAGAGGGGAACCCTCCTACACTGTTGGTGGGAATGCAAGCTGGTGCAACCACTCTGGAAAACAGTGTGGAGGTTCCTCAAAAAACTGAAAATAGAGCTACCCTATGACCCAGCGACTGCACTCCTGGGTATATATCCTAAAGATACAAACGTGGTGCTCCGAAGGGGCACATGCACCTGAATGTTTATAGCAGCAATGTCCACAATAGCCAAACTATGGAAAGAACCTAGATTTCCATCAACAGATGAATGGATAAAGAAGAAGTGGTATATATACACAATGGAATACTATGCAGCCATCAAAAGAAATGAAATCTTGGGACGCCTGGGTGGCTCAGTTGGTTAAGCGGCTGCCTTCGGCTCAGGTCATGATCCCAGCGTCCTGGGATCGAGTCCCACATCGGGCTCCTTGCTCAGCAGGGAGCCTGCTTCTCCCTCTGCCTCTGCCTGTCTCTCTGTCTGCCTGTGCTCACTCTCTCTGACAAATAAATAAATAAAATCTTTAAAAAAAAAAAAAAAAAAAAAAAAAAAAAAAAAAAAAAAAAAAAAAAAAAAAAAAGAAATGAAATCTTGCCATTTGCGACGACGTGGATGGAACTAGAGGGTATTATGCTTAGCGAAGTAAGTCAATTGGAGAAAGACAACTATCATATGATCTCTTTGATATGAGGAAGTGGAGATGCAATGTGGGGGAGTTGGGGGAGGTAGGAAAAGAAAAAATGAAAGAAGACAGGATCGGGAGGGAGACAAACCATAAAAGACTCAATCTCAAAAAACAGACTGAGGGTTGCTGGGGGGAGGGGGGACGGGAGATGGTGGTGGGGATATGGACATTGGGGACGGTATGTGCTATGATGAGTGCTGTAAAAGGTGTAAACCTGGCGATTCACAGACCTGTACCCCGGGGATAAAAATACATTATATGTTTATTAAAATAAATTAATTAAAAAAAAAGAAGTCAAAGGCCCTGCAAAATATGGATGAACCTCATATAATAATAAGCTAATGGGGGGTATGTGATCAGCTCAGTTGGTGAAACATGCTACTCCTGATCTCAAGGTTTTAAGTTCAAGCTCCACGATGGGTGTAGAGATTTTAAAATAAAATCTTTTTTTTTTTTAATTTTATTTCTTTATTTGACAGACAGAGAGTGAGCACAAGCAGGCAGTGGCAGGCAGAGGGACAGAGAGAAGCAGACTCCCCGCTGAGCAAGGAGCCTGATACGGGGCTCGATCCCAGGACCCCAGGATCATGACCTGAGCCAAAGGCAGCCACTTAACCAACTGACCCACCCAGGCGCCCCCAAATCAAAAATTTAAAAAAAAAAAAAAAAGGCAAAAACGGTGTGATTCCTCTTACATAAAATGGAAAAAACAGGACAAACTAGTACATCGTACTAGAGGAAGGAATAGCGGTTACCCTGGAGAGAGGGAAGTGAGAGGGAATAAGGAAAAGACATTTAAAAAAAAAAAGAAATTTCTGGGGCTCCTCGGTGGCTCAGTCGGTTAAACAGTTAAGCATCTAACTCTTGGTTTTGGCTCAGGACATGATCCCAGGTCCTGGTATAGAGCCTGACTCAAGCTCTGCACTCCCCACATTGTCTGCTTTGTCCCTCTTCTTCCCTTTCTGTTCCTCCTCACTTTTGCATGCGTGTGTGTGCACGCGCACATGCACACCTTCTCTCTCAAATAAATATAATGTTTTTAAAAAAAGAGTATCAACCAACCTGGTTATTTAGATCTTGATTAAAACAAATGGGGAAAAATGGACATTTATGAACAATCAGAAATTTAAACACTAACTAGGTATCTGTTACTATTTTAAGGAATTACTTTTATATAAAATTTTTTAAAGTATCACTTTTTAAATATTATCTTTTAGAAATATGCATATTAAGTATTTACAGATAAAACGTTATCTTTGGGATTTATTTCAAAATAATTTAAGAGGATAAAAACTGGCTGAAGTATAGTAAAAAATCACTGCTCGTAGATTTGTAATTATTGAAGGTGAATGATGGGTACATAGAGACTTCTTTCACTATTCTGGCTTCTTACAAATACATTTTAAAAGTTAAAAAATAATAATCTGCATTCTTCTCTATTTTATAAATTTTCTAGAACTTCCTGGTGGCTAAGGATATGTTTTTCCACAATTATTTCTAACTTAATCTAAAATAAGTTATTTGGGGGGTGGCTGGGTGGCTCAGTCAGTTAAGCATCTGCCTTCACCCCAGGTCATGATCCTGGGGTCCTGGAATCAAGTCCCACATCAGGCTACTTGCTCAGTGAGGAGGGCTGCTTCTCCCTCTCCCTCTGCCTGCTGCTCATCCTACTTGTGATCTCTCTCACTATATCCCTCTGTTAAATAAATAAATAAAATCTTTAAAAAATAAAAATAAATTAAAAAGTGAGAGAGTGTGTGTGTGTGTGTACGTATACATATATATGTGTGTGTATATATACATATATATATCTGGCATTATAATGCCTATATATTCTTGAATTTAAACTCTATATGAAGATTTCAGGGCACCTGGCTGGCTCCATGAGAAAGAATACGCGACTCTTGATCTCAGAGTCATTTAGTTCAAGCCCCATGATGGGTATAGAGATTATTAAAAAATAAATAAACTTAACACTTCATAAACCAAAACCTCTCATCTACTTCAATCTTACTATTCTAAGAATATGAAAAGTAGATTTCTTTATAGAGTCATGGTATCACCAGGCACAGTAATTTTTCAAGATTTTCTCCTATGTTGTCCACCTAACTTAAATCTTTCTACTTCGCATCCTCTATTAGAAGTCTAATCATTGCACATTTAAGTTTTAATTATTCATTATCTTGATCTATCACAGCTACACAAGTCTAAGAGCCTCCATTCTACTGAACAATATATGATATATAAGTATACTAAATAAGGGATGCGTGGATGGTTCAGTCAGTTGAGCATCTGACTCTTGATCTCAGCTCAGGTCTTGATCTCCATGCAGGGTGTAGAGCCTACTTTAAAAAAAAAAAAAAATGTATACCAAACAGGTATTTGGTTGGGCAGGACTGGCCATGGACTGATGGGTTGTTGGAGTTGAGTGATTAAAGGGTAAGAATTCATTATATGGGGGCACCTGGGTGGCTCAGTGGGTTAAGCCGCTGCCTTCGGCTCAGGTCATGGTCTCAGGGTCCTGGGATCGAGCCCCGCGTCGGGCTCCTTGCTCAGAGGGGAGCCTGCTTCTCTCTCTGCCTCTGCCTGCCTTTCTGCCTGCTTGTGCTCTCTCTCTCTCTCTCTCTCTCTGTCAAATAAATAAATAAAATCTTAAAAAAAAAAAAAAAAAAAAAGAATTCATTATATGACTGTCCCTTATGACGTATGCTGAAAATTCTCTACAATATAATAGTATTTTAAAAAATTAAAATGAAATATATTTTCAAACAAAAGAAGGAAAAACTGTGCTACCGGTTCTCATATTTCTAGTCAAAAATCCAAATCTAAGAAAAACTGCCTTCTAACATTTCAGATCATCAGGCATGGTGCAAATCAGGAATTATAATACTTAAGATCTTTTATCATAATGGATGATTCTTTTGCTTGTTCATGAACTTAGGGTAAGGGTTTAATAACAGCCAATTGTAAGAATAGCAAATTCACAAGTCATCTTCCAACTACAGGTAAAATACACTGTGCTTCATAAATATGGCACATATATACCAAAGTTTTTTCCTGCACCTGACTGAGTTGTGGCAATGATCCAAATTCTTACATGGTTCCCCATGTGACCAGTAATCTATTAAACTACTGATGGTACAATGTTAACTGCGGACCCAGGAATAAAGTTAAAATGGCTAGGTCTTAGGTGGATTTGAACCTCTGTACACTGTTCTGAGCATCAACTCAGCACACACCAGAAATATAGCCCATTAGCCAAAAGTGTGTGGTACCTCAAACCCCTTTCATTCCATGCTATCTAACAGAATTACTATAAACTATTTTATATACTATCATATAGAGCTATTATTTATATCAGTCATGACAATTAAGTTGTGTATAAAAATCTTAGAAAACAAGAGAAATGCCAGACAGTTTCATTTGGGATATTTACACAGAGAAGCTGATAGCCACTTCAAACTTTTCAAAATTAGGATTTACTATAAAGATACAAAATGAAATGGCATAACAATGTGGTGTTTTTTCAAACTGTCCTTTCAAAACTCAAAATAATGTAATTTTTCTCTTACATTCAAACCAGCTATCTTTCATACAGATACTTCTGGTCCACTGAATTTCAACAACTACAGAAAAGGACAGATGGCACAAAGATTTTAACTATTTCTTAAAGATTTAACATATACACATAGACCCAAAATTATACATTATCAAGTATGGTAGAAAAGTTTCCTCTTATTTCCATTACTTGAAATAACATACCAGGAGCCTTTCCTATTCTAATAAGATTTTATGAAACAATTACAAGGCATGAGCCAAAACCAAAACTGTGACAGTGGTTTCCACTGATCTTAAATATAGTCATTTAATGACTTCTTTTGTTTTCTTTTAATGATGGATCCATTCAATCAACCTAGCATCTTAAGACAGAGCAGAAATGACAACTAAATGCAATACATGATCCTTAGATTGAATCCTGTACTGGAGGAGGGAAAAAAAAGCTATAAAAAAGGGGAAACTTTTTTGGGGAGGAAAAAAAAAGGCAAGGGGGACACTGATGCGTCAATTGATAAAACTGAAACACAGATATTTTATTAAATTTAATTAAACTAGTAATGATATTATAGCTATCTAAAGGAACATCCTCAGGATGACTGGATGGCTCAGTTAGTTAAGCATCTGACTCTTGATCTCAGCTCAGATCTTGATCTCTATACCAGTGAGTTCAGCCCCACGCTGGGCTCCACACTGGGTGTGGAGCCTACTTAAAAAAAAAAGTAACAGAACATCCTTATTCTTATGAAATGCAGAATATTAGGAGATCATGATGTATCTAACTTACTCCTAGATTCAGAACATGATGGTCTTGGGTGTTACATATAAAGAGAGCAAATGGGGCTAATTTTCAATAGGTGAATAGAGAGAGACAGTGCGTTGAACTTTTAGGTAGGATTCCTGTCATTTTTATGTAAGCTTAAAATCATTCCTAAATAAAAAGCTTATTAGGTACTCATAATAAAAATAAAAGTTAATAAATATTTCTGTATCATAACCAACTTTTATGTACCAGGGAGTTGATTAGAATGTGTAAGTATACAAAATCTCATTTAAACCTCAATGAAGTATTACTTAGTAGTACTACTTAGTAGTACTTAACCACTACTTAGTAGTAGATCATAGTAATGATCATTTTCCTAATTCGAAAATGAAGCAAATAAGTAACTTATTTTAGAACAACAATTTTAACTCATGCAACCTGATTTTAGAGCCCATATTCTTATACAACACTGTTTTGTCTACATATAAAAAGAATTACAAATGAACTCTATAAAATTTTCCCCTTGGTTCAAACAACTAGATTACCATAAATAATCATGTTTTTGTACTTCAACATTGTAAAAACATTTTTTCTTTTTCTTTCACTCATTAACAATGATATTTATAACTACATTAATTATAAAAAAATACTCTGGTTAAAAAAGAGAAAATGGTTTGTCTAATATATGGAAATGTGTTACTTAATAATTTCTCTTAAGGTTTTATCAATACTTTAATCAAACCTCTACATTTAACCAAGTTTTCTGTTTCTAAAGTCCCTGTTTCTAAAGATTTCTCTGAATTTCTCAATATTACTAAACTTTTTCTTGGAACACGAAACACGCTATCTGAAACTCTTCCAACATTTCAAGTCCAAAGAACTTAGAAGCCCTGATAAAGAATCTGTATCATGTGCTAAACACAGAAATTTCAATCAACAGATAATTACTTTTAAAGAGGTCAACTTCCAACTAAGAATGATACTAGTAATAGGATCTTAAAATCCCCCAAAAGCAAAGAAAATTTTGTATTACCTCTTCTTTAATTTCTTCTTTTTCTTGGACTGGTGGTTTTGGCTCAGGCTTAACTGGTTCCAGAGGTGGAAGGTAGTTCTTAGTATAGAGACTTTCAAACAGTTTATCCACAAAACCTGAAGTTTCTAAGGAGAAGAAACACTATTTAAGAGTTGCACAAACAAAGCCAGATGTTTGAAAACACTCTACGGCAAAGGTGAGGAAAACAGAACATCTCAAATACTGGTGGTGGAACTAAAAATGAGTCTAACCCTTATGATGAAGAATACCATTTCTGGATTTTGAAACTACTATAAACTAAATAATACAAATTAATAATTTCAAAAGAAAATATTTGTATATATGAATAAATATTCTTATATTTATAATATATATTTATATATGTTCATATATTCATATAAGATGAATATTCATATATATATATATGAAAAAGTACTGGATTTTTTATGTGTAAAAAAAAGCCCTAAAATTCACCCAAAACTATGTAATTCTAACTTTTCAAGTGAGAAACCATACTTACTATCTTTCCCTTCTAAGGAGATATTTGAATTAAAGGATATCTTCTCATACCAACTGTTAGATCAATCAATAAGTATGCATTAACTACATTCCTTTCATATATTCAACAATATTTACTGAATACATTCTATGTACCAAGCTCCATAGGTTCCAAGTAGCCATTCTCAATAAAGGAAAGACAAACGGTGGGGGGGCAGGAGGGAGCGGAGAGACACAGATAAAAACGCAAACAAACATATAACATGGCAGGAAGTGACAAGTGCCATGACAAACAAAATGAAGCCAGACTGGGAAGAGGAGAGGATGAATAGGGGCATGAGGTATAATATATTGTACATAGGGCACTCAAAGGAAACTACTCTGAGAAGGCACATTTGAGAAGACACCAGAAACCATTAGAGAAGAAACCATTTCAAGCAAGAGTAAAATGAGTTCAAAAGCCCTGAGCTGGGAACATGTTTGCCACGCTAAAAAAAAAAGGCAAGGAGAACAAGGTGGCTAGCATGGAACAAGTGAAGGGGAGTGGTAGGAGATGAGGTCAGAGAATTAGCAGGGGAGGACTCTAGGAAGTTCTGCACGTATGGAAAGGACTTTGGTAAGAAGATCGGAAGTTAAAAGCACAAAGAGAAGATCATGCCCATCTCTTCCTGGACAGCAAGAGGCTCCAGCCAAGAGGGAGAAAAAGAAGTAGCTCAGTGTCCTAATAAGCAGTAAGCATTAGAAGCTACATTATCCACAAGTTGTCACACTGCCAACCATCAACTAGACTCTGCTACAAGCTACAGAGGACCCATTCCCCTAAAAAGCATTGGAGTTACAACTGCTTCAACACAGGAAAGCAGAGAAGGAAAGGAAAGGGGGAAAAAAAAGTCTTCCAAAATATATGATAAAGAGTTAACAGGAATGGATATATTCAAATGTTAAAGGATGATGACTGATTTCTTTTCTTCCAAACTTTAATTTCCAATATTTTATACAAAGTTTAAATTTAAAATCGTAAATATGTGGCTGGAGGCACATAATAATTACCTTTTTGTAAAAAGACGTCAAGTTGATCAGCACAAAAGGCTTTCAATTCCTTCTCAGGTTTGTCCTTCTTGACCAGCGCTACAACATAGTTGGCTAAGGCTGAAGGGTCAGCATCACATCTAGTTAGACAAAGAGAAAACAAAAATTTTCAAACTTTTTTTTTTTTCAAATAGTGATGTCATTAATAAAGTCACCCCTATTCTGGAAAAATAAAGGTCTTTAAAATAAAGTGATTGCAAACAAAGGTGATTTGTGTAACAAAGAGCATATACATAATGTAAACAACACTGTCCCTTTCTGCTTATTTTTATAAAACTGTGTCTCCTATGTTCAATTTTCTAATTATACCCAGAATTTTGAACCAAATCTGCATGTTTGCTCTCTCAGTGGTAACAGGGAAAGGGTGGCAATCAACCCCTGAGTTACACTGCTCTAGAAGCACTGTTGATATCCTCATGAACTATCTGTTGTTCCATGTGACCAAGGATGAAGAACCAGAGCAAGTGGGACACCTTTCCCCCATTCCCCCATTCCCTATAACCCCAGGCACCAGCATCTAAAAACAGTGATCAAGTCCACCAATAATCTTCTCAGTATCTTAAGGATCTCTTTAAAAAATAAGAACACAAGAAGGTTAACACCTTAAATATTACTGACAAATACTCTAGCAGCTACAAGCAATAAAGAAAAAAATCTGGGACCTAGAAGAGAAAAAAGAAATGGTAGAAGGGCAGCAAGGACAACCTCTATCTACTTGTCTCTCTTTTTCTTTTTTCCTTGGCAGTAGTAACCTGTCTTTTGGGTTTTGTTTTTAAGATTTTATTTATTTGAGAGTGAATGAGAGTGAGGGAGCACAAGCAGGGGGAGAAGCAGAGGGAGGAGGAGAAGCAGGATCCTCGCTGAGCAAGGTGCCCAACGTGGGAATCAATCCCAGGACTCCAGGATCAAGGCCTGAGCAGAAGGCAGACCACCCAGATGCCCCAGTCACCTGTCTTTCAACATTCAAAACCATCTATGCCAGGGCAGCCCACATTCCCTGAGTTGTCAATTCCTAACATGTAGGAATCTTCAGACCTAATATTTTATCTACCCTACAAGAAAGAGAAAATTTTGTGCTCTAAATACATATATTTTTATATATTTAGATATTACACGTATATAATATATATAGGAAAAATATATTTTTAAGTACATAAAGCAAATTTTATAAAAAGAAAACCAAGCATCAGCACCTTTACTTCCTTCTTGTCTATATTTTTAAAGTTCATATTTCAATAAAATAGAATTTTTTTATTGCCAATATGGCTGTGGGAAAGGCTATTTCTTTGAACATCAATGCACATTTACGCACCAAATCCAAGGGAGCAACTTTCAGTGACTGTCAATCTTAAAAAACTCAGAGCTAATGTTATGGGTAAGGATCAAAGTGCACTAGGAGAGAGTATAAGTGTGCAAGATGAGGAACTACACATTAATAAAAACATGCAATTTAGGGGAGCCTGGCTGGCTCAGTGGGTTAAGCCTCTGTCTTCGGCTCAGGTCATGATCTCAGGGTCCTGGGATCGAATCCCGCATCGGGCTCTCTGCTCAGCGGGGAGCCTGCTTCCCCCTCTCCCTACCTGTGATCTCTCTCTGCCAAATAAATAAATAAAATCTTTTAAAGAAAAATGCAGTTCAGCCAGGATTTTTCTTAAGTAAAAAATGTAAATTCCATTTTCGAACAGATTACCTTGGTAAACCCAATTGCTAAATTCTCAAATGGATAGATCAATATCAGAAAAACAAACAATCTGATCAAAAAATGAGTAGAAGGCCTAAAACAAACAAACAAGCAAAAAAAACCTGTCAACTATAATTAAATCAAAGAAAAAAAAATCTTTAAAGAAGGAAAAAAAGAGAAAACTGGCAGAGGACCTGAACACGTATTTTTCCAAAAAAGACATGCAAATGGCCAACAGGCGTTTAAAAAGATGATCAACATCACTAGCCACAAGAAAATGCAAACCAAATGAGATATCACCTCACACTTGTCAGAACGGCTATGATCAAAAAGACAAGAGGGGCACCTAGCGGGCTCAGTGGGTACAACATCTGACTCTTAATCTAGGGATTTTGAGTTCAAGCTCCATGTTGGGTGTAGAGATTACTGAAAAATATAATCTCAAAAAAACAAACAAAAAAAAGACAAGCAATAACAACTTGGTGAGAATGTAAGGAAAAGGGAACCCTCATGCATTGCTTGATAGGAATGTAAACTGGTGCAGCCACTATGGAGAACAGTATGGAGGTTCCTCAGAAAATGAAAAATAGAACTATGACATGATACAGTAATTCCACTTCTATTTACCTGAAGAAAATGAAAACACTAATTCAGAAAGACATATGCACCCTTATGTTCATTAAAGCATAATTCACAAGAGTCAAGATAAGGAAGCAACCAAAAAAATCCACTGATAGGTAAATGAATAAAGAAGATAAAAATGACATGGTACATATAGATATAATGTATTATTACTCAGCCATAAAAAAGAATGAAATCTTGCTATTTGCAAAAACATGGATGGACCTATAAGGTATATGCTAAGTGTGCTAAGTCAGAGAAAGACAAATACCGTATGATGTCACTTACATGTGGAATCTAAAATACAAAAAGAAAGAGAAATGCTCACAGATACAGAAAACAACCTGATGGCTGCAAGAGGAAGGGGAGTTGGTACAGGGGGGTGGGGAGAGAAAATGGATGAAATAGGTGAAGGGGCACAGAAAGGTGAAGAGACACAATCTTCTAATTACAAAATAAGTAAGACATGGGGATGTAATGTATAGCCTGAGGAATATAGTCAATAATATTCTAATAACTTTGTATGGTGACAGATTGTAATTTGACTTATTGTGGTGACCACTACACAATGTATAAATCAAATCACTATGTTGTATATGTGAAACTAATGTAACGCTGTAAGTCAATTACTCAATTAAAAAAAAAAAAACAAATAATAGTATGTTCAGAAATGTTACAGAGGCCATGCCCACCTTGGCTAATCCATAAGCCCCTTAAAACAGAAATGTGTAGAGAGATTTAATCTCACTCCTGAAAACAGTAAGGTATTTGATCAGTATAGTTCTAATCAACATTCAAATGGGAGGATTAAAAAAAATATCTATCAGATTTCTACCTTTACTTAGAGAGTTCAGATCCTGGATAAGGAAGATATTTTAAACAGAGAAAGAAAAGGATTTTTAAAAATGAGAATGGCAGGGGTGCCTGGTTGGCTCAGTTGGTTAAGTGGCTGCCTTTGGCTCAGGTCTTGATCCCTGGGCCCTGGGACTGAGCACCTCACTGGGCTCCCTGATCAGCGGGGAGCCTGCTTCTTCCTCCCTCTCTGCCCTTCCCCCAACTTGTGCTCACAGGCACGCAAGCGCGCACGCTCTCTCTCTCTCTCTCTAATAAATGAATAACATTTTTAAAAATAAAAATAAGTGAGAATGGTAGAAAGAGACAATCTCATTTTTTTCTGCTGTTAGGAGAACCTTTGAGGAGTCTCATGACCCAAAAGGTAGAAAGCTGGGTAATACAAGGTTTCTAGCGAGAAGCAGGCACAACGTTGAGATTACTAGATAAATGAGGGGAGTTAAACAAACCCAGATATCTTAAACATGTATTTAGTCTTCACACTCTGAAAAACAAATGCAAAGTAAGGTTGCTCCTGATGAAATATATTTTGCTGTGATGTGTTAAGCCTCAAGATGAATAGTTACAAGAAGGTAAAAGAGCAAAAAAAATCTAGACTCTTAAGAAAAGAGAGTGATCACAGATATTAAGTATTTGTGCAATATGAGTGATTGTTAGTAACTGATAGTTAGAATTCTGTACCAAATACAAAAAGCATGTTTACAGCCAATGGAATGGGACCATTTAAATTTAACAGTTCTTAATCTGTATCCATAAAGTGCACTATGAAGGAAATTGGTGGTCTGAAATAATAAGTCACACCAATTAAATGGTGAAAATTAAATACAATGGGGAATTTCATGCTGTAATTTTCTGTACCTTTATGATTGTTCTTATTTATTCTTTCATCACCCCCTACTATATAATCCTTAAAAACTGACAATTATAATACTGCAGTAGCTACCGCACCAATGCTAACAGTAGCCCAACCAAACTTCCAGAAGTGAATTGCAAAAATCCGAGCATGAGTAAGATCCTTGATAATTTACACAACAAATGCAGGACTACTTCTTACTTCTCTTACCTCAGAGTATTTAAAATCCTTTAGCTATTTATTTGTAACCAAGGCTTATGAAAATTCACTTTACATAACTGCAGGGACAAGAATATTTGGGAATGAAGATGATTTTAAGATTTTGGATCCATGGCTGTATTAAATACACACATTTCTAGATAGAAAGGGGCTTCTGTTATAAAAAGAGATTAGAAAACACAGTAATACCCATCTAAAATTACTATTCTAGTATAGTCTCTAAAAGGTCTTAACAGCACAATCAAGGGGTTACTATTCATTTCATAGATACCTAATTTGTAAGTATGTAAAGACAAATTAAGTGATCCACTCATGATCAGGCAGAAAGCACACCTGCGGAACGAAAACTCAACTACAATTCCGCAGAGTTAAAATCTATTTTATACCACATATACTTTCCTACTGTAAATCTGCATTCTATGGCTCAACCGGTAGTTACCTTCTAATTAAATGAACAAGCAAAAGAAATCTCTGTAAGTTTAATGGAAATTAGAAATATGAGGACTCCTTAAAATTCACATCTTGCATAATAACGTTCTAAGAACATCTTTCAATTATCTATCTTTTATTTAAAAAATAACTTATCAACAAGAATGAATTTTCATCAGGGGAAGTTAACTGAAATATTGCCCTAAAAATGTAAAGTAAAATGAGGTTTTATGTGTAAAACCTCAAATTTGTCTTTTTCCTCCTTAATGAAATCTCCACTGCAGGTATATGACACATCTGCTATGCTGGCACATCAGCTTCACAGATTTCATACACAAACCCGATCCCAAGACCAAAGGGCAAAGGTCTTTCTTTACCTTAGGCCCCAACCCAAGAAACACTACTTAAAAATTATCAAAGTCTATTTGTTTTAGGAAAAACCAACACTACTTAAATCTTTTCCACTTTCAGAAAAATCTACGTTTCTGAATATGGGCTCAAATTTTAAGTTCTACCTTGGTGTAATATTTGTTTTAGAAGTGAGACAATTATGCTCGCTTCCACAGCACATATACTAAAAAAGAAGTGAGACAATTAATGAATATGCTATTGAGCCACTGGGAGGAAAAAAAAACAAAACATGATCTCTTAACGTAAATCAACAGCCATTAAAAATATTCTCGGGGGGTGCCTGGGTGGCTCAGTGGGTTAAGCCTCTGCCTTCAGCTCAGGTCATGATCTTAGGGTCCTGGGATGGAGTCCTGCATTGGGGGGGGGTTGTCTCTGCTCAGCAGGGAGCCTACTTCCCCCTCTCTCTCTGCCTACTTGTGATCTCTCTCTCTCTGTCAAATAAATAAATAAAATCTTTAAAAAAAAATATTCGCGGGGTTCATATTCTTAGGGTGCCTGGATGGCTCAGTTGGTTAACTGTCCAACTCAGTTTCAGCTCAGGTGGTGATCTCAGGGTCCTGGGATCAATCGGAGTAGGGCTCCACACTCAGTGGGGAGTCTCTTGAATTTCTCCCCCTCCATGTGCGGGTGCGCCCAACTGCACGTGGTCCCCCTCCCTCTAAAATAAATAAATAAATCTTTTTTTTAAAAGTTCATGTTCTCTGGGGCGCCTGGGTGGCTCAGTGGGTTAAAGCCTCTGCCTTTGGCTCAGGTCATGATCTCAGGGTCCTGGGATCGAGCCCCGCGTCGGGCTCTCTGCTCGGCGGGGAGCCTGCTTCCCTTCCTCTCTCTCTCTCTCTGCCTGCCTCTCTGCCTACTTGTGATTTCTATCTGATAAATAAAAATCTTTAAAAAAAAAAAAAAAGTTCATGTTCTCTGACCAGTAGTTGTAGTTAGCTTCAGGGAAGTTAGTCTCAGGAAACAAAGCCAAATACAGAAAATACTGATACCTAATTAACACTAGACAGATAGATAGATATGTGTGTGTGTGGTGTAAAAAGAACTTTATATTTTTTTTAAGATTTTATTTATTTTCGAGAGAGAAAGTGAGAGAGAGAGCATGCGCATGAGTAGCAGGAGGGGCAGAGGGAGAAGCAGACTCCCCACTGAGCAAGGAGCCCAACAGGACTCAATCACAGGACTCTGGAATCACAACCTAAGCAGAAGGCAGACACTTAACCGACTAGCCACCCAGGCACCCCTGAAA
Organism: Martes martes; assembly: GCF_963455335.1. Lineage (NCBI taxonomy): Eukaryota > Metazoa > Chordata > Mammalia > Carnivora > Mustelidae > Martes > Martes martes. Next base: position 83,603,098 of record NC_137892.1, read on the forward strand.
ACAGCATTATTTTTAACAGAAAAAGTAAAGTCAGCACAACCATTCTCACTGTTTATGAAATATTAGGCATCCAAAGTGATGGTTATAAAAACAATACACGAATATGAAAAATGTTTCTGATAATAAGGTCAAATGGAAAAATACAGATAAAAAATTCTACATTTGAGTCTGATTATAGCTATCATATGGAAGCTATCACATGGAAGTTCATATACACAAGAGAAACTAGAAATAAATACAAGTAATTTTATCTCTTTTTTCTGCATTTTTATAAGGAAAAAAGTGTATAAAAAAACAAAAAGTCTGCTTCTGATCTGTGTTCAGATTGATTATTCCTTCAATAAAACAACACTGGAAAAACAAGTAAAGGTCCAGGGGGAGCGCCCAGCTGGCTCAGCTGGTGGAGGTTGAGAGTTTTTGTTTGTTTTTTTTTTAAAGATTTTATTTAATTATTTGACAGAGAGAGATCACAAGCAGGCAGAGAGGCAGGCAGAGAGGGAGGGGAAAGCAGGTTCCCCGCCTAGCAGGGAGCCCGATGCGGGGCTTGATCGCAGGACCCTGAGATCATGATCTGAGCCAAAGGCAGAGGCTTTAACCCAATGAGCCACTCAGGCGCCCCTGAGAGTTTTTAATCTTGGGGTTTTAAGTTCAAGCCCCATGTTGGGTGTTGACATTACTTACAAACAAAATCAAAAAAAAGAAAGAAAGAAAGAAAGAAAAAGAAGTAATATCTGAGTTGACATTTTCAAATTGTTAATGTGAATAACTATTAAGTTCTAAGAACCTATTAACAGATATTAAAAAGAGAAATAATGGCACTTCTACTTCTTTTCTTTTCTTTTTATTTTTTTTCTACTTCTTTTCAAATAAAAGCTTTCGTCTTCCCCTTAGAGGCTTTCATGAACTGAAGAAATTACCCCTAGATTTATGTTGGGTAAAAAAATATATATATACATACATCTGTCATATGCAAACACCATTTTGATATTTGGACTATGGGTCACAAAGCAGCAGTCACCACCTAAGTATACCCTAAAAATCAGACTATTAAAAAAGAAAAATCTAGGGGCACCCGGGTAGCTCAGTCGGTTAAAGATCTGCCTTCGGCCCAAATCATGATCCCAGAGTCCCAGGATTGAGGCCATGTCGGGAAGCCTGCTTCTTCCTCTCCCTCTGCCTGCCACTCCCCCTTCTTCTGCGTGTGCACTCTCTCTCTCTCTGTCAAATAATTAAATAAAACATTTTTTTAAAATCTTATGTTTTAAATTGTCAACCAACCTATATGTACATATAAGTATAATGATTCATTTAAACATTTACTGACCATTCACTAAAGGCCAAGCATCTTGCTTGGTAATGAAATTACTCTGAGCAAGACAGACCTTGCCAAGCAGTCTAGTGGCCAAAAGATGAACATGAAAACAAATAATTACAGTGCAAAATAACAAATGGTTAAAAAAATTAACAACAAAGTAAGTAACAGCCCTGTAAGAGAATGAGACAAGGCAGTAATAGGAAACATAGAGCTATAAAAGCAACTTCTGGCTTCTAGCCTATAGCAGTGGGGCCAGAAGAATGAAGTCAGACATATTCAGGAGGCAGACCAAAGGACATAAGAACAAATATGTCCTTAACTTAGTATACTAAAACTTGACAAGAAGTCTTCTGGTCAAAAAAGCCCTTTTCTGTGAAATAGGCAACCGTCTCCTTAAGTCGCACAGCATGTTAGAGGTATACTAACTCTTTGAAGCCACTAACTACATTATCAGAACTACTCAGTCTCAAGAACATACCTCCAAAATACTCATTTCACCTTTGTAGTTTATTTATCTGAGAGGTCAGGTCTCACAGCTGCTAGGTGACAATTTTTCCCCCCATTTGAGCAGCCCCAGACATTACTAATCAGAATTTAATGTGATTAAGGACTGCAAATCTATGGCACCATGTAACTCCAGAGTTCAACCAAAGTATAACCCCTCCACGACCACTGAACCAATAAAATGATCTTACTATGTGAAGCTTATCACTGTCTTATCCATCATACACTCGGAGATGACAACATATTCAATCTCCTAGTGCACTTAAAAAAGATCTTGAATTCACTGAATTCACAGAAAGTGCACATCATAGCCATGGCTTTCCCTAGCAAGTCCCAGTTCTACCTACAGGGCCTGCAATGAGACTCTAGCTCCAGCATGCCTTAGATTATTATGAAAGTGACAGTAGAGCTTAACATTAATAAGTAAAATATTTTTGCAAAAAACAGTTTAATATATTTTCATATTTCAAAAGCCATAAAATTTCATTTATATTTAATGATTCTAAGGTACACAGGCCCTTTTTATAGCCTACACATTAATATTCATATCATATCTGTGAGGTAGGTAGAAGGCTAATATGATTAACTTGGAGAATTTCTCTAAAGTCACACAGTAAACCAGACATATAGACAAACTAGAAACTAAATATCCTGATTCACATAAAGATGTTTTATAATAGAGCAAGTGTCCAAAAAGTATTACAAACACCATCACTCTTTTTAAAACTTACACCAAGACAAATTTTTATAATAAGCCAAATGAGCAGCCTTGAATTATAGATGTTTATATATATTTAATATATCTGGTATAAATAACTTAAAACATTTCCCACTAAAGACAACGTTTTTGGGTAGAAATGCATGTTTGTTATTGAAAAATGCTTGCCTGAACTTTTTCTAAACTTTTAATTTCTTCAGTGATTAATATATCCCCTAGATTTACTTAGACGTTGCTCTTAAAGGATTCACATACTGAAAAATGAGAAGTTATTTCTGATAGAAACCATGACATCTCCCAATTGCGCATAATCCCTACATAGTCTCTATGACTAAGATATCTAGGATATTTTGGAAGTGAGGCAAGATAAAGACATCAAACAAGACTTGTGAGTTCGTCTATTCACGTTAACAGTAAGAAAAGAAATAAAAACTTCTTGACTAAGATGGTTTCTCTCCCTGAACTGCACTGCCAACAAAAATGGTACTAGGGTTTTTCTCTGGCCTGTTAAAGCAGTCATTTCTTCCAGGCACCATCCTTCTGTCTTTCCTCTAGTAAAAGTAATAGATAGGTACCACCTCTACAAAAATAGTGGCAAGTAACAGATAAGTTCTACTAGCAGATGATATATCTAATTTGTCTACAGGGAATAATTACATAGAAAATGGATTGGTTCAGAAATACCTCACTGTATGCCTTTGTTTCACCAGTGACTAGACACAACATGCTTAAAAATCTTTTATAAATTTAGTTAACTGTAAACTAAGCTAAATAAAACAAGCAAAAGTGGATCATGCCCAGGGATAGTATGAATTCAACATATCCACTGCAACTCCATTATCTGAAAACCTAACAACTGCTCCAAAATGCTATGTTGTAACAACATGCCAATCTGCCATGAAAATTTTCTTCAATCTGGAATATGCAAAAAGTGAATTTACAAATACAACCCATTTTAGCATATCATTTATTACATTTTAGGGTATCTAAACAAAAAATAATCTCCCATGACAACATACTAAGAATGAAAATATGTATGATATCAGCATTTGCTATTTCTTTCCCCTTTTTTTTTTTGCATTTGCTAATTCCTATTACCACTTCCATCCAAAACCATTACTTACATGAACTAAAAATTAGTACTTTTGGGGCGCCTGGGTGGCTCAGAGGGTTAAGCCTCTGCCTTCAGCTCATGTCATGGTCTCAGGGTCCTGGGATTGAGCCCCCACGTTGGGCTCTCTGCTCGGCAGGGAGCCTGTTTCTCCCTCTCTCTCTGCCTGCCTTTCTGCCTACTTGTGATCTCTCTCTATGTCAAATAAATAAATAACATCTTTAAAAAAAATTAGTACTTTCATTTTGTACTTCCAGGAAAGCTACCTATATTATTAAAATCTAAACAGCGATTTTTAGCTCTTTTTAACCCTTAAAAAGTAACGATTTAAAAAAAAAAAAGCATGATGTGTGCTTTCAGTTGAACATGTAACTCAAAATAAATGGGGAAACCAAACTGAAATAATTACTTTAATTTTTTTTAAAGACTTTATTTATTTATTTGACAGACAGAGATCACAAGTAGGCAGAGAGGCAGGTTGGGGCCAGGGGTGGAGGCAGGCTTCCCATTGAGCAGAGTACATACATGTAGGGCTCAATCCCAGAACCCTGGGATCATGACCCGAGCTGAAGGCAGAGGCTTTAACCCACTGAGCCACCCTGGTGCCCCTCAAATAATCACTTTAAAAATACTTTTTACCCATGAAAATACAGAATATCTATAAACTTATCAATATAAATAGCCAAAAAAAAGTCAAGAGAAAACACTATTGGGAGGTTTAATAAGTTCCTACCCAAACTAAATTTTCATATTAAGAAAAAAACAGAGGTGCCTGGGTGGCTCAGTCAGTTAGTGGCTGCCTATGGCTCAGGTCATGATCCCAGGGTCCTGGGAGGTCCTGGGATCAAGTCCCTCATCAGGCTCCTAGCTCAGTGAAGAGTCTGCTTCTCCCTCTGCCCCTAGCCTCACTCTTGCTCTCTCTCTCAAATAAATAAAATCTTTAAAAAAAAAAGAAAGAAAGAAAAAAAAACACCACTACCCAGAATAAAACATTTTAGGGAGTTTACAAAAGAAGGGCACTTAACTATAACATTAAAACTTGTCACCTCCTATCAAAGACACACATATTTAACTAACAAACTCAGAGCCTGTATGCAAAATTGTCCAGCACACACACACAAGAGTTTATGTTAAATAACATGAAGTTTAAGAATTTTTTAAACACAGACCTTTTTCTTTTCTTTTTTTTTTTTTAGTCTGTTCCATATATGGTCAATTTTCCTAAATCTATTTCCTTCATTTCCCACCTTTGTCACAATCCATCTCCATCACTGTGCTCCAAAAGTATACTGTAGAAAAAGTATGATGAATACTCAAGAGGCCCATAGTCTTCTACAAAACTTTCAAGTAGACCATCGCTAATATAAAACCCAAAAGCCCCAGTGTACTTTCACTAACACCTGTACTCTACTCACATACTCCTCATCCTCAAAGTGTAAATAGCACTTCAGATATCAAAACTCCCCTAATAAAAAACCAAACAAATAAATAAATAAAAACAGAAAAACCTCCCCTAATGCTGTCTCCTTTAACCAGCCTACCTTTACAAGGCTGATACATTGGACTACAGGTGAATCTCTTCCTAGATGTTAACGTCCAAGAAATCAAAGGAGCAAAACAACAACAAAGTTAGTTAACAAGATTTCTCAAAAGGACCAGGAAATAGATAATCGGGGAAGTAGCTATCTTCGAAGAGCCCCAACGTCACCATACCTCCATGCCTCCCACACTATCCCTTACTTCCACTTCTGAAAAACTGTATTTTTTCACTAAAGCAATCTAATCTAATGAAGCATGCCTGCCCATCCCTTCCTCTTGTACCCCTTTTCCTTTAGCAGTCCTTTCAAGAAGTTTTCCTTTTCCTTTAGAAGTCCTCACCTCTAATAGAATAACTAAGTAGTAGAAAGGAGAAGAGGGCAGGAAATGATCCCTTCCCTTCCCTTTCCATGCCTTCTTTCCCAGGAGAGTTAGGTATCATCTCTCTACAATCCTCCCTTCAGCATTCCCTCTCTTCCCTGTATGAGATGTCTCAGAAACTACCTATGCCCCAGTATCCCAAATAAACACACCACAATCCTACCCTCTTAAAATGGATACACAACAATCAAACAAAGCTGGTACCTCTGCTATCCCTTTGAAGCCTCCCAATATTTCTACAACTAATACTACCCAAAATATTTTTAAAAAACGAGCCCTTCTCATTCTTTTTAGCTCAATATCCTACACCTCACTATCCTCAGTTGCCCTCACAATCCTTCAACAATATTTACAAAACTCTTAAGTCTTTCTGCTATACCTTTTTTTCCTCCAATAGCTATAACTAAAAATGCTTGCATGCTTCAGGTATCCCCCTTTCAAATACTCCTCCAATAATACTAAATACCAGGGTAACCCTTTCAACCTTTAAAATTTAAAACCCTTATTTTTTCCAACCCTTAATGGTATTTAGAAGTTATTAGTCCTCCTAGCACTATCAACTCTTGGATAATATTTTAAAATCCCTTCATATCCTTGTTATCATATTTCACAGCTTTCCAGTAATTCCCAAAAACACTTCAATGCCCACATCCCCTTCAACTACCCCGTGTTTCTCAAATCCTTCAAAATTCCTGAACCCTTACAGCTCATCAATAATCGCTATAAAGCCCTCAATGTCCCTACTACTCCTTTCTGCCCTCACGTTTTTAAAAGGCCCTCCACACTCCGCTTCTGGATCTTTTAGTCCCACACTAATATCGGTTAATAAAGCCCTCGACATCCTGCTACACCCTTCAAGATCCCAATATTCACGTTTAAAAATCCCTCGACAGCCTTGCGATCTCTCGCAGTTCTCAAACAACAAAATTTTAAATTCCCTCACTATTTCTGCTACCCCTTCCAGCACCTCAATATTTATATTTAAAAAGCCCTCGCTGTCCTTGCCGCCCCCCCCCACCCCGTCCCACAGCCACACCGCCTCTACGCCCCAGGCTCTCGCTCCCCCCCGCCACCGCCCCCCCCCCCACAATGGTGATAGTACTACATACAAGACGTCGCCGGGACCTCCCGACCGCGGCCCCTCCGCTCCGCCCTCCCCCACGCCGCCTCCCCTCCCCCCACACCCCCGCGGGCCCCCAACGCCCACGTTCGCCGGCCCTGGCCCAGGCTGGCTCACTCACATCGGCTCCAGTAACTTGGCCAGCCAGGACTTGAGGGCATCCACATCCTCTATGAGCATGGTGCAGGGAAGGCGGGCTCGGCCGCCGCTCTTGTTCAGGCCTGCCGCGGGTCTCCCCTCGCCGCCTCCTCACGCCTTCTTCACAGCTCCCGGTGCCCCAGCCCACCGGGCATCTTAGGAGACTTCAACCTACTCCCCCGGCCGGGGCCTAACAGGAACTAACCCAAGAGCCCTCACTCAACCTAGCACGACGGCTCAGGTGGGCGGGAGATAGTGCCGAGTGGCGGGCGCAAGAACCAATAGAAGTAAGAAGGCTGTGCGCGCAAAGCCAATGAAAAGGCTCGCTCTCCCCGCCGGCCGGTCGTACCCAGTTAAGGAGGAGGGGATATAGCAAGGTAGGTGGAGAGCTTACGTGAACTCCTGGTGCAAGATGGTATCTTGGAGAAGGTGCTGTGCCTCTTAAAGGGGCCGCGGCTCCTTTTTTGACCACGCCGCCGCCGGCCGCGGAATACCGGTGTCTGCTACTGGGAGTGCCTGGGGGAACCCGGCGAGCCCCTCAGCCTGATTCCTTCCTCTCGTTTTTTCCTGGAAACACACTTGTGTCCCGAAATGACTCAGCTGTAGTAAATCTGCAACACAACGTGCAATACGTTCACGTTCGACACATTGCACAGAATGCAAAATTTTACTTTTTTTTTTCTTACACAATCATTTTGCTCAGCATACATGCTTGTATTTCTCGCCGCTATGCCTAAGTTACGCAGAATGTTTCTGACAACTATGCCCTGGACTCCAATAATCGTCATTTTTAAAACGTGGCGCACAGTTGTAGAAGGATGAGGCCATTTCAATTTTACCAATCTTTTTAACATATGCTTTATTTAGGAAGAAGAACGATTCTAATATTTTTTAAAATTCTCTTTTCACTAGATATCTAAAATTCAGTAGGGTTTTGTTTTTGTTTTTGTTTTCGTAGGGAGAATTTTGGCCAGCAAAAAAGTTTTTAGAAATATTTTTTTCCAATCGAAATTACCAAAATAGGCAACTCAGTTTGTACTGAATGAGAAATTCCTTTTGAAGTTTTGAAATTCCCAGCTTGGCACTGGTTTTACAATGCTTATCCAACAACAGATACTGAGCACCTGCTATATGCCAGCACAATGTAAGGCACTAGCCCTTGGATTCCAAAGGTGAGCAAAATGGTTTCCCCTCTTAGAAAGCTGAACAGTTTATGGGATTATGCATTACAATAATAACATTTTGAAAAATACCTGATGAGCACACGCCTTCTTAAGAGAGATGAGTCAGCCTAAAATAAACAGGTATGCTATCTATACATAGAGCAGGAAAAAGCAAATTTTTCGTAAAAGGGCTAAATAGTAAATATCTTGGATTTTGTGGGCCAGGAGATCTCTGACACCCACCCAGCTCTGCCTGCTTGGCATGAAACTGGCCGTAGGTAATATGTAAGCAAATGATTAAGACTGTATCCACATAAAACTTATATAAGATTTTCAACTTTAGATGATTTTCAAATGTCACAACATATTTTTTTGATTAAAAAAAGAAAACATTTAAAAGTGCAAAAGCCATCATTACCTTGCAAGTAAACAGAAGCAGGAGCCAACCAGGGTTGGCTTGCTGCCTGCAGTTTGTGGGCCTCTTACATAGAGTAGTAGCAAAATGCACTTAGAAATCATATAACGAACTTCCTTCATGACACCTTCTCCCCAACATCGCAAATGAGGGGAAAAGGCCAGAGACTGAGTAGTTTACCCAGAATCACACATATTTGCAGGTGGAGCAGAATTTGCATCTAGATCTTAGCAAGCCCACAGTCTAACGGTTGCCGCTTCCCTCTTTCCTCCTCCCTTTCCTTATGCTTATCCACATGTTTCCTTCACTACTTCCTACTACAGAGATGAAGTGTTACCCAAAAATTACAAATTAAAAAAGAGAAATGTGAGTGATGTGATTAGGCCTCAGGCTAGGAAAGAACTTAATAGTAGTGTGATAGAAAAGGAATAGGAATTGCTTTTATCACAAAAGTTTGAAAAGTTATATCCATTTATATTGATCCAGCCCTTTGGGAGTTCAGATTCCGGGAGCCTAACAGTCAGGCATTGTAAATAATAATCCTAGCCACAGTTTTTAAGTACATACTCTGTGCTGGCCCTGTGCTAAATATTTCAATGTATTGTTGCTTCTCCCCTTCACAGGCCCCCTGTATAGTAAACAATATTCACAGATGAGAAAATTGCATTCCAGAGAGATCATGAAACTAATGAGTGGAAAGGCCCAGCCTCTCTTTGTGTTTGACCACAAAGTCCACACCTATAACCTTCACTTAAATATCTTGCAAGCAAACACTGAAATATTAACCATGTGGTTCATTCAAAATTCATCCAACAAATATGTATTAAGCCCGTTACCATCTATTAGACACTGTTCTTGGGATAGTAGAGAATAAGGCTAATATCAAATAAATGTTCTTTCCTTAATTAAGGTGGATGTTAAAAATGGATACTTTACAAAGATTGGCTTTTCTCTCAGTTTTATCTTCACAAGAAGAGAAAGAGATGTCAGTTGATCTAAGAGAGGTTATTGATATAAGGCATTGGAAAGAGAGAGTGACTATAGGAAGAATATACATTTATACCATACTTATTCAAACCAAGTTCCCTTTCTCAGCTTTAGGGTAACTGGGCCTCAACCAGAAAGAACTATTAACTATGCAATTTCACACAAGTGTTGCTAGAGGTGGATAGGCCTTCCATAATCAAAGTGGATTTGCCCACAATTTTTTTTTTTTTTTTTGTCCTCTTCTTTAACTTGTGGCTGAGAGCTGTCCCAGGTATATAAGAGAGGTTAAGAGTAATTTTTCAGATTTAAATTTCCGTGTAATGTATAATCACAATCTGTCTTCCCAAAATGCAGTTAGACAAAGCTTTGGTAGAATTTCGAACCAGGAACTTCATAGTTAGAAACAGACCCTCTCATGCCTCTACGTTTATAGACAGTCATCTAATTAAACACACATCCATCAAAATATCAGTCTCGGCTGAGTCTGGGTCACCAGTAGCAGCCCATCTGACTCAGAAAAGAGTCACTTCGGGGCACCGGCTGACTCAAGGGAGCATGAAACTCCTGATTTTGGGGTCATGAGTTCAAGTCCCAGATTGAATGTAGAACTTATTTTCATTTATAAATAAATAAATAAATAAATAAAAGTCACTTGAATCTTGGCTATGCAAAGGCAAGGTGAGTTAGCAGATACATAGCGAGACAATTGGAATCGTCTCTCTTCATTATGGAAATAAGATTTGTTTTCTTCGGAGAAATATATTATTAGGGTTTGTTTGGTTTTGGTTTTCTTTTTTAAAGGTTTTATTTATTTATCAGAGAGAACACAAGCAGGCAGAGCGGCAGCAAAGGCAGAGAGAGAAGCAGGCTCCCTGCTGAGCAAGAAGCCCCATGAAGGACTGGATTCCAGGACCCTGGGATGATGATCCGAGCTGAAGGCGGACACTTAGCCAACTGAGCCACCCAGGCGTCCCTGTTTGTTTGTTTGTTTTTAAGATTTTATGTATTTATTTGACAGAGAGAGACAGAAAGAGAGGGAACAGAAGCAGGGGGAGTGGGAGAGGGAGAAGCAGGCTTCTTGCTGAGCAGGGAGCCTGATGCAGGGCTCAGTGCAGGGCTTGATCCCAGCACCCTGGGATCATGACCTGAGCCTAAGGCAGACACTTAACGACTGAGCTACCCAGGTGCCCCTGTTATAAGAGTTTTTTTTTTTTTTAAGTTCTGTCCCACTGTGTAACTGTAGAATGGCTAATATAAATGGCCCCTTAGGGGAACGCGTGGGTAGCTTCTTCATTAAGCATCTGCCTTCGGCTCAGGTGTTGATCCTAAGGTCCTGGGATTGAGCCCCACATTGGGCTCTCTGCTGGGTGGGAAGCCTGCTTCTCCCTCTCCCACTCCCCCTGCTGTGTTCCCTCTCTCACTGTCTCTTTTTCTGTGTCAAATAAATAAATAAAATCTTTTTTTTTTTAATCAGATAAGCCCCTTGGGATTTGGAAACATCAAATAATAATACCTCATACTTCTGTGCTGGGCACTCTACCAAGTAACTTTTCATGGGTTAGTTTCTTCCAGTTCCTGCATTTATTTATTTATTTATTTATTTATTTATTTATTTGAGGGGGGGGGAAGGGCAGAGTGAGAGGGAGAGAAAAAAATTTCAAGCAGGCTCCATGCCTAAGGCAGAGCCTTACACAGGACTTGATCTCATGACCCTGAGGTCATGACCTGAGCCAAAATCAAGAGTCCCATGTTTCACCAACTAAGCCACCAATATGCCCTCAGTTCCTACATTTATTTATTTGTTTGTTTGTTTATGTTAAAGATTTTATTTATTTTTAAGAAAGAGAGAGAAAAAAAAAACATGCAGGGGGAGCAGCAAGAGGGAAAGGGAGAAGCAGATTCCCTGCTGAGCAGGGAGCCTAATGTGGGGCTTGATCCCAGGATCTTGGGGCCATGACCTGAACCAAAGACAGATGCTTAATGGACTGATTCACCCAGGTGTCCCTCGGTTCCTGCGCTTAGCCTTTCTTTTTTTTAAGTATATTTATTTATTTTTTAGTTATCTTTACACCAATTATGAGGCTCAAACTCACAACGTCAAGATCGAGAGCTATATGCTTTTCCCAGCTGAGCCAGCCAGGCATCCCAGCCTTTCTTTCAAGAAATACCGGGGGCACCTAGCTAGCTCAGTTGATAGATCATGCAACTCTTGATCTCAGGATGGTGAGTTCAAGCCCCTTTGGGCTTGAAGCCTACTTAAAAAGAAACACTTATTGAAAACCTATAATATGCAAAGCACCGTTATAGTCCCTGGGGTTCTAGCAGTGAAGAAAAGAGGTATTCTCTAGGAGATCTATTTTAGTAGGAGGAGAATGATGCCAAATGAACAGCTATATAATATGTCAGGTGGGATATATTCTATAAAGAAAAAAAATTAAGTGTGGGGATAGAGCATGATGGGGAACTTTAAAGCACTCTCTGAACAGTGGTCAGGAAGCAATAAAGGTGTTAGTCACATGGATATCTGGGAGAAGAGCTTTCCAGGGACGTGCAAAGACTTGAGACAGGTACTAGTTCGGCACATTTCAGGAAAGTGGGGAGCAATGGGGCTGGAGTGGAGTGAGCCAGGAGGAAAGTAATGGTAAAAGAGTTTACAGAAGTCATTAGAGGCCAAGTCACAGAGGACTCTGTTGGTCATGGTAAGGACTTCAGGTTCTTACTTTGAGTGAGACTGGAAGACACTGAAGGCTTTGAGCAGATGAATAAAATTATCCGATCTAGTTTTTAATTTTTTAAAACAGGGCTGAAATGGCTCCCTTATGGTAATCAGGCTGGAAGGGATAAAAGTGGAGGTAGGGAAACCAGTTAGAAAGTAATAATTCAAGCATAGGATGATGGTGGTTTGGCCTAGAATAGCAGTGAAGGAGATGGTAAGAATTTGGATTCTGGATATATTTTGAAGGTAGAATCAATGAGTCTTACTGAGAGACTAGTTGTTAGTATAAAACACAAAGAGGAATCAAAGATAACACCAAGGGGTTTGACTTGAGTAACTGGCCTGAGGTGGGGAAAACAAGTGGGAAGCAGATTTAAAGAATGGTTGGTAGATCATACATTCAGTATTGGACATAAATTAGACAGTACATATTTTCTTAGACATTATACATTGTGGTAACCAGCCTCTAAGATGGCCCCCAATGATGCTCACCTTCTAGTATTCACACCCATGTGTATTTTCTCCTATATTGGATCAGGGCTTATCTTTGTAAGCAACAGAATGCTCTAGAAGGAACAGCCATTGACTTCCAAGTCTATCCTATAAAAAGCACTGTAGCTTCTACAGTGGATCTCTTGTTCTAGGGAAAGTAAGTTGCCATGTTGCATGACAATCAACCTTGTGAACAAGCCCACAATTTGAGGAGCTGAAACCTCTTTACCAATAGCCACAACTAACTTTCTAGCCTTGTGAGTAAGCCATCTTAAAAGTAGATCTTCCTTGGGGCGCCTGGGTGGCTCAGTGGGTCGAGCGTCTGCCTTTGGCTCAGGTCATGATTTCAGGATCCTGGGATCGAGCCCTGCATCGGGCTCTCTGCTTGGGGAGCCTTCTTCCCTCTCTCTCTACCTGCCTCTCTGCCTACTTGTGATCTCTCTCTGGCTGTCAAAGTGAATAAATAAAATCTTAAAAAAAAAAAAAAAGTAGATCTTCCAGCCCCCAGTCAAACCTTTGGATGACTGCAACCTTGGTCAACATTTGACTGTAATCTCAAGACCGCACTGACTAGAACCACCTGGTCAAGTTGCTCCCACACACCTAACCCACAGAAACTGTGAGGGATAATAAATGGTTATTGTTAGAGGCCACTAAGTTTGGGGGTAGCTTGTTAGGCATAATTGATAAAAAAAATATAAAAATCCAAGTGGGGATGTCAAGTAGACAGTTTGATCTGTGAGTCTGGAGTTCATAAGAAAGATTGGGTCTGGTGTTAAAGATTGAGGAGTCATCAGCATGTATATTTTGCTTAAAACCATAGGCCTGGATAAGATCATCTAGGAAGTGACTATATCTAGAAAGGCCATTAGGGCATTCCCCTATTTAGAAAGTCCACTGAGAAGGCATGGCCATGAGACAGCAGAACAGAGAGAAAAGAAATATGTCTCAGAAAAGATGGAGTTTTCAACAGTGTCATACGTATAGTTCTTGGATCAAGGAAAATGAAGATAAGGAATTGACCACTGAATTTGGCAGTGTGGAAATCACTGATGACCTGGATAGTTCCATGGAGTGGAGGAAATGAACGCCTGACTGGAACAGGTTCAGGAAAGGAATTAAAGATAGTAAGTTCTCATGAAGGGTTTTATTGTAAAAGGGAGATGGCATTGTGAGATAGAGAAGATAGGGTTAGCTTGCATTTTGTTCTGTTTTTCTTTCACTTCTTTGCTTGCTTGCATTAGGTAAGATGATATGTATGGATTCAGATGAGTATGATGTAATGAAGAAAGAAAATCTGATGATGTGAGAGGCGAGGTGAGCAACTGCAACAATAAAATCTCTCTGTAGGAAAAAAGAGCGGGACTTAGTGTACAAGTGTTCGGTAGGTCTTAATTGGCGCTCTGATTGTTCGTAATATGTCAAGAAAAGAACACCTGTTGATGGAGGTAGGAAATGTAACTCATGGACGTTCTTTACTGATAGCTTCTGTGTTTTCAGTGAATTAAGAAGAAATCATTAGTTGAATGTGAGGAGGGGATCCTGGATGTTTGGGGAGAGAGGAGTGAGGACAAAGCATCTTTGGTTTCTCAACTGTTTCAAGGTCCTTCCCACCTCAGGGCCTTTCTGGTCCTTTTGCCTGGAACTCTTTTCCATACATATTTGCATGGTTAACTTTTTCTTGTCAGCTCAAATCCACCTCCTTAAGAAGGCCTAACCAGACCATTCCATCTGAAGTAACACCTCACTTCCCTCCTCTGGTTATTTTCTATCACATAATTCTATTTTATCTTCCTCAGAGCATTTCTCATAGTCTGAAATTTTTCATTTATTTATTTTCTCTACCTCATCCTAACTAGAATATAAATTTTCATTATGTCAAGAATTTTGTCCTCCTTTTTCCTTAGCACTGAAAACAAACCTGATAGTTAATAAATGCTCAGTAAATATTTAAAAATTTTTTTTAAGATTTTATTTATTTATTGGACAGACAGAGACCACAAGTAGGCAGAGAGGCAGGAAGGGATGCAGGTTCCCCACTGAGCAGAGAGCCCAATGCAGGGCTCGATCCCAGGGGATGCCAAGCCCCTGGGATCATGACCTGAGCTGAAGGCAGAGGCTTTAACCCACCGAGCCACCCAGGCGCCCCTTGTTTAAAGATTTTTGAAATGTATTTGTCGGAAAGAGAGAGAGCATGCACAAGTGTGGGGAGCAGCAGGCAGAGGAGGAAGCAGGCTCCCTGCTGAGCAAGGACCCAGTGTGGAACTCGATCTTAGGACGTGGGATCATGACCTCAGCGGAAGGCAGACGCTTAACCAACTGAGCCACCCAGGTGTCCCAATCCTCAGTAAATATTAATAAATGACTGATACAACATTACAGCAGTATTACCAAATAAGTACTATTATCACCATGTTACTGTCCTAAAGGGGTCAAGTGATTGGCCCAGGGTCACACAACAAGTTTGGAATAGAGGTGATGGAAGGGGTTCATGATTCAAAGCCAGGCAATCTAACACTAGAGCCTGCATTCTCAGATGCTATATGGAAGAACGTCTAGAAAAAGATACTGACTTCTGGCCACTAAGATGTTGAGAGCTTGACAAAAAAAAAAAGCAGGCCTATGGTTGTGCCCCCAATTTACATGGTTCAGAGCAGTCCCATTTCATTGATACTGTAAAAATAGGGATCTTAAATGTCATAAATGTGCAAAACAAATTTTCAAAATATAGTTCTTCATGGGCACCTGGGTGGCTTAGTCGGCTAACCATCCGACTCTTGATTTCCACTTGGGTCATGATCTCCTGTTCCTGAGATGATGCCCTGCATCAGGCTATTGCTGGGCATAGAGTCTGCTTGAGATTCTCTCCCTCTGCCTCCATCTGCCCCTCCCCCCAACTCACTCATGTGCTCTCTTGCTCTCTTCAAAAAAAAAGTATACATATAAATATATGTGGTCCTCAAAATTGGAATCTCATTAATTAATAATTGTTTGTATTTATCTGTTCCTTTGCTTTTTCTTCTCCTTTTCTTTCTTCCTTTCCTCCTTCCTTCCTTTCATTCCTTAAGGAGCCCTAGGACTGCTCCACAATGGTGATGGTAATGGTGGTGACAATTTGAATAGGTAGGCTATTTAGGAACTACAAGCAGTGTTTTGATGACTCAGGTGTCACGTTTCCCGTATGAGCCCATGACACAGCTGGCAATGCTTTGTGGTATGTTGACAAGATGGCAGGCTGAAGCTTGTGGTTCCTGAGTCTGGAGTGAGTGATTGCTAATTCCTGAGAATTACAGGTATCACTACTTCAGGAGAAATCTAGGCGACAGAAGTTTCTAAAAATTCTAGTACCTATGAAGTGCAACTTCTCTAATTTGGGTACACTTGTCTTAATATCTAAGTCTCCCTAATTAACATGGCTACTTGTTCTTTTTTTTTTAAAGATTTTAATTATTATTTGACAGACAGAGATTACAAGTAGACAGAGAAGCAGGCAGAGAGAGAGGAAGGGAAGCAGGCTCCCTGCTGAGCAGAGAGCCTGATGCGGCTCGATCTGAGGACCCCGGGATCATGACCTGAGCTGAAGGCAGAGGCTTTAACCCACTGAGCCACCCAGGTGCCTCATGGTTACTTGTTCTTAGCTCATGTCAGTCAGATTTAGAATTTTCCTTTATTATTTCCTTTTGAGCTGCTATAACAAAATACCACAGGCTGGGTGTTTTATAAACAATGGAAGTTTATTTCTCATAGTTTCAGAAACTAGGTGTGAGATCAGGGTGCCAGCATGTCTGGTGAAGGCCCTCTTCCTGGTCCTACATTTTTGTTTGTTAACTCACAAAGTGGAAGGGGGTGCTGAGCTTGTGGGTTCTCTTTTTGTTTGTTTTATTTTGTTCGGGTTCTTTTTTTTTTTTTTTTAAGATTTTATTTATTTCTTTTAGACAGAGAGTGGAGAGAGGAGCAGAGAAAGAGGGAGAGGAAATCTCAAACATATCCCCTGACAAGCTTGGAGCCTGATGTGGAGCTTGATCCTAGGACCCTGAGACCATGACCTGAGCTGAAACCATGAGTCGGATGCTCAAGCAACAGAGCCACCCAGGCGCCCCTGGATTCTCTTTTATAAGAGCACTAATCCCATTCATAAGGGCTCCATCCTCCCAAACTAAGTACTTCCCAAAGGCTCTACCTCTTAATACCTTCAGACTGGGCATTGGGATTTCAACATATAAAGTTTGACACAAACATTCAGACCCAGCACTGATTAAACTGGCTTCCAGTATTCTCCACTTCTCTTTCTTCCTTCCTTCCTTCCTTCTCTTTAGCTTAAAATCCTTGAACATTCACTTGCTATGAACCAGGCACTGGACTGATCAGTTTGCTTGGTGTAGCTCATTTTATTCTCACAGCAAGCTCAAGAGGTAGGTATTATCATTATCCACATTTTACACATGAGGTTCCAGAGTCCCAGTGTTGAAGGAGCAGAGAGCTAGCATGAGACAGAGCCTCAATTTAGACCCAGGCATCTTACTCCAAAGCCTTTGACCACAACCACCACACACTCTTCCTCTGCTGCCCATTCACTGTCAAAGGCTGCACACAGAGCAATTCCAGGATCAGCTAATCCCAGAAGTCCTAGAAGGATCCTTCATTCTTCTCTTCATACTCATTGCTTTTATCATTACAAAAAAAAAAAGTCCGTTCACCATTCAGAAAGTATAAAAATTAAGATAGAATACTACTAGTATAGAGGTTAAAAAAAGCTTTTTTTTTTGAAAACCATTTTTTTTGGTAAAGATTTTTATTTATTTATGTGACAGAGAGAGTGAGATCACAAGTAGGCAGAGAGGCAGGCAGAGAGGGAGGGGAAGCAGGCTCCATGCCAAGCAGATAACCTGATGCGGGGCTCGATTCCAGGACCCTGAGATCATGACCTGAGCCAAAGGCAGAGCTTAACCCACTGAGCCACCCAGGCGCCCCTTGAAAACCATTTTTAAGTTAAAAAAAAAAAAAGGTTTGAAAAACCATTTTAAAAAAAAAGGTGTCTAATAGGATAGGGAAGTAACTGTATTCATTGAATGCTGCACACCTGTAGAACAGAAGTATTAAAAGAAGTGCCCACAATTCCTTCCTCTGACTCTGTAATCTCAAGATAGGGAAGTCAGGTAAATATGCATGAAAAACAAACACAAAGAGCCTCAGAGACAAGCTAAAGGTAATTATAGTTTTATGGATCTAAATTGAGATGTGGTGATTCAGTTGAATTTACTAGAGTGACTGGTGGGGTGAGTTTGGACAAAAAAAAAAATCTAAAAAAAAAACCAAGAGGAAGCGAGTTCTGTTGTGGAGTTTTGAAGAATGAGCAGATTGGTCTGACAGTTGGAGAAGGTGTATCATACAACTCTATGGTGATAAGTAGCTCAGTTAGGTTAGGGAAGAGATTAATATAGAGAACAAGTAAGCTTTTCTGTTTTTAATCAGACTAATGTGTATAGACCAATTTTCCTAAAATAATAATAAAATAGCTGACATCTTAAAGTTCTTACTATATGCCAGGTATATACATATATATGTATATATGGTTTATATACATATTATTATATGTATACATATTATATACATATTATTTCTTTAATCCTCATAGCGATCCTATGAGGTACTTATTTTTATGAACCTTGTTTAACAAAGTGGTTAATTGAATCACCTGAGGTCACGCAGCTAATAAAATGATGAACCCGGTCTGATTCAGAGCCTGAATTCTTATCCACTATGCTACCTTTCTAAGTTCATTTATCTAGAAAGGGTATTCCATATGGCATAGCAAAGAATTGACAGTTCTCAATTAAAAAGCTGTATTACTAAGGTGTAATAGATTTCATTCTCTGAATATCTTGAATCTGTTTACCTTTCTCTACTTTGATTGCCATCACCATAATCTAAAATGTCTTCACCTCTTAGCTGGACAATTGCAGAAGCCTCCTTCTTCCACTTTTGCTTTCTTCCAATCCTTCTTCAGAATGAACTCTATAATACACGGGACCATGTCCCTTCCTTGCTTAAAACACTTCCTTGGGCCTGCATCTCTCCGTTTGCTTCAATGTTTGCCTCTTCCGCTAGACTGCAATCGCTGTGAAGAAGGTGACTTCTTCAAGTGTTGTCTTTCCAGGGGTGTCTGGCTGGTGCAGTTGGAGGAGCAAGCCACTCCTGATCTCAGGATAGTGGGTTCAAGCCCCACGCTGGGTGCAGAGATTACTTAATAAACTTTAAAAAAAGTAGTGCATCTCCAGCCCCTAGCATAGTGCCTTGTACATAGTAGAAGCTACACACATTTTTGTTGAATGAATGGAATCCAAATGACCCTTTAAAAAAAAAAAGAATATTACTCATTTACATAGGAAATGGGTTATTAGGGGATAGGGGATGGGGCTTTTTTTTTTTTTAATATTGTTTATTTATTTATTTATTTGACAGAGAGAGAGATCACAAGTAGGCAGAGAGACAAGCAGAGAGAGAGAGAGAGGAGGAAGCAGGCTCCCTGCTGAGCAGAGAGCCAGATGCAGGACTTGGTCCCAGGACCCTGAGATCATAACCTGAGCAGAAGGCAGAGGCTTAACCCACTGAGCCACCCAGGTGCCCCATGGGGATGGGGCATTTAAATAGGGGATAGATTTTTCATAGTTTTTAATCACGTAATGCCTGTTTATTTTCTTTGACATCTCATGCCCTTTAGCCTGTAGGCTCCATAAGGACAGGAACCATGTCTGTCTTGTTCCCTACTGTATCCTAGCTCTACGTCAGGTTCACAGGAGGTAACCAATGAATATCTGTTGTATTAATAATTTCAATTGCCAGTGTGAATTGAAAGCTGATGAATCAAAGATGACAGTACTGGTAAAGGCAGAATTGGAACAGGAAACTATAACCATACTTATGGGAGCTGTGGAGGATGAGGATTCTTTTATTCATTCAATAAATGTTCATAAGGCCCCTAGTATGTGCCAGACTTTGCTAGGTAGCCTCTGCTGTCATGTAGCTTCCAGTCTAGTGATAAACAGGTAGTTAAAATTCAATGAGGGATGCTTGGGTGGTTCAGCTGGTTGAGTGTCCAACTCTTGATTTTTCCTTAGGTCAAGAACTCAGGGTGGTGAGATCAAGCCCTGCTTCAGCCCCAAGCTCAGCAGGGTGCTTCAGATTCTCTCTCTCTCTCTTGCTATGCACCCCTCTTCTGCCCCCTGTGAAGGTGCATGTGCTCTCTCTCTGTCTCTCAAATAAATACTTGTTTTTAAAAAAAATTCGGTGGAGAAACTTCCCAAAGGAAGGCAGGAAGTGTGTGCTTCAGGGAACATTTAGGAGGGGAGGACATTTAACCCAGACTTGGGTTGTCAGGAAGTATATGTCTAAATCGTTAGTAGCTAAAGTAAGAAGATATGATGGAGAAAAGTGATGGAGAGTACGTGTGTGTAAGAGCTCAGAGGCAAGAGTTACTGGTAGTTTCTCCATAGCCTGTTTCCTTGTTCACATCCTTTCATGCAAAAAATTTTATTTATTTTTTTGAAAGATTTTATTTATTTATTTGAGAGAGAGAATGAACGCACATGCAGAGCAGGGGGGAGAGGCAGAGGGAGAGGGAGAAGAAGACTCCCTGCTGAGTTCAGAGCCTTATAGGGGACTCAGTCTCAGGACCCTGACATCATGACCTGAGCCAAAGTCAGACACTTAATGGTCTGAGCCACCCAGGTGCCCCTCATGCAACAAATTTTATTAAGTCCATACCATGTGCCAGGCATTATTAAGCTATTATTAAATTTTTGTCTCATAATTGGTTGTTGAAAAATATAAATATACATATACACATATAATTTTAAAGTAATTACATTTATTAAAGTTTTTATTTAAATTTTCTTTCTCTTTCCCTTAGTCCTTTAGGAAGATACATTTCTGGGCTTGGCGCTGCACCTGCCCCCTGTAACGGCTTTGTAAATGTTTTATAAATGTTTATTGATTTAATAAATAAATGCACGTGAGAGTACCTAATCTGACCTCAGAAAGTAAAAATTTTGGATCATTGCTTGTCAATTCCTCTTTCTTCCTATGGTGGAAATGTTCTACATCTGCGCTGTCCGATGATACCGTAACCACTAGCCACACGGACTTTCGAGCACGTGAAAAGTGGCTAGTGCGATTAAAGAACTCAGTTTTAAATTTTACTGGATTTTAATTTAAACGTGAATAACCACATGTGACTCGTGAATATCGTATTGGACCCCTCAGTCTTAGATGCTAGTACAGTTGAATAGTGTGAGCTTGGCACTGGAACTGGGTAGGTTTCAAGCTTCCGCGCTTAAAAACAGAGATTGTTAATAAATGGTTATAAAATGTCTGGATTCCGGGCTGTTGAATGCCACCGACAGTAGTAAATATCTGTGCACAGTGGCAAGCCATAATTAGCATCTCAGTCACTGAAGACTAATAAACCTTGCATCCTGGCATCCCGACAGACAGCCAACCTAGCGCCGCAGGGTGAAAAGGTTGAAGGTCGGGGAGCTCAACCTTAGCCAGGGCGCGCTCTCGGCAGCCTGCGATCCCGAACAGCCTCATGGACTTTGTAGTTCAGCATGCCAGTGACATCACTACCTGTGTGTCACCATAGCGCGGCCTATTGCGTCAATTTCCGGTAGCCTGTTGCTCTCTGGGAATTGTAGTCAATAGATGTCTGGGGGACTTGGAGTCTAGCGGTCTGGAAACTACAATTCCCGGCGGCCTCCGAGATGCACGACGCAGTAGTTCTCAGTGAGTGGGCGATTGCCTCATCAGGTGTTAAGTGTGTGCTTCAGTGTCGTGGGAGGCCTTTCTGGCCCCCAAACGGAAGGGAAAGGTGGTAATCTCTGCTTTGACAGGATCACCGAGGTCACTGTCGTGGGCTTGCAGAGTTGACTGGGCGGTGCCATGGCGGTGAGTTCTGGCGGGAAGAGAGTCGGCTCAGCCCGGCGGTGGAACCTGGCTGAGCTGTCTGTCGCCTTTTTCCAGAATCTAGGGGCTCCATGTGGTAGCCGTTGTCCTGAAGGGAAAAATCCTTCTCTAAAGAGCGGGAATGCCTTGACCCCACGCTACAGATGTGGATGTTGTGCGGATGTGCCTTTTCTTCCTAGCTGTTGAGCCAGGACTGATGTCTTCAACTTTACATCCTACTTAATTTTATGTGTGTTGATTTCACCGAAGTGTCTAAAACCTATTTGGAGAGAGAGGAGTAGGTAACCTTGTTCCTCCTTTTAACAAAAAATTATTGAGCTCTTCCCCGTAAAAGAGTCACAGATCTCTACATTCATGGTGTTTTCATGTGTGTGTGAGAGTTACGTACTAAAATACACTGTAAAATATGTCAGGTGCCTGCAAGTGCTATAGAAAAAAAGAAAGAAAAAAAAAAACAGAACAGGAAGGGGGAGACCATTGAGTGTGAGGTGGGATAGGGTTGTAGTTTTTAAAAAGTGATCAAAAAAGGCTTTGCTAAGAAGGTGGCATTGTGGCATAAAGGAGGTAAGGGAGCAAGTCAGGAAGCTATATGGAGGAAAAGATTCACAGGCAGAAGCAACAGTATAAGTGAAAAGCTAATGGACTGTGCCACCTGGGTTCCTGGAATATGGACAACTCTTGAGGAATTTTATGAAGGAGAGCAGAGGAGTGGGGTAATAGGTGAAGGTCAAAAGGGGACTTTTCCCCTCTTTTTTAAAGGTGGAAGAAATTACACAATGCTTGTATGTTTATGGGAATTACGCTGTAGAAAGGAAAAATTGATGTGCTGTTCCAGAATAGAGGGGTTGAGATCAGATGCATCATTGGAGGGGTTAAGCAGGACTACACTCATCTATGTAACAGAAAAGAAGACAGATTGTATGGGTACACATGCATGTGGGTAAGCAGATGTGATGGGGAAGACTGAAAATTTTCTGTTCGCTTCTGTTTTCTCATTGAATTAAGAGGAAAGATTACCGGCTACAAGTAAAGATGGGGGAGGAAATGTTGGAGGCTTGAGAGAGAGGCTTATTTAGGACATTGCTGTCAGTAGAACTTTCTGTGATGAAAAGTTCTGTATCTGCACTAATTTGGTAGCCACTAGCCACATGGCTCTTGAGCACTTGAAATGTGGCTGGTGCAATGGAAGGACTGAATTTTAATATAACTTTAAAATTAAAAAGTTACATGTGACTAGTGGCTACTGTATTGGACAGTATACACATTAAAGTTTGAGAAGCACTAGTCTAGAAGGAGTTAGTAAGTTGATTTCAGAGAGTAGTATTGCTGGGCATCACTTGACATTAGTGGACATGAATTTAAATTGAGGCCAGTCAGCATGGTTGAATTCTTATCTCCTGCCCCTTTCAGCTGCCTGCTTGAAGGAAAAGAACAGGTGCCTAGGAGGGTTGGGATTTTGCCAGGCAAGAATGGTAAAGAGAATAGTGAAGGAGTGATTATGTAGATGGATTTAAGGGATGGAAATAAGGATTTGGGGTGGGAGGGACCTAAGGATTAGTGAAAAAAGGTCATGATCAGTAGGTCCTGTTGGGGTTGAAGAATTATTGGTGTTGGAATTCTAGCAGAGTTAAGACCAATAATATCAGTAAGTAACATTTCTTATGTGTCATGCTTTGTGTTTAGCATTTTTTTGGAATTGTCTCATTGAGTCTTCACACTAATCTACTTGAGTTAGGCATTCTTTTTTGCAGTTTTCAAATGAAGAAACCCGGGCTTAGATTGCTTAATGAACAGGTCCAATTTCTCATAACTAGGGCATGATGAAAGTGGATTAGAACTCAGAGAGATTGACTCACTTCTCAGTCACTGTGTTACCCTGCTTTTCAGGGAAATATGTGCCTTCTGAGTCCTGGTCCAGGGCTTTTTCTTCTGTTATGTGTTGCTTGATGACTCCCCACCAGCTTCACTCCCCCATGGTGATATACTTAGCTAATGTGGAATTTGCAGGTTTTTCTCTTTTTTTGGTGTTAATGGGAATGGCTTTTCAGTTTGAAAGATTTTAATAACACTCTTTTCTTCTTTTTAAGTTTTGTATATGGAAGCTGGCAACATTTCTGGTAGATATGATTGTTTTATTTTATTCACTTTTTTTTTTTCTTAAAGATTTTTATTTACTTATTTGACAGAGATCACAAGTAGGCAGAGAGGCAGGGAGAGAGAGAGGGGGAGGCAGGCTCCCCACTGAACAGAGAGCCTGACGCGGGGCTCGATCCTAGAGATTCGAGATCATGACTCGAGCCAAAGGCAGAGGCTTAACCCCTTGAGCCACCCGGGCGCCCTGACTTTATTCACTTCTTGTCCTCTGAAAATATTCAGGTTTTGCACTGTCATGATACGGGACTGACATTAAAGTTTGTTTTATTGGAAGAATCCAGTAAGAACTCCCTTTAGAAAGAATAAGTAATAATAAAAATAATAAAATGTACTGATTGCTTATTCTGTGTCATGCATTAGTGTTTTACATAATCTTTCAACAAAACAACCCTGTAAAATATGTGCTATTGTTATCCCCATTTTACTGGTGTGGAAAATAAGGCATCAAATCTACTCAGAGGAGGAATTAGAATTCATTTGATCCCATTCTGGAGCCCATTCTCTTAATCATTGTGCTATCGTGCTACCCCCAGTTGTAAGCTAATTGGAAAATTTCTTTTGCAAACCCTCCCGTAAAGAAAGTTTTCTCTTTGCAGTGGAAATCTTACCAGTACTGAAGTGTGTAAGACAAAGAGCATGTGATAGCATGGATAGAATATTAGTTTTTATTTTAGAATTGAGTATATAAACACCAAACTATAATTTTCTTTATATCAGAATAGTATTTATTTTTTAGAGCTTTTGACAGTTTTAATCTCCTCTAATATATAACAGACTTCTAGGGGGGTCTGGTATTGCGATATAATAAACATAATAGCCAACTTAAAAAAAATACTGTTTTTAAACTTGGATCTGCAAAGTTTAAATAGTGAACAAAACAGAGATAATAATGGTACTAAGTACTCCATATACCCATCACCCAACTTCAATAATTGGCAGTTCAGGGCCATCTTGTTTCATATATCCCTCCCTTGTGTCCTGTCCCTGCACCCCTCAGGATTCATTTTAGGCGAGTTCCAGGCATCATATGTACATGTTTGACATATTTTAGTATAACGTTTTTACATCAATACATAGTTTAGTTAGTTTTTTTAATGTAATGATAACTTTCCTTAAAACATAACCCCAATGCCATTTTTTTTAAAAGATTTTGTTTATTTATTTGACAGACAGAGATTACAAGTAGGCAGAGAAGCAGTCAGAGAGAGGAGAAGCAGGCTCCCTGCTGAGCAGAGAGCCCGATGTGGGACTCGATCCCAGGACCCTGAGATCATGACCTGAGCCGATGGCAGAGGCTTTAACCCACTGAGCCACCCAGGCAGCCCTCCAGATGTCTCTTTGTGGTATTGGTTGACATTGTGCATTTATTCTGGGTCCAGCACTATGCTAAGTTCTCATGCATGTTAACTCTTTTAATCCTCATACTAACACTACAAAGTAGGCATAATTTTTATTCTCATTTTATAGATAAGTAGAAAAGTGGAGATTTAGAGATTTAAATGAATTTGTCTAAGATTGTATAGATAGTAAATGGTGGAGCTAGAAGATGGTCAGAGTCCCAGGAGAAAGCAGAAACAGAAGTCAGAAGATGAGGGTTTTTGTCCAGCTTGATCAATTGCTGACACCACTATCTCAGAGCTTCCGATTTATTATCTTTGAAATGATAGCTATTGGTCTGCCCAATTCTTAGGGTTGTTGTTAAGATAAAAAGAGTTAATGTTCATTGAAGTTTTAAGCTGCAGGATACTATTAATATAGGAAAGAGTTGTTACCTAGTTTAGAGATTCTTTACGGGAGGTGATTTTGTCCCCCTGAGAAAGTTTGGTCTGGAGACTCTTTGGATTGTCACAAGTGGTGGGTGTGCTGCTGGCATCTAGTGGCTAGAAGCCAGGAGTGCTTCTAAGAATCTTACAGTGCACAAGACAAAAACACAAAAAATTATTTAGCTTAAGCTGTCAATAGTGCCAATGTTTAGAAACTGATCTTGGCAAATAACCTTTTAACTAATTATTATAACTAATTGTTTAGTTAAAGAGCCACTGAAGAAATTAAGGCTCAGATTGATCAAGGGATTTCCCAAGGTTATACAGCAAATTGGTGCTGGGGCCAAAATCAGATTTCATTACAATTGACTTTGATGTTTTGAGGAGCAATTTTTTTTCGGAGAAAAAGAAACCTCAAAGAAGAGTTTTTGTGTATTTAGTGTGCTCAAAACAATGAAAAGAAACATGTAGTTCTTTTTTTTTTTAAGATTTTATTTATTTATTAGACAGAGATCACAAGTAGGCAGAGAGGAAGGCAGAGAGAGAGAGAGGGAAGCAGGCTCCCTGCTGAGCAGAGAGCCCGATGTGGGGCTCGATCCCAGGACCCGGGGATCATGACCTGAGCTGAAGGCAGAGGCTTTAACCCACTGAGCCATCCAGGCGCCCCAGAAACATGTAGTTCTAAGTAAAATTTGTGAAGACTGTTGCTTTCATGTTCTTCTTTAAAGTGAGTAACATGGTCATTTTTAAGCAGAAAATATTTGTCCTGTAACTTCTTTGTCTGTGGCATTATACTTGGTGCTGAGGTGACCATGAAAGTTCTGGAAGCTGCTGTCTGCTGTCAACTGGGTAAATGTCTTAGGAATCATTTGGTTGCATGCAGTGGAAGCCAACTCAAGTTGGTTAAAGAGGAATTTAGTAATGATATAGTAGGATTTCTTGTCACTCATGACCGTAGGGTAGAAGGTACAACTAGGCTTCGCAAGCTAGGCTGCGTTGGCAAGTATGTTAATATTATATTTATAATAGTATATGTATTTGCTAAATACATATATTAAATATGTTAAAGTTTTATTAATATTATATTAATATTAACATTAATCTGAAATAATAAAAATAATATTAAATGTATTAAAGTTTCTTCAACCTTAAAGTTTGTTTTTTATTTCCGATTTTAAAATAAATTAAAATATTTTTGTGAGTCCCTATAGTCTAGAGAGTTTAAGGAATTTGTCTAGGGTTCTATGGGAAACCTATAGACAAAGGGTTCTATAGGCAACCTAGGCACTTTACTCTACTTACAGGTTAAGTCAACTGTTAGGAGTTGTACAGGCTGTTTTTTATTTTTTTTTTAAATTTTTTATTTTAAGATTTTATTTTTAAGTAATCTTTACACCCAACATAGGGCTTGAACTCCCGACCCCGTGGTCAAGAGTCACATGTCCTACAGGCTGAGCCAGCCCACCACCCTGGAGTTAGCAGGCAGTTTTAAGGGCTAGGTGGAATCTTCTGCCCAAAACTCCTTTGCTGGAACATAGGTCCAATCTACCTGGTAATTCATCTGGAAACAGAAGAGTACATTTAACCACCTCTAATGTACTACCTTAAATAAGACTGGGCATTTGTTGTTGAGGAAGAAAGAGAAGGAACAGGTATTGGGTAGGTGATCTGCTGTCTCTGCCATGGCTTCTTTTCAAATGGTAGTCTTTGTATATTATTACTGAAAACCGGTTTGCATGTATAGAAGAAGAGAGGCTTGTAACTTACAGGTTACTTATTAGGAGGAGGGTTTTGTAGTAAGAAGGAGCAAAGGAGCTGAGGTCTGAATGAAGGTGGCTAGCCACAAAAATTGAAAGGAGTGAATAGATGAAGGCCCTTATTTTCTGGAAACCATATGCAACCACACTTACTTCTGTGGAAATTCTTGGGAAAGAGTCCAAATTGCTTAGAACCTTGATTCACATGTGCACCTAGTTCCTAGTCTGTGATTTTTTTTATGGCCACAATATGTAAAAGTGGGCACTGTATTATTATTCACTTATCTTTTAAAATTTAAAATTTAAAATTTAAATATTCAACAGATATTTGTTGAGAACCTACTATAAGCTAGATCTTGAGGATATAATGAGATACAAGTTACTAGTCCCCACCATGACCAAGCTTCAGTAGTCCTGTGAGGAAGACAGATAGATACCAGCACCACTGTGTGATTGGTGCTGGCATAGGGGAAATATTGGTAGGTAGGAACATATTAAAAAGGGCATATCATGACCTCTTGGTGACCAGTGCAGGTGATGAGCTGAGACCTGAAGGATGAGAGAGCAAGCTAAAATGATTGGTGAGGCATGAGGGCAGAGAAAATACTATGAACAGAGAGGCTTCAGGTGAAGGAAGGAGCTTGGCACTTTTGGGAAAATGCAGATGCCTTGATGGTCCTGCAGTGGGGGAATAAAAGAAAGGGGAGGAGGGTGGGATCTGGCAGAGATTAGAGGAGAAGGGCCTGGAGTGCCAGATTTTACAGAATAGACTTTATCCTGACAGCTGCAGAGAATCTCTGAAAGGGAATTGACTTGATCAGATTTGTGTTTTGGTAACATTTCCACTTAGAGCAATTACGATCCGGTCAGGATTTATAGAAACAAAAAATTTCCTTGTCACTTTCATTTTCCTTTGGTTACTGGAGAAACTTGTTATGTCCCTGATATTTTTTTTTTTTAAGATTTTTTTTTTTAATTAAACTCTACACCCAGTGGAGGGCTTGAACTCACAACTCTAAGATCAAGAGTTGCATGCGCCACTAACTGAGCCAGCCAGGTACCCCCACGACTTTGCAAGTATGGAATTCTTTCTCATTTCTTTTCTACCTTTGTAGCAGCGTCCTTCACCTCCTTGTAAGCTGACTTTTCATTTTTCTGTTGCTTGTCCTTGTCCTCTATCTTAAACATGCTTAAAAAATAGTAAATCATTCTTTGGTTTAAAATGCAGGGACCTGGGGCACCTGGGTGGCTCAGTTGGTTAAGTGTCTGCCTTTGGCTCAGTTCATGATTCTGGGATCCTGGGATAGAGCCCCCCTGTGGGGCTCCCTGCTCAGCGGGGAGCCTGCTTCCTCCTCTCCCTCTTCTGCTCCCTATTTGGGTATGTACTCTCTCTCTGTGTCAAATAAATAAATAAAATCTTTAAGAAAAATTCAACAGCTTTTAAAAAAATGTAGGGCACTGAAAATAGTAAAACAGCTGATAACTTTATAGTAGATTTCTACTAAATTTTAATTTTAGTATTATTATTTTTATTACATAGTACACAAAGTATATTTAAGATTGTTATTGGAGAAATAGTGTTAAGGTTGGGGTTTTTTTTTTGACTGCACAGAATTCCTCTTTGCAAAGTGCTCAAATAGTGTAACCATTTAGAAAACAACCAGGAATCCAGTATATCTGTGATATGACTAGAAAGCATTTTGTTTTTTAAGAAACGCTACATCCAGTGTGGGGCTTGAATGCATGACCCCCAGATCAAGAGTCACATGCTCTACTGACTGAGCCAGCCAGATGCCCCACTTTTTTTTAAGTAATTAAAATATATGTATAAATATATATTTAAGTAAGCTTTCTGTCCAGTATGGGGCTTGAACTCACAACTCTAAGATCAAGAGTTGCATGCTCTACTGATTGAGCCAGCCAGGCACCCCATTGGGAAGCATTTTTTAAATTGTTGTTTGAAAGGAGAGAGGGAGGCACAATTAAAGGAGACTGAGTTGTAGGTGTTAAGGGACTTGGCAGGGTCACCTGTTGAGTAGGTTGTAAAAGTATGAGTAGAGTCCAGGGGTGCCTGGCTGGCCCAGTGAGTGGAGCATGCGACTCTTATCTCGGGGTTGTAAGTTTGAACTCCATGTTGGGTGTAGAGATTTTTCAAAAAGAAAAACAAACAAAAAAAACAAACTTAAAAAAAATATATGAGTAGGGGCGCCCGGCTGTCTCAGTCATTAAGCGGCTGCCTTTGGGTCAGGTCGTGATCCCAGGGTTCTGGGATTGAGCCCCACATAAGGCTCCCTGCTCTGCGGGAAGCCTGCTTCTCCCTCTCCTACTACCCCTGTTTGTGTTCCCTCTCTCGCTGCCTCTATCAAATAGATAAATAAAACCTCTAAAAAAAAGTACGAGTAGAACCCAGATATTTTCTCATTTGAAAATGCTGTAGAATCTGGAAATGTTAGCATATAAGAAGGGGAAGAAAATCTGATTTCACTTAAAGTAACTTTATGCCAGAAAATAAAATTTTAGAAACTGAAAGTAAGTTTCAAAGCAGAATTAGATTTGTGGATGGTCCATTGGTATTCTGTTCTGTGATTGTTCATTCCGCTCCAGCTTTGGCGTACTTGCTTTTACCAGCTAATTTTTTGCCCCCAAAATCAAAACTGAGAAAGAAGCTCTAACCTTCCTTTTTTTCAGAGATAGGATGATCATGCATGTGCTTTGCTTTCGGTTTCCGTTGAAACTGGGATGATGATACCAGTGTTGCTGTGTGGATCTGATATTAGTAGAGACATGCTTGCTATTCTCTGTTTCATTTTAACTTCATATTAATAGTCTATTAACCATTTGGAGAGAAGTTCTTCATCAGTTTCCTTGAGAAAAAAAAACAACAACAACATGTAGATGACTAATCCTCCCTTAGCGTCTTCCCACTGGGTCTCAGCATCCTTCTTTGGTGGGCATAATTGCAGCTTGTCAGTGTGTACTGCTCCATCCTGTACTTTTCTAAGTATTTATACATTTTAACTAAATAGGAGCAGTATCTGTTTGACAACGGACTCTGTTTTAGCATCTGATTTTTCGACTCTGTTTTAGTAATCTGATTTTTAAAAAGTGTTTCAGAGCTTTTTATATATTTAAGTAATTCATTAATCAGCCCTTTGTGGTTTAAAGTGGACAGTGATAACCCTAATTTTTAATCATGTTTAAAATTCAAGATAACCATGGAAGAATTGCCTCTCAGTAAACAGCTCAGTTCTGTGTGAACCCACTTTTTTTTAAAGCAAGCCTGTCAAAGTATAGAGTGAATAATTCTTTCTTTTTTGTGTCCAACAGGAAAGAAAAGGAACAGCGAAAGTAGACTTTTTGAAGAAGATTGAGAAAGAAATCCAACAGAAATGGGATACTGAGAAAGTGTTTGAGGTCAATGCATCTAATGTAGAGAACCAGACTAGGTGAGTAATATTTGTGAAGTTCTGCACTTTGTGTTTCCAAAACCATTGGCTGCAGAAACCACTTTGTGGAAAGGATAAGGCAGATTGTATTTATAATGTCTGAAACAGGCTGAAGGAGGTAACTTCTACTTCTGCATTTGAAATGAGGATCCTCTTTCCTTTGGAATTATTTATTTATTTATTTATTTTTTAAAAAATATTTTATTTATTTATTTGACAGACAGAGATCACAAGCAGGCAGAGAGAGAGAGAGGGGAGGAAACAGGCTCCCCGCTGAGCAGAGAGCCTGATGCGGGGCTTGATCCCAGGACCCTGAGATCATGACCTGAGCTGAAGGCAGAGGCTTAACCCACTGAGCCACCAGGCGCCCCTCCCACAGAATTCTTAAAGAACTTTTTCTACATAAAGTTTTTTTTTTTAACTTATATTTTTTGTATTTAGACAAAGGAGAATGTTTTGAAGTTTTGTCTTTGATGACTGATGAAATCATTCTATTAGAGATTCATATGCTAGTGATGATTATCTCCAGAGACACAAAGTATAAATTTTGAAGGGTTTCTGTATTTGAAGGTCTTAGTTCAAAAATACTATATTTGCTTTGATGATAAGCATCAGTTGCAAGATAGTCCACAGATAATGATTATGATATTGGGAAAAACAAAAATAACTGCTGCAAAACAGTACTGTAATAAATATATGCATCTTTTATAAGATGCATCTCAATTTCAGGTATGTTGAGATGTAGAAAAATGTCTTCTTATAATGAGAAAATACATTGACAACAATTATAGTAGTAGCTAATCTTGAAAAATTATTGTTTAGTATGCAAAGGAAGTAGGAAATATGCCATTTTTAATATATATCATTTAATATTTTTAATATTAATTAAAATATTAAGATTAGCAATACTTTACCCTTACGTTGTAGATGAGGAGACTGAGGTACAGGGAGGCTAAGTAACCAATTCAGGGTTGCATAGGTGGGCATTGACAGGGTCTGGACTACTTTTCAGGACTTTCTAATTTTAAAGCGTATCCTCCTTGCTACGCAGCAACGCTCTAGTGAATTTTTTCTTTTTCTTTTCTTTTCCCTTTTTTTGGTTAAAGGAAATTAAGAGTGTTGTTGTAATGTAAAGTCTCTGATATTATTTAAGCTATTGTTTGAAGCTTTTGTTGGTTTTAGAATTTTGGACGATTTTAGGTAAGATACATATGTACCTTGTAATACTGAGGGTAT
This sequence comes from Martes martes, assembly GCF_963455335.1. Taxonomy (NCBI): domain Eukaryota; kingdom Metazoa; phylum Chordata; class Mammalia; order Carnivora; family Mustelidae; genus Martes; species Martes martes. The sequence goes on from NC_137892.1 coordinate 83,635,011, forward strand.
TTTATTATTTTTTTTATTTTTATTTTATTAAAAGATTGTATTTGTTTGACAGAGATCACAAGTAGGCAGAGAGGCAGGCAGAGAGAAGGGTGGAGGGGAAGCAGGCTCCCCGTCGAGCAGGAAACCTGATGTGGGGCTCAATCCCAGGACTTCGGGATCATGACCTGAGCCGAAAGCAGAGGCTTTAACCCACTGAGACACCCAGGCGCCCCAAGAGGGTATTTTATTTTACCTGACGGACTTTGACTTGCTTTATATATATGTCTAATGAAGGCAAATCTTGTTCAGTCACTAAAACATTAAATTAATCTAGTTTCCTAAGAGTTTTAAGATTATCTTCAGTAAATTATCTTTACTCAGCATTTTGGCTTAAGTTAAACCTCCATTATTTGCTGCTAGGATATTTATTTCTTTAATATCTACCTATAAATATATTATTCTTTCTAAATCAAAAGTAAGTTTCAATTTAAGAGGGCTTTTAATTTCCAGACTTATACATTTAATTTTATTTAATTTTTAATTATTCTTTATTTTTGAAGATTGTATTTATTTATTTGAGAAAGAAAGAGAAAGAGCAAGATCAGGGGAGAGGGGCAGAAGGAGAGGGAGGACCAGACTCCTCGCTGAGCAGGGGGCCCCATGAGGGGCTTGATCCATCCCAGGATCCCAGGATCATGACCAGATTCCAGGGCAGATGCATAACCACCACATGCCTCTTAAATAATAAAACTTAAACAGGTTGTTCGTAGTTTGCATTCCCTTCACCCCACCCCTTCACTGTAAAAGGAGCTTAACATTTTTTTCTCTGTACTTTGTTTTTTACATGATTGTTTTCCAGCAAGGACAAGTACTTTGTAACCTTCCCATATCCGTATATGAATGGGCGCCTTCATTTGGGACACACATTTTCTTTATCCAAATGTGAGGTAAAGTTTCCTCTGTGTTTAATATAATGGGGTGGAAGGTCTTTGATAAATACTATTTTGAAGAAAATGGCATATGTAGAATTTATTTCCTGTTAAGAGAACTTAGAATTCCTTAATTTTAAACATAATTTTAATATTTTACTTCTATTAAATATTCTTTAATTTGCATATGTGGTGTGTAATAAGTAATTCCTAGGATGGTGAGAAGACAGAAAAAAGGAATAGTGGGCAGAATTTCGGAATGACTTCCTTCTAAAGAAGGAGAGGAAGAGGAAAACTAAGCTGATAATCTTTGTGAAATGTCAACATTATGTATTTGTCTAGTATTTGAATTTGTAATTTAAATTTAGTTTGCTTTCTGTAGTTTGCAGTAGGATACCAGAGACTGAAAGGAAAAACTTGTTTGTTTCCCTTTGGTTTACACTGTACTGGAATGCCTATTAAGGTAAGATTGCTTTTGGGATTGGTTTCTACTCTTTTTAGCTTAAAGCAAATGTAATGTCCAATTTAAGAGCTTGAAATAGGATTTTTAAATACTTATATATTATATTGCAGTGTTTTTTGAAATTAGTTGAATTTACTATTCTGAAAAATAATTTTTAGAAGATACTTGAAGAAGTGCATAGAAGACACACATTAAGGTCTAAGTGATTGCTAAGTAATTTTGATATCTCTGTTGGTGACCTTATGTATTGATATTTCAAGTTAGATTTTAACTATTAACATGTAAAATAGCATGATATTTTATGCACTTGTGATGTATAGCATATCAGCATTAAGTAATAGTTTTTTTAATGTATATCAGCTTTTGGTTTTTGTCATATCATATTTTCATCATGTTTACAAAGGTCTTCATTTGTCATAAATGTGTATTAGAAATAATTCTAAATAAAGATGGGGCCAGACAATTAGAGTTGAAAGGATTTCTGAAATGCAAGAGGGTTCGGAAATGTAACTGCCATTTCTTTTGCTTCTCCATCCTTCTATTTGAAAAATGTCACACCTGCAGAAAAGATGCAAATGTTGGGAGAATGAGCACCATATACTTTTCACATGTCATTACCAACTGTTACCATTGGCCATAACTGCTTTAGTTCACACACGTAATACGTGCACACTTTTTTCTCTATGAACTCACTGAAAGTAAGTTGCACCCATCATGTTGTGCCACCTCCAAGTACTTTAGTATGTATCTTTGTCTCATTGTCCCATCCCAGAAATTTAACATTCATATAATACTACTATCTTCATCTAATCTCTAGTCAGATGTTTCTAGTTGTTCCAGAATGTTCTTTCTGGCGGTTTTTTACTTCGTGTGCTGTGGATCACACGTTGGATTTTGTTATCAGTTCTTCATGGTTTCTTTTAGTTTGTCATGACATTGATATTGTTTGAGGGTTTAGGCCAGTTATTTTGTAGAATGCCCCATCATCTGAGTTTTCCGATTGTTTCTTCATGATGAGATTTGAATGAAATATTCTGACAAGAATACTATATTGGTGAGGTATAAATCTTCCGCTATACCATATCGAAAGGCATATTTTGGCAGTTCGTATAACCTCGGATAAACCCCTTCATCTCTCAGTGTGCGTTTTCTAACTTATTTATTTTTTAATTTTTTATAAGATTTTGTTTATTTGTCAGAGAGAGAGAGAGGGAGCATGAGCAGGGGAAAGGGCAGAGGGAGAGAGAAGCGGGCTCTCTGCTGAGCAGGGAGCCCCACTCGGGACTCGATCTCAGGACCCTGGAATCATGACCTGAACTGAAGGCAGAGACGTAACCGACTGAGCTACCCAAGCGTTCCGTGTGTTTTCTAACTTAATGCCTCCTGTCTACCTTGGAGGCTTGAGATGATGATAGAAGATATAAGACAGTCATCTTTAAATTGAGAAATACTATTATTCATGTTATTCAAAATGATAACACTATATCTTATATATCTTGGTGCCTCTGATGCCTAACATACAGTATACTACATTGAGTACTTTGAATGCTGAATAAATATTTGCTGAATAAATGAAGTAAAAATACTAATTTATTAATTAGTGAATTTTGACATATATAAATTATATCATTTGAGTTTTCTGTAATGAATCACATGTGTATAGATGTGTTGTAGAAAATCTGTCAATTGTAGTTAGCCAAAGAAATACCAAAAAAATTGTTTCTACCTTGAATGTTGAACTTCACTCTAATGTTGTGTTTGTTATAGGCATGTGCTGATAAGCTGAAAAGAGAAATAGAGCTTTATGGTTGCCCCCCTGATTTTCCAGATGAAGAAGAAGAGGAGGAAGAAATCAATGTTAAAATAGAAGATGTAATAATTAAGGATAAAGCTAAAGGAAAAAAGGTTTGGTGGTTAATAGTATTTATTTTGGTTGAAATTTCAAACTTACATTTGTTTAATTTATATTTGTATTCCCAGTACCTGACACATAAAAAGTACTCAGTAATTTTAAAAAAGTAACAAAGCCAAAAATGATCTGGTTTTTTGATGGCCTTTTCCCCCTTTTTACTTTATTTTGAAGTAATTTAGATTTAGAGAAGGATTGCAAGATAGAGCAGAGTTCCCTCATAATCTTCACCCAGTTCCCCTTATTTAACCATGTATAGTCCTCAGAACTGAGATATTAACATTTGAACAATACTATTCACTAAACTACAAACTTTATTTGACTTACAACAGATTTTCATTGACATCCTTATTCTGTTTGCAGGTCCAATCCAAGCTTCCATATTGCATTTACTTGTCATGTCTCCTTTGTATGTCCCCTTAATCTCTTCCATCTTTGGTTGCCTTTTTGATACTGGTAAATGTTAAAAAAAGACAAAACTCTTTGTTAGTAGCTTATTTGTAACTAAAAAATGATACATGTGGTATTAGAAAAAGGAAATAGAGATTGGTGCTGACATCTTATCTTTGATGATAATTCTTTATGGTTCCAGTGATTTAGTTCTCATATAGTCTTAGTTTTGGACTGTAAAATTTGTAAAAACTGTACATCTAAATTCATTAGTATTCTGACATACCAACAGCATGTTTTGGAATGTAGAAAATTGCCAAATCAAATTATTGACTTAAAATTATTGCAGTCCTAGAATTTACTAACCAATTGTTGGTTGATCTTGATGGAGTTTGCTTGATGGAGTTTGCTTGGTTATTTTCAGAGTAAAGCTGCTGCTAAAGCTGGATCTTCTAAATATCAGTGGGGCATTATGAAATCCCTTGGTTTGTCTGATGAAGAGATAGTCAAATTTTCTGAAGCAGAACATTGGCTTGATTATTTCCCACCACTGGCTATTCAGGATCTGAAGAGAATGGGTTTGAAGGTATGTCCATCACCCCCATAGTTTAAGAAAATGTGAAGAACACGTTATGTTTATGATTATATGAGACTTGGACCACCTTTTAATTTAGAATAATATATTTCACCTGTATTGAGTTGGTACCATTATTGTTATGTAACTTGATGTAAGCAGTGAAGTACTTTAATAATTGTTGTATTGGAATATTTGTTAATAGCAATTAGTAGAAGGGAATTCCATTCAAAGAATATGAAGAAGCCAAAGTTTAGCTCATATATTTAGGAATACATAAAGGTATTATTTAAGTGTTCTTTCTTAATTTGTTGTAATCCCTATATGCTTATTATGTGACTATGTGTGTTTCAAAATTGACAAATTAAACACAAGTTAATATAATTATATATTTAATAGAACCTGAAAGTTGTTTTCTTTTTAATGTTTGACATAATTATAGGTTGGAACATAAAGAGTGAAAGAGTAAATAATTGGTTCATGGGAATTCTTATTCATAGAGATTATATAAATTTCTCAAAAATTACCTTTTTTCTTTTCTATAGGTAGATTGGCGTCGTTCCTTCATCACCACTGATGTTAATCCTTACTATGATTCATTTGTCAAGTGGCAGTTTTTAACATTAAGAGAAAGAAGCAAAATAAAATTTGGGAAGCGGTAAGTTTGTTATCTTTTGATATAATAAAGCAAGAATCATCTTCTTGCATTGTATTTCACTGCTTGATAGATAGCCTTCTTTTTCCCATTATAAATTTTTCCTTTTTGTTCTCATGTCTCAGTTGTTTCCCTTTTTGTCTTAACAGTATTTTAATGCTTTTGAGCTGCATACTGTTATGACAAATAAAAACAGGGAGAATGGAAGTTTTGGCTTTTTTTAAAAAATATAATACCCAGTGTTCATTATATCACATGCTCCTTAATGTTCATTACGTAGTTAACCCATCCTTATACCCCTCTCCCCGCCAGCAACCCTGTTTTTTTCCTGTGATTAAGAGTCTCCTATGGTTTGTCTCCCTCTCAGAGTGTTAGCTTTTACGATCTCCCTAAAGATACTGTTCAGTATTTCCAGCCAAGTTCAAAAATAATTTTATTTATGTGTTTATCCTTTTTTTTCTATAAATTGTTTAAGATTCTTCCTTGATTCTGGGATGCCTGGGTGGCTCAGTTGGTTAAGCGGCTGCCTTCGGCTCAGGTCATGATCCCAGCGTCCTGGGATCGAGTTCCGCATCGGGCTTCTTGCTTGGCGGGGAGCCTGCTTCTCTCTCTGTCTCTACCTGCCACTCTGCCTCTGCTCGCTCACTCGCTCTCTCTCTCTGACAAATAAATAAATAAATCTTTAAAAAAAAATTCTTCCTTGATTCTGTGGACTAATTAAAAGCTACTTGTATTTCATAACTGAAATTATATTTCATAATCTTGTTTCGTACCACAAAGCCAAGTTTAGTGCATACTTTTCAGGGGTACCTTTGTTGAAGGCAGAAAAGTTTCATTAAATAATTAGGCTGGCTTAGTTATTTACTCATAAAAGCATAAATAATTGATGTAGACATTTGTTCAGTTAGAAGTTTTAGTTAGAAGTAGTACTGAAAGATATTAGCAACAAAGGCAAATATGTTAGGGTAAAACTTGTATATTATAATAATATTTGTCACTTATTGTTTATTTTTTAGGTATACCATTTATTCTCCAAAAGACGGACAGCCTTGCATGGATCACGACAGACAAACTGGAGAGGTAATTATTTGTGACATAGAGTAGCTATTATAATAATTCATAATATAGCCGTAGAGTTAACAGAGTAGATCAGAAACCTAAAAATAATTTTTTTTAAAGATTTTATTTATTTATTTATTTGGCAGACAGAGAGAGGTCACAAGTAGTCAGAGAGGCAGACAGAGAGGGAGGGGGAAGCAGGCTCCCCGCTGTGCAGAGAGCCCGACGCGGGGCTCGATCCTAGGCCCCTGAGATCATGACCTGAGCCAAAGGCAGAGGCTTAACCCATTGAGCCACCCAGGTGCCCCAGAAACCCAAAAATAATTTTAAAATGACTGTGAAGAGGGAGGCACAATGACACGGTAGGTGTCTGCGTCTTGTGTACCACCTTGTTACTCCAAGAGCAGTGCTAATGACCAGCTGCATATGCTTGTGATACAGGAGCACATTCTTGAGCCTTTCCCCCAAACTGCTGTTTCAGAAGGTCTGGGGTGGAGCCCAGAAATCTGTCTCTAATAAGCTCTCAGTAAGATTCACGTGCAGACTAATGTTTGCGAAGCACTGCTTGGAGAATACGCTGTTCTAAAATAAGAGAGCGTGGGCAAGGTAATGAGATATGTGGCTGACTGATGTACACAGATTCCATTTATACTTGTTCTGATCATGTGCCTACTTGCCTCTTTCCAAAGTACTTGTAGCCATGCATGACATCAGGTCACTCTACATTCCTGTGAGAAACATTAGTAGCATTATTCCTTGTAATACTTGAGAGAAGCCAGGGTGATTTACCTAAAGCCCTAGCACAGTGAATCAGTAACAGTGATGGAATCTGACCTTAGGATTCCCTATGCTGCATCTTCCTCTATTGCCATCTCTGAATGCATTTATAGTCTAGTGACTACTTTTCAAAAACAGCTTTCAATTATGATGTAACTTGTCTAATAGAAGTGAGAGTTGATCAAAATTTTGAATTTGGAAAACCCAGTTTACTGACTCTGTTAAGTTTTAATGTAGTCAACACCACAGCAGTATCCTAAATTCCAATAGTATGTCATAGTTTTTCAAAGCATTTTCTTGTTCATTGTCTTATGTGTTCCTCAGGACAATCCCATGTGAGTTACAGGACAGTTATTTTACAGATGAAGAAATGAAGGCTCAGAAAGATTGTGACTCCCTTGGGTGAAGCCATTAGTAATAGCCCCGGTTAGGTTTTGAATGCACATCATCTGAACCTCAGGTCCAGGGTATTTCTTTGATGCCTGCTCTTTGGGATTGTTCGATTACATATTCTGACTCCCATTTTGGTAAACACCATTTTGGGTGATTACTCTAAATTTTTCCCCTGTCTTCCATTCTTAAGTGAGCTCTTAGCCAACTGTGTTTTTACTTAGTAGTGTCTGGGCTTCCTTTATGGGTTCTAAGCTGGTGTGGGGTGGGAAGGTGGTCTTTCAAGTCACTTTTTTTCCCCAAAGATTTTTATTTATTTATTTGAGAGAAAGAGGCTGAGCTGAAGGTAGTCGCTTAACTGACTGAGCCACCCAGGCACCTCTTTCAAGTTACTTCTTTCACATTAGACCTTTATTTTTTATTACATTTTAAAGATTTATTTATTCATTTGAGAGAGAGAGGGCACGAGTCGGGGGAGAGGCAGAGGGACAAGCAGACTTCCACTGAGCTGGGAACCCTACCGATGGGACTTTATCCCAGGATCCGGAGTTTATGACCTAAGCCGAAGGCAGACGCTTAATGATCTGAACCACCCAGGCGCCCCCACATTAGACTTCTGTGTGAATGTAGTTATCTCCCCACTGGCAGTCTCCTCATTGGAAGAAAGAATTATTCTAACAATGTGAGAATCCATCTAAAAAAATTGACTCAGATCTCTCATGTAGATTAGTGGGTTTAACCCAAGTCTTTTTTTCCTCTCAAATTTTTGTTTTGTTTATTTGTTTAGGGTGTGGGACCTCAGGAATATACTTTAATCAAGTTAAAAGTGCTTGATCCATACCCATACAAATTAAGGTAGGTTACCAAAGAGTTATTGCTCTTTTTGAAATAACAGATAAATGTGATAGAATCCACATTTTTTTGCATAAACATATATTTTTTTCTCCTTAGTGGCCTGAAAGGGAAAAATATTTTCTTGGTCGCTGCTACTCTCAGACCTGAGACCATGTTTGGACAGACCAACTGTTGGGTTCGCCCTGATATGAAGTACATTGGGTTTGAGACGGTGAATGGTGATATATTCATCTGCACCCAAAGAGCTGCCAGGAATATGTCATACCAGGGCTTTACCAAACACAATGGGGTGGTGCCTGTTGTTAAGGAATTAATGGGAGAGGTGAGTTGGGTAGGAGATTTTTTAATTTAGTGCTTAAACTTAGAGGAAAATTACAACCGTAACACTTGAGGAAAGGACATTGAAAAAAATCTTTTAAATTAAGGTACATATACAATGCAGTATGTAAATTCTAAATTTTGTATCTTGGTGCATTTTTATATGTGCATACACTCATGCAAGCACCACCCAAGTCAAGATATAGAACAGTTCTAGTAGTCTAGAAAGTGCACTCTTGGCCTTCTTGAGTCAGCACTCACCCCTCTCCTGCAAAGGTAACCACTGCTCTGATTTAAGACCAAAGATTAGTTGCTGTTCTTGAACTTTTCGTTCAAGTATGGCATACATATACAGACTTATATAATCTGTACTCTTTTGTGTCTGGCTTCTTTTGCTCGAATTAGGTCTTTGAGATTCATACATGTTGTATGTAGGAGTGGTTTTGTTCTTTCTTACTGCAGTGGAGTATTCATTGCATTACTATATCACCATAGCATTTTCGAGTCTTATGTTTCAGTTCAGTAAGTACCTGGTTGAAAAACACAGACTGTCCTCCCCCAAGAGATTTAATGGCTGCAGTAGAAGATGACTACCTGCATTCCTGGTATAGATTTGCAGCCATTTTTTTCCTGAAGAATCTTGGTTGATAGTAACTAAATCTGGATGATTATGTAGCTTTTATCTTTACAGTTTACTTACTTATCAGTACTTCAGAGTGTATTTTATTCCCTTTGGTAAATGCTGATCTTAGGTGTCTTAATAATTAACATTTATCTATTTATTTTTAAAGATTTTATTTATTTATTAAAGAGATCATGAGCAGGAGAGGCAGAGGGAGGAGGGACAGAGAATCCCGAGCAGACTCTGTGCTGAGCACAGCCCAGTGTGGGGCTCGATCTCATAACCCTGAGATCATGACCTGAACCAAAACCCAAGAGTCAGATGCTTAACCAAGTGAGCCACCCAGGCAGCCCAATAAATAACATTTTAAAAGAAAAAGATGAGTAGAATACTATCTTAGTTCTTTTTTGAATTGACCTTTTATTTCTTGCATATTTTGTAAACCAACTTACTTTTGGACTGGATTGTTACACATTAGCAGGACTCAAAATTCAAAAGACAAAACAAAGTACATCACTGGTCACTCAGTTTCCCCTTCCATAGGCAGTCACTAAAATCACTGTTTTACATATCCTTCCAGAAATATTTCACTTAGCTACAAGCAAATGCTTATGTATATATTCTTTCTTCCTCTTATTATTTATTTATTTATTAAGATTTTATTTATTTATTTGACAGAGAGAGACACAGTGAGAGAGGGAACACAAGCAGGGCAAGTGGGAGAGGGAGAAGCAGGCTTCCCACTGAGCAGGGAGCCCGATGTGGGGCTTGATCCCAGGACCCTGGGATCACAACCTGAGCCGAAGGCAGATGCTTAATGACTGAGCCACCCAGGCACCCCGATTTATTTATTTTTAAAAAGATTTTACTTATTCACTTGAGATTGAGAAAGAGTGCACGGGCACAAGCAGGGGGCAGAGGGAGAGGGAGAGAGAGAGAATCTCAGGCAGATACCCCACTGAGTGCAGAGCCTGACTCAGGGCTCAATCCCACTACCCTGACATCATGATCTGAGTCAAAATCAAAAGACAGATGCTTAACCAATTGAGACACCCGGGCACCCTGCCCTCTTTTTTGTATACAAAAGGTAGTATACTTCATCACATTGTTCTTCGTCTTGCTTTCTTTTTTACTTAATTATGTCTTGGTATTTGCCTTAACAGCACAGAGCTTCCTTGTATCTTCTGTTTCACAGTTGCATGGTATTCCATTATTTGGCTCTATCACAGTTTATCTAGCCATTCTCTATAATGGATATTGCAATAGGTTCCTGTCTTTTTCTGTATAAGCAGTGCTGCTGCATCTCATTAGTTCCTGATGTTTGAGTTCTGTCTGAGACGTTTTTTGGAATTGTGTGAATAACACAGATTTTTTTCTGTTCCTAACACAGTTTCTTTGCATGTAAACTTGAGCAGATTCTGGAGTGTGTGGTATAATTAAAAAATAGTTTTCAGCCCTTATAAATCTCATGACATTTAGCCTTCACCCATGTGACTCTAAGTAGCTGCTTTATGAATACAGGGGATGGGTGGGAACTGTGTGAAACTGAGACAGTGCATTCCTTGGCTCAACAAGCAGCTGCAAGCTCTTTGTTGCCATTCTGAGAGTATGGGCTCAGTATTGTTGAATCTTTGGATTTTTTTTTTTTTTAAGAGAAACTGGTTATATTCTTTTTATTAAGTTGGTCTTCGTAATCATTGTTTTAAATGGATATACAGTATTTTATTTTGTTGCTATCTCATTTTGTTAAATGATTTTTCTCTTCTTCAAAGTTGTAGCTGTCTCCAGGTTTGCTGTTATAGTTAACACAGCATTGGGCAGGCTCAAAGAAAAAAAGTTATTTTTTTCCTCTGAGGTAAATTCCTAGGATTGGATTGCTGGGTCCAAGTTGTGTGAACATTTTGTGTCTCTTGCTATGGTTCTTGTATTGTTTTCCTCAAGGAATACACTGTCACAAACAATATATTAGTGTACTAATTTCTTGACAACCTTACCACACCACATTTGGGTATCATAATTATTTATAATGATTTGTAGTCTAGTATGTATAAAAAATGTGTTTTGTTCTACTTCATTTATTTTCGAATACTAGCTTCTCAGGGCTTAAAAATATTAACACTGTTTGAAATTTTAATGGTTAAAGTAAATTTTTTCACCTTTATGTTGATTTTTTTGTTCCATAGGAAATTCTTGGTGCATCACTTTCTGCACCTTTAGCATCTAATAAGGTGATCTATGTTCTTCCAATGCTCACCATCAAGGAAGATAAAGGTAAAGAGTTTCTTTCTTTCTAGATGTACTTTGGAAATTGCATTCTGGTTGTACTAACTAATTCCATGCTTTCTTATGTAAGGTACTGGTGTGGTCACAAGTGTTCCTTCTGATTCCCCTGATGATTTTGCTGCCCTCAGAGATCTGAAGAAAAAGCAAGTGAGTATCTTATGTTCTTATTTCTTCTTAAGTCATCTAATTAAGTACCACTGAACTATGAAATTAGGCTAAAAAATTATCATGTATCTTTGAACTCTTATCTCTGCCTTGCTTCTTGATGTTTATGTATTTTCCTTTGTTTTAATTTTAAGTATAATATTTCATAGAATCTTGTTTTAAAAGACTTTTAGAGCACTTTTAGGTTTGCAGTAAATGAGAGGAAGGTGTAGAGATTTCCCATTTACTCCCTGCCCCCGCACATGCACAGGCTCCTCCATTGTCAAAATTTCCACAAGAGAGGTACATTTGTTACCATGATGAACCTGCATTGACACATCATAATACACCAAAGTCCATAGTTTACCTTCGGGATCACTCTTGGTGGTGTATATTCTTTGGGTTTGGACAACCAACTGCATAATGACACAGATTCATCATTTTAATATCATAGAGTATTTTCATTGCCCTAAAAATCCCGTGTGCTCTTTCTTTCTGTTCATCTTTCTTCCCTGCGACCCTTGGCAATCACTGATCTTTTTAGTGTCTCCACAGTTTTACCTATTCTGGAATGTCATATAGTTAGAATCATACACTATGTAGCCTTCTCAGATTGGCTTCTTTCAACTACTCATGTGCATCTGAGGTTTCTCTGTGTCTTTTAATCTGCATTTTCCTGATGACATGATGTGGTCTTTTCATATGCTTATTTGCCAGCTATGTATCTTCTTTTGTTGAGGTGTGTCAAAGTCTTTGGCTCATTCAAAAATCAGATTTCTTTTTTAAGATTTTATTTATTTCTTTGAGAGAGAGCAAATATGCACGTGGGTGTGCACACACGAGTGGAGGCGGGAGGGGCAGAGGGTGAGGGAGAACCACATTCTCCACTGAGCAGGGAGCCTGATGTGGGCCTCCCTCCCAGAACTCTGAGATCATGACCTGAGCCAAAGGCAGACAGGTGCTTAACCAGCTGAGTCACCCAGGCGACCCGGATTGTTTCTTATTATTCAGTTTTGAGAATTCTTCGTATATTTTGGATAATAGTCCTTAATCAGATGTGTCTTTTGTAAATATTTTTTCCTGATCTTTGACTTGTCTTTTAATTTCTGAACCTGTCTTTTGCAGAGCAGTTTTTGATTTTAATAATGTGCAGCTTATTATTTCTTTCATGGATTGTGTCTTTGATGTATCTGAAAAGGCACTACTGTACCTGTGGTCATTTAAGTTTTCACCTACGTTATCTCAGGAATTTTACAGTTTTGGTTTTACGTCTAGGTCTGTGATCCATTTTGAGTTAGTTTTTATGACAGTGTAAGGTCTGTGTCTAGATTCTTTTTTTTTTTTTTTTTGCATGTGAATGTCCAGTTCTTCAGTAACATTTGTTGAAAAGACTGTCTTTGAATTATTGTATTGCCTTTGCTCATTTGTCAAAGATCAGTTGCTTATATTTTTGGGGTCTGTTTCTGTCCTCTCTGTGTTGTTCCACTGAACAATTTTCTCTTCTTTTGTTAGTACCACACTGTATTCATTACTGTAACTTTATAGGAAGTCTTGAAGCCAGAAGCCAACTGTATTCTTCAGTATCGATTTGATAATTTTTGGCCTTTTGCAAATTTTGCAGTGAGTTTGTTGATATTCATAAAGTAACTTGATGGGATTTTGGTTGAGATTGCGTTGAATCTGTAGGTAAGTTGGGAAGAATTGACATCTTGACAATACTGAATCTTCCAGTCCGTGAATATGACGTATCTGTCCATTTAGTCAGTTTTTTTATTCTGTTCACAGAGTTTCATAGTTTTTCTTACATAGATCTTATGTATGTGTTGTTACTTTTGTACCTAAGTATTTAATTTTGGGGGGTGCTAATATTAATGATACTATGTTTTTAATTTTGAATTCCACTTGTTCATTCTTAATACATTCTTAGTAAACTTTTGTATAATTAACTGTGTATCCTGCAACCTTGCTATAATTGTGTATTAGTTCCAGGAGTTTCTTCTCTTGATTTCTTTTGGCAAGGACATTCGGAATGATATTGAAAAGAAGCGGCGAGAGGGGACATCTTTGCCTCATACCTGATCTTAGTGGGAAAGCTTTGAGTTTCTCATCATTAAGTATGATATGAGTTGTAGATTTTTTGTAGATAGTCTTTATGAAGTTCAGAAGGTCTGCATCTGTTCCTGTTTATTAGGAGTTTTTAGCATGAGTGGGTATTAGATTTTATCGAAAGCTCTTCTTGCATCTCTTGGTAGGATCATGTGATTTTTTTTTTTTTTTAAGATTTTATTTACTTCTTTTTTTTTTAAGATTTTATTCATTTATTTGACAGACAGAGATCACAAGTAGGCAGAGAGGCAGGCAGAGAGAGAGGGAGAAGCAGGCTTCCCGCTGAGCAGAGAGCCCGATGCGGGGCTCGATCCCAGGACCCCAGGATCATGACCTGAGCTGAAGGCAGAGGCTTTAACCCACTGAGCCACCCAGGCGCCCCGGATCATGTGATTTTTCTTCTTTAACCTGTTTTGTTTTTTTTTTTAAGGTTTTATTTATTTATTTGACAGAGATCACAAGTAGGTGGAGAGGCAGGCAGAGAGAGAGGAAGGGAAGCAGGCTCCCTGCTGAGCAGAGACCCCGATGCGGGGCTCGATCCCAGGATCCTGGGATCATGACCTGAGCCGAAGGCAGAGGCTTTAACCCACTGAGCCACCCAGGAGCCCCCTTTAATCTGTTTTGATGGGTTTCATAAAACTTCAAAAAAAGTTTTCTGATGTTCACATTTTCATTGCAACCTAGGGTATGAACCTCAATTTCGTGTGTGTGTGTGTGTGTGTGTGTGTGAATTTTTGCTTTTGATTCACTATTTTTTCATTTAAGCCATTTGTTCTAACTTAAACGGTTGAGTTTTTGAAAGTCATAGGTCTGTTCTTGAGATATTTGGTAAAATTTTAAAAATTCTCTGTATGGAGAGGAGAACAAATAATTTAAAGAAGTTTTGGTGTTGGTTCTCTCAATGATTCTGCCAGTAAAGTGCTGATCATTGTGTTAATTTGCAAACTTTTTTTGTAGGCCTTACGAACAAAGTATGGAATTAGAGATGACATGGTCTTGCCATTTGAGCCGGTGAGTACATAGAAGATTCAGAAGAGTTATACCCCTCTCTTTATCAGTGGAAAAAAGAGCTAACATTTTCCTTGTAACAAAATTTTATAGTTGGTGAATATAAAAATGAGAGGGAGTTTGCGTAAGAGTTTACTTATTTTAATTTGATATCTGCTGTGGCAGTTAGGAGTGAGAAAAAGACCAACCATAAGCACTTTCTTAGCACCTAGCACCTGTAATTCTGGAATAAATGACTTTCTTAGCATCACCAATTTTATAATCACTTATTTTGCTAGTATGGCCAATTTTCAAGCTTCTAAAGACAAAATTTTTGTCATATTAGTCATGAATGGCTATGTTTTCATATTAATGCCTGGAGAACAAAAACATTTTAATCACTAGCAAATAACTTTCATGAAGAATCTGGAAGACATCATAAACCAGGAATAAGACCATCCTTAAATTTAGTTGTTTACATCATTTTCCTAGTTTCAGAATTTATTATTTAGTTAATTATATGCCAGTGTAGGATTGTGAGCTGGAGAAGGTGTGTTCTGTAGTGCAGGAAGGACAATTTGGGGCTTGGTGCAGAGAATTTGGGTAGTTCCTGGGGAGGAGAGTACCTGTGATTACCTGATGTGTGATGCTACTGTAATGATATATAAAATCTGAAATGACTTCATTAGACCGTAGAGGCAAAAGGATTATGCCCCATGGGGCTGTTTTTGTGTTCATTCAGTGTGAATAAGTTCCTGACATGCTGTTCTTTGCAGGTGCCAATCATTGAAATTCCAGGTTTTGGAAATCTTTCTGCTGTAACCATTTGTGATGCTTTGAAAGTTCAAAGCCAGAATGACCGAGAAAAACTTGCAGAAGCAAAGGAGAAGTTATATCTGAAAGGGTTTTATGATGGTGTAAGTAATAATTTTTACGTTTTGCTCTGTAATTTTTTCAGTGATTTAGAAAAAAATAGAAAAATTCAATATGGTTTCAACTATATACTGATTTGAGAGAGATTTATATTAGACTGTGTTCTTCCGTTTCCAGATTTATTTTTTAATTATTTAATTTATTTATTTAAAGATTTTATTTATTTAATGAGAGAGAAAAAGAGCACAGGCAGGGAGAGGGGCAGAGGGAGGAGAAGCACGCTTCTGAGCAGGGAGCCCAGCACGGGGATCGATCCCAGAACCCTGGGATCATGACCTAAGCCAAAGGCAGACATTTAATGACTGAGCCACCCAGGTGTCCCTCCAGATTCCTTTTTTTTTTAATTTTATTTTATTTATTTATTTGACAGACAGAGATCACAAGTAGGCAGAGACGCAGGCAGAGAGAGAAAGGAGGAGGCAAGCTCCCTGCTGAGCAGAGAGCCCAACTCGGGGCTCGATCCCAGGACCCTGGGATCATGACCTGAGCTGAAGGCAGAGGCTTTAACCCACTGAGCCACCCATGCACCCCGATATTAAGTAATTTACCTGAGATCAACCAGATAGGTAGCCAGTGGCAGAACTGGTACTCAACACTGGTCAGCTTGGCTCTAGGATTTGTGCCTGCTTGCTTATTTATTTATTTATTTATTTGAGAGAGAGTGAGCTTGGGTGTATGCAAACGGGGTCAGTGGAGGAAAAGAGGAAGAGGGAAAGAGTGAATCTTAAGCAAGCTCCACGCGCAGCACAGCGCCTGAGGCAGGGCTCAGTCATAAAACCCTGAGATCATGACCTGAGCTGAAATCAAGAGTCAGACACTCAATTGACTTAGCCACCCAGGTGCCCCTGGGATTTGGGCTCTTAACCACTGTACCATATTGATCAATAAGTATAATTTCATAATGATGGATTAAATAGATAAAAAGCATTTTGGCATGTTAGAGGGTTGGAAGGTCAAAAAAAGAACTTGTGTCTTTTCCATTTAAGATAGAAGCTATTTCAGAGAGAAACAGGAGTCACATAGCTGGAGATCAGAATGCCACCTAGAAGGGGATTGTGTGGCTTAGATCTGTGACAACAATGGGCAAGCTAATACTTAGCCCTAGAATTAAATTTCCTCACTACATAAAAGGCGGAGTTGAAAAACAGGCCTTCCGTAAGGGCCAGGGTTTGTTTTTGTTTGTTTTTTTAAGATTTTATTTATTTATTTGACAGAGAGAGACACAGTGAGAGAGGGAACAGAAGCAGGAGGAGTGTGAGAGGGAGAAGCAGGCTTCCTGCTAAGCAGGATCAAGCCAATGTGGGGCTCGATCCATCGAGACCATGACCTGAGTCTAAAGCAGGAGCTTAACGACTGAGCCACCCAGGTGTCCCAAGGGCCAGATTTATCATATGACCAAGCAAAGGAAAATGCTTGCTGGCAGCAGGCATAGATGAAAACAAGTCTAGATGGGGCTGAGCTGCATGTACTCAATTCATTTTCCCAAAGCCTTCAGGAATGAGATGAGTGAGCATATTGAAATTAGCTCCAAATGGAAATCTGAGAAGTGGGAAAGAAGTGAGGACTCCTTCCTAATCGTGTTCCTGATAGCTATCCTAGTTACACCAAAAGAAAAACAAGCATATTATAAATATTAGTTATCTAAGCTATGGCAGAATAAAAACTTAAGATTATAAGTGTGATATGGATGGAAGTGTGGATGGAAGTAAATTTAGTTAGGAAAAGTTTGGAGGAAACACAAAGCAAATTTTAATCATTTTGTCTGGTTTTTTTCCCCCACTTCTCATCCTTTTAGGTAATGTTGGTGGATGGATTTAAAGGACAGAAGGTCCAAGATGTAAAGAAGACTATTCAGAAAAACATGATTGACACTGTATGTGATAGGCTATCCTCTGAAGGCTGCTTTAGGAGAAAACCTTTCAGTTAATAGACTTCATGGTGTTAATTAGTACTGAGTTCTATAATAAAGCCTGGAGCTGTATTAAAGATAAATAATTTTATGGCAGGAAATAGGAGACTTATTTAGCAGTTCGTTTAACTTGAACATCCCACCTGTAATGTTGATGGCATGTAGACCTATAAAGTTGGCACGTGCAAAGCACAGAGAACTTAATGATGTTTCCTGGCAGCGGCCATTTGAAATACTGGTAGTTCTTTTGGTGTAGTGCTTTACTTTTAACTTCATCCTTTTTCTTCCCCTCTGTCTTCATTTTTTTGAAATGTTTTTTTCTGTTTAGCTACTTAATTATTTTTTAAAGATTTTTTTATTTATTTGACAGAGATCACAAGTAGACAGAGAGGCAGGCATAGAGAGTGAGAGGAGGAAGCAGGCTCCCCGCCGAGCAGAGAGCCCGATGTGGGGCTCGATCCCAGGACCCTGAGATCATGACCCGAGCCGAAGGCAGGGGCTTAACCACTGAGCCACCCAGGCGCCTCTAGTTACTTAATTTTTAAATTAAATTTTGATTTCTGACAGTTGTATATGGCCTTAGTACATAGGCCTGTAAAGCTTATTAAAATAAAAAGCTTATTAAAATAAAAAAATATAAAAAATTTCTCTTCTTTGAACAGGCTTACTTTCAAGTGTTTCAGTTGTTTCTTTCTTTTTTTTTTTTTAAAGATTTTTATTTATTTGACAGAGATTACAAGTAGGCAGAGAGGCAGACAGAGAGAGGGGGAAGCAGGCTCCCCACTGAGCAGAGAGCCCCATGCGGGGCTCGATCCCAGGACCCTGAGATCATGATCTGAGCTGAAGGCAGAGGCCCAACCCACTGAGCCACCCAGGCGCCCCTCAGTTGTTTCTTTTAAAAGAAGTTCTGTCTCTCTTAAAGATCTTTAATCTTAGTGCTAGTACAGTCATTTTTTAATTTTGTTTTTTCAGTTTTAGGCATTAGCCATTGACTTCCTGTTGTGGAAAATCAAGATTTAACTCTTCCTTCTACCTTGGGTCTTTCTAACCTCACTATTTGTATATACTCTTCTACCTCCTGTCTTCCTAGCCTGGGTGTATTATAACTTTCATGAGAGCAGTCGTGATTGTGTACATTTTTGAGGCATCACTGATCCACAGTGAAGTGTCAATGAGAACTTTTCTTCCCCAGCTTTTGTTTTCCCCTGGCATTAGTAGTTGTCTTTTTTTTTTTTTAATTTTATTTTATTTCCTTCATTTAAAATGTAATGATCAATACTCCATCCCCAAACTCTGGCCTGTTTATTTCTGCTCATAATACTTTCACACATCAGTATGCTGTTGGTTCTATCTTAGAGAAAGTTCTTTCAGAGCTGCCTTGCCTGTTTTAGTCAGGACTGGTTGCTTACTGTCTTGGTGGACAAATGTCATCTAGGAGATTTCTCCACTATTACTAAGAATTTACTTTTTTTTTTTTTTTTAAGTTGGAGGTCTTCTACCTTGATCCCATCACTGCTGCTTTATTATTTACTTTCTCATTTTGTGAAGCTCTGCTTCTTCTAGTGGCTTTCCTGAAAAAGCATACCTGGAAGGTAAATTTTTGTGAGCTTCCATATCTGAAATAGCTTTAGTCTGTCTTCATATTTGATTGCTTGGGGACAGGACTTTAGATTGAAAATAATTTTGCTTTAAAATTTAATGGGCATTACCCCAGGTGTTCTTTTTCGGTAATGCTGCTGAGAAGTCCAAGATCATTTTGGTAATAACTGATTTTTTTGTGAATGACCTGTTTTTTTCCCTTCTCTGGAAGCTTGTGGAATCTTCTTTTTCTTCTGGGTATTCTAAAATTTCATGATTTACCTTGGTATAAGTCAATTTTTATTACTTTTTCTGAGTGCTTGGTGGATTCCTTCAGTTTGGAGACTTTTGTGGTTTAATTTTGGGAAAATTTCTTGACCTTTTCTTTGTTTCATCTCTTCCTGTTCTTTATTTTCACTTTCTGAATTCTTTTTATTCAGATATTGGTTCTCTTAGATTTTGGAAGTCCTTTTCTTTCTGGCAGAGTCCCTCAGCTTTTTCTTCCTATAAGATTTTGTTTGTTAACTGTGGGGTTTTTTTATCTGCTATTTGTGAGCATGTAGAAAATTTTTTTTCTTAGTATGGAAAATTTCAAATGTATAAAAAGTGGAGAGTAGTATGATGAATTCCTATATACTATTATCCATCTTTGAGATTACCAACTCAGGGCCAGTATAAGAGCTGGTTCTTGCTATCTGATTGATCCTTTTTTAGAGGATGCTGTTCCTGTTTCGTGGATGTGAAATCTTAATCTCTTATTTCTCTGAGAAAAGTTGTTGATATTTATGAGTGGGTGTGAAAAGAAGTGGGTATGATCAGAAGTGGGTATGATCAGAAGCATTTTGCATGTGAGTAGGACTTTACTGGAGAAGATCTAGAAGGGCTGTTTGGGGAAAAAATATAGAAGGGCTGTTTGGCTTTTGGGGAAGGCTTTGTTAGCCTTGATGTTAGTTAGAGCTTCTTGCATATGTTGGATTCCTCCCAAAAGATTCTTCAGTTTCTGGCTTAAAAGGTCTGAGCTAACTGAGCATTCTGGGAGTTGAAAAGGTTGCTGGGGGGAATACCAATTCCCAATGTACTGACTTTCCATTTAGTTCATCTATTCCCACTGTGATACCTGTGCCCTCAACTTTGTTTTTGGTTGAGTCATTCTCTCCTCCTCTCCAGAGAAGAAACCTTCATTGTTCTGCTGGCATAGGGAAGAGCAGTTGCGAGTCTGTGTGGTGTGGGATTAGGGTGTCTGGGGCTCTAACCTCTTCTTTAAAAACTTCAGTTAGTTCCCTTATTTTCAGCCTCATATTGCCTCCACTTCCAGAACCATCTTATACCACAAATTGTTGAGTTTTTTGGAGGTTCTGCAATGCAAATTGGATTGCTTTTCACCTTCTCTAGTGCTGGCTTAGGATTCAGCTAGCTTTCCTCAACCTGCTAATGCAGTTGTCGTTCATCCTGGTTTTTAGTTTCCAAAAGTTGGTTGATATTATTTCTTCTTCTGTTCTTTTGTATCTGTAAATTCATGCCATTGGAAAAAAGAAAAACCCTTCTTATTTTGAGAGGTAGTAGAGTTAAATGTCTGTTTTTAATTTATCATCTTTAATTTTTAATTTTAATTCAATTTTAATTTATCATCTTTAAAAAGTCCTCGCTATTTAACAGTATGAAGAATTAAATTCAAAACACAGAAAAACTAATCATTTTATGAATAATAATGTTGGATTTATTTTTAAAAATAGGCTTAAAAGTTTGAGAACATAATATGTTAAGAGGTACTTATATTCGGTAAATAATTAAATTCATGGTTAGTTTACTAGTGAGCATTTTTCATGACACTATAAATCTTTAGCAACAATATTTTCCATGTTTAATTTTTGTGCATCTTTTTTTTTAAAGCAGTGGTTCCATGCATTTAATTTCATTTTTTTTTTTTACATTTTTATTCTAACAAGGGTAAAAGGCTTCCATAGGCAATCTGACCTTCAAACCATAGAATTAGAAACTATTGAACATCTTTCACATTCCACTGAAAAGGAATAATCTAATAATCTATAGGAAAGATGATCTGTTGACAAAGATGCTCACCTTTTCAAAAGCAAATGTGTAAAAAGAAAGGCGGATAACTTCTGCTGGGAAGAGGGAAGACATAATGAAAATGTGGGGTTTGGTTATTGGTATAACATTTTTTTTTTGAAGTTGTTTTTATTATCGCTGAGGAATAGAGATTGACTTGACATAACACCTGATATATTTTTGTTTGCTTTTGTGTAGGGAGATGCATTTATTTACATGGAACCGGAGAAACAAGTTATGTCCAGATCCTCAGATGAATGTGTCGTGGCCCTGTGTGATCAGTGGTTAGTCTCTCTCATAGCAAGAAATTTCCTCGAGTCACTTTATTTATCCTTTTGACTTTTATTATTATTATTTTTTTAATCAATCTTTCCTCTCCCAAGGTACTTGGATTATGGAGAAGAGACCTGGAAAAAACAGACATCTCAGTGCTTGAAGGGCCTGGAAACGTAAGAAAGAAAGGGGAAAAGTGATGAGGGAAGGGAGAGGAGATGAGAAACATGGAAGACAGTGAAAGTGAAGAAGGGCGCTTTATCTTTTACTCTCTCCAGATTCTGTGAGGAGACCAGGAGGAATTTTGAAGCTACCTTAGGTTGGCTACAAGAGCATGCTTGCTCGAGAACTTACGGTTTAGGTAACGCATACTTCAAATTCTTCTGTTTGAATGACTTTGCCAATTACACGGCAAATTAACACTTTTACCTTGTCTCCCTCTTTTATATTATTTTTTCTGAATTGGAAGTGAGAGGTTTCAGTTAGAGGGTGAGGAAAACTAGAATACGGTGCCCTACCATCTAGCTGGTGGTAGAAATATGACCTCTCTAACCCAGATAGCTTTATGGATTTTTTTTTAAAGAAAGTTTCCAGTGCTTCAGCCGTTTGGTTTTTTATGTACCGGTTTATTTTATTAATTATTCAAGCAAATTTAAGACCTTCTTAAAATAAAGAGCTTTGTAAATGCTATATGCCTTAAAAATGTGGATTCTCTAGATGACGTGTCTCTTGAGTTCCTCATGCATTAATTTTTTTTCTTTTTATCTTGCAGGTACCCGTCTGCCCTGGGATGAGCAGTGGCTGATCGAATCGCTCTCTGATTCCACTATTTATATGGCATTTTACACAGTTGCGCACCTGCTGCAAGGGGGAAACTTGCGTGGACAGGCAGAGTCTCCGCTGGGCATCAGGTTGGTAAATGGATGAGGCAAAGTAGCGTAGTTTGTTAGCAAGAGATATGATCTTTTGATATACGCATTGAAAGTTCTTTTTTTTTTTAATTTAGTTTTCATCAGAATTCCTTTAGCAAAGTTTTGTTACGATGTTTTTGTTTTTTTGCTGCTGCACTGAGAAAAAGTAATAAATAGCTCCTCTGTTATCGTTACCATTCTTTATTCTTATCGAAGTCTTTTGTCATCATTTGTTAGTGTAGCTATATTAAGAGATTCCTACTTCATGATTAGATGAATATTTTGATTCCTTCAAAGAAATTATTTGTATATTTTGTTGTTTGTTTTATTTTTAATACAGACCGCAACAGATGACCAAGGAGGTTTGGGATTATGTTTTCTTCAAGGAGGCTCCATTTCCCAAGACTCAGATTCCAAAGGAAAAATTAGATCAGTTAAAGCAGGAATTTGAGTTCTGGTATCCTGTGGATCTCCGAGTGTCTGGCAAGGATCTTGTTCCTAATCATCTTTCATATTACCTTTATAATCATGTGGCTATGTGGCCAGAACAAAG
The DNA here is from genome assembly GCF_963455335.1 of Martes martes. NCBI lineage: Eukaryota > Metazoa > Chordata > Mammalia > Carnivora > Mustelidae > Martes > Martes martes. Next base: position 83,657,675 of record NC_137892.1, read on the forward strand.
GTGAGTGCTAAAAAGGTTGCAGACTAAATTTATGCCTTGTGATGTCAAATATTTAAGAAGTTACTCTGCAAGGCATAGTTAGGTTTGCCAGTTGCCATCTTTTTCTTCTGTTGAACGTATAAATGAAGCAGAAAGCACGTCTTCTCCTCTCTGTTACATCCAGAAATCCTCATATTTACCTTGGGCTCACCAAAGCACATCACATTTCAGGTACCTTGACAGCCTTTCAGTACTTTACTTGACCTGTTTTGTGACTTTTTGACCTCTTACATGCAGAAATAAAGTTGGTTCAAGACAGAGCTAGAATGTTAGAATTGGAAGGAAACATCCCTCTAGAGCTGAGAGCCGCAAGGTTACAGCATTAGTTGGTAGTGATGTTCTTTTTTTTTTTTTCCTTTGAGAGAGAGTATGGAGGGGAGGGGCAGAGGGAGAGGAAGTGAGAGAATGTTCAACAGGCTCCACACTCAGCACAGAGACTGACACAAGGTTCAGTCCAATGATCCTGAAATTATGACCTGAGCCAAAACCAAGAGTCAAACGCTTAATTGACTGAGCCATCCAGGTGTCCCTGGTAGTGGTATTTTGAGTAGAGTCTGAATCTAAGTGTCATTTTTAATCCTGTGTGCTGAAAAGTAATACTTCTATCATCTTCCCTCTTGATCCAAATATGTCTCTGTGCCTTTCCTTTAGTCTTTCAAGCAGCTGAGGAAACAGACCCCTCCCTCTGTTTAACTTTTGTTTCATATCACCAGAACAATCTCATGTGACTTCCTATATTTAGAATGAGATTGCATTTTCTTTCTCAAGAATAAGAGGAAGATTTTGAAGTAGAGGAATAAAATAAATCTATGTTATCCAATTATTTTGTTATTATTGTTTAAAATGTATTTTTGGAGAAATTGGATGTCTCAGAAGTACTTGTTGGGAATATAGTTGAGTGTTCATCCCTTTGCATCAAGTTTTTGAACATGTATTAGATTTTATAAATTATAGGTAAGTAATAATGTCAAGTGCTTGTAAGTAATAATTATCAGTAACACCCGGCACTGTTCTAATAACTTATAACAACTCATTTCATTTTTATTACAACTTTTCCAGGAAGTCCTATAATATCCTCATTTTACAGACAAGGAACCTTATTGAGGCCTAGAGAGCTCAAATAATTCACCCTGAGTTACCCAGCAATGGCAGAATGAGGATGCAAACCCTACAGCCTGCCTCCAGGACTCTTGTTCTCAACCACTATCCTCGCATAATCTCATTGCTAGAATGAATGAGTGGTACTTACATAGTTCAAAAATTCAAACAGTTCATTAAAAAAATAAAAGAAAAAAGGGAACTTTTACCCTTGCCCCCACATCACTCTACTTCCCATAGGTAATCCCTGCCACTGCTTTCTTATGATTTCTTCTGAATGACATGTTTAATGAATAAACTAGCATCAGATTATTTATTTATTTAAGGAATCTCTACACCCAGCATGGGCCTTGAACTCAAAATCCAAAGACCAAGAGTCACTTGCTCTTCGGACTGAGCTAGCCAGTCACCCCATGCTTATTTATTTTTTAATTATACAAAGATACCACACTGTGGACACTTTTTCCCCCCATGTAATAGTATGCTTCTAAGATCTATTTATATCCACATATCTAGCCCTTTCCTATATTTTTAAAATACCTATTACATAGTATTTCAGTGTATGCCTGTGCCATAGTTTATGTAACCAGTCCTTTACTAATGGGCACTTCTTGTTTTCATTTGTTTCCTATTAAGAGCAGGACTCAGTACATTTGTACATGTGTCTTAGCAAACTGTTATAAAGCTTTCAGCACCGGGACGCCTGGGTGGCTCAGTTGGTTAAGCAGCTGCCTTCGGCTCAGGTCATGATCCCAGCGTCCTGGGATCGAGTCCCACATCGGGCTCCTTGCTCCGCGGGGAGCCTGCTTCTCCCTCTGCCTCTGCCTACCACTCTGTCTGCCTGTGCTCGCTCGCTCTCTCTCTAACAAATAAAAAAAAAAAAAAAAAAGCTTTCAGCATTTACCTCAACTTCTTAAGCTTAGACTCGAACCTTAAAGTTTTATTTTCTATCTTTAAACATTTACCTCTAAAGTGACAAATGGCCCGCTGCTGTGAGAGCAAATGGACATCTCCTCCTCAACTCTGAGAAGGTAAGAAAGTTTAAAATTATGCCGAGAACTTTGCAGATGTAGGAAGTTGTACATTTTAAAGAAATAGTGTAAAAATCAGTGTTAATCTTCCATTTTAAAATGTTTAGGACTACCAGCATAAATTAGGGAGTAAGTGGAGTAAATAGTATTAACGGAGGGGAGGAACTGGGAAAACTTATCTATTTTAACATTTGTAGTTAGAATGGTAGAAGGTGATACAAATTGTGACTGGAGGAGACAGAGAGAGATATAAGAAATATAAAAATTCGGACTCCTCGGTGACTCAGTGGGGTAGGCCTCTGCCTTTGGCTCAGGTCATGATCTCAGGATCCTGGGATTGTGTCCTGTGTCGGGCTCTCTGCTCAGCGGGGAGCCTGCTTTCCCCATCTCTCTGCCTGCCTCTCTGCCTACTTGTGATCTCTGTGTGTCAAATAAATAAATAAAATCTTTTAAAAAAAATCTTTAAAAAAAGAAAGAAAAGAAATATAAAAATCCTACGTTGTGACCCTAGAATATCTTTCTCATTAAGTTGAGAAAATACTTGGTGGGATTTGTTTTCTACTGTGATCAGCCATTGAATTAAAATAATAGAATTTTGGAATTTGTAGGATTCTTAACTGTTATGTAATGCTTCTTCCAGGCAGTATAACATATAGCTCTCTATACTACTACTGCTTCTGCTATTGTTAAAACTACTAATATATATGATTTTTTATAGGCTATATAAGACTTTATCTCATTAATCAGTGTCTTCAAACCCCGTGACAAAGCCCTTGCTTGCCCCTATGATGCTTTTGTGCACATCTGAAAAGGGTACCCCTCCTCACATAAACTAAAAATTGCCATGTTATTTATTTCTTAGTGAGAATATTTGTAGCAAGTTGATTTTGTTACAATCTGCATTTTGCTACAACTGATGGAATATTAATTGGAAAAGAGTATTCTTTGCTGTAAATGTCTGTCATAATGAAAATAGGTGTCGATTTAAACAAATAGCAGATGGTATGAATTGCAAAATGAAACATCATTTTTAACTGGTGCCCTAATATTGAAAGGGAATATAGAAGTTCATTTAAAATAATCTCTGTATTAGACTGAAAAACAGCTCTTTGAGTAGAAGCATGTTAGATCCACGAGGACTTTTGATTATCAAATTCATTTTTTACTTTGTAAGGTGAAGTGGAACTGTATATGTATTTACATGTATGTATATATGTGTATAAATATAAATTGTGTTATATTTTCTTTGGTCTCAAAGTTGTCATACTATACATTGTACTGATTTTATTAGAACTAGATAATTCATTGTGATGTGGTAGAAGACTAGATTATAACCTCTCTTTGGTATCAGCAAAGTTCTGTTAAAAGACAACAAATGCTTTTTTTTTTTTCTTAAGATTTTATTTATTTGAGAGAGCGATGCCAAGAGAGAGAGCTAGAGGGAGCAAGAGAGCACAAGCAGGGAGAAAGGCAGAGGGAGAGAGGGAGCCCCATGTGGGACTTAATCCCAGGTCTCTGGGATTATGACCTGACCTGAAGGAAGATACTTAACTGCCTGAGCCACCAGATACCCCAAAGACAACAAATTCTTAAATAGTAAAGATTGGCAGGCTGTGCACAGTGTGTCCTTAAATGTGGTGCCCTCAGGTAGAGCACGACTTGAAACAACCACTTGTTTTAAATGACACTAGCGAAGTTCCCTAAAACCCTAACTCTGATGTCATATGCCAGTCCATTTGTTTCTGAATGATTCTAATTGCTCTAAAGCTCTTCTTTATGACCCCTGAAATGTTCCAGAGATATAGTGGAATCATTATACATGTCTAAACCGATTCCTAGGGGGCAGTATAATCCACTGGAAAGAGTAGTGCATTTAATACCAGCCTGGAGACCCTGTCATAGCTCCGTCCCTGCCTAGCTGAGTGACCCAGACAAGTCACTATGTTAACTGGATTTCAGTGTCCACCTCTGTAAAATTAGTGCAAGATATCTTTTCCTTTTTCTCTCTAATTTTTTTTTGTGTTTATCTGATTGTGGCTAACCTACTTACTTTGATTTGGCTGATTTGGTTTATTTTATTCATATATATTCTTAATAATACCTGATCATTGACTTTCTATTTCAGATGTCCAAGTCCACAGGCAACTTCCTTACTTTGACCCAAGCAATCGACAAATTTTCAGCCGATGGTGAGTATACTTTTTTATTATTGCTCTTATATAGGGTCTGATTCTTTCCAGATTATAGAAGGCAAATTAAAATTATTATTTCAGTTTTATTGCTCTTTTCTTTTGCTTTTTCCAGTACTTTAAAATACTCATGTTTTCTTTGTGTATAAGCAACGTAAGAATTGCTGATGTGATCTGTTTAGGAACACATTCAAGCTAAGATTATTAGAGTCTTTTTAAAAAAGAAACTCACTGTAATTGCTATCTGGCTTGTTTCTAATTTACTACTTACAAGGTTAAAGAGTTGGTTTGTAGAGATGTTGATTATGAAGCTTTTGCAAAGTATTTCCTTCATACATGATATACATATAGGTGACTTGAACCTGGAGCATTCGTTTTTTTCAAGAAATATTTTCTCCTTGGCCTTAGTACTATTCCATTTCATCATTACTTTTTCAAGGGAGGAGATGTACCGTCTGACCTGTAGGAACCCTTGATTGTTTTGGTCCTCATGGCATGTCTTTTTACTGATCCTGGCTAGCACAGTTTTAGGCCATGCTGAAGGGATTGGGAAAGAACTAACCTAACTAACTTTAAAAACAGTGTTTTGACTGGATGCTGTAAGCCAAAAAGAACTACACACAAATACTGTAATTAGTAAAACTGTTTCTTACATGAAGTGTAGGTTAGCAATTCTGAAACTAACTTTATGTTTTTACTGGGATTGAAAAAATAAATCTATTGTAGATGAGAGCTCACTGTTAAAAAGATACAGATAATAAAGGGGGAATGCGAGACTGTACCCTATGGTGTTGGATTGGAATTGGCAATTTCCAGAGGTTTTAATTTTATATATAGACAGAGTGATGTAAAAATAGATATAGATATGTGTGGTTGGTTAGTATACATGCATACATATCCCTAGCCATGTCTGCCAAGAAGGCTTATGAGCAGTGACACACTAGTAACAGGGATACACCTGGCATTTGGATCTTGGTCTCCAATAAATGGAACTCAGGTGCCTGAGAGAAGTGATTGATTGGCGGGCTGGAATAGGAAAAAGTACAAGATGAGCATGAAACATCTTAAGGTGCCAGAAAATAAGGAAGTGTTTCAGTAAGGATGAGGACATTTTCAAGGACACAGATTTATTTAAGACAGAAGATCGTGGCACTATCAAATCATCCTAAATAACCCAGAAATCTGTCTGAAGGCTAGCAGAACCAACTCCACAACTAAAGACAGAGAAGAGGCTATACTGAAGAAGGTAGGAAGTGCCGAGATATGGTTTGAGAGAGAAACAGGTCATGGCCACTGAACCGTGCAGGGGTGAGGGTGGGGGGGCAGGGGTGGAGGTAGGAGCAGTCGCAGAGAAGGGCATATGACAAACTACTTCACAGGGGAGTGCATGGGGAAAACAAATCCCCATAGCAATTGGCTTGGAAAGTGAGAGGGCCTGAATTTTATGAGTTCTTGAAACCAGTGGCACTTAAAGCCTGGAGTTTTAAAGGTCACTGTGGTTGGTTCTGGGAGAGCTTGAAGGACATTGGGGCTGCTCTTGGAGAGAAGGCGGGCAAACATGGTGTAGACATACAGCATGGAAGGTGATCTGAAGAGTGCCTGGAGCACACAGTAGGGAGGTTAGTTGCTCATCTCAGAGTATGTCACAGAGAGGCTGTGTTCACGGAGAGACCCCTTTAGGAACAAAGGAATTGGCAGGTGCCATTTCCCTTCCCCATCCTTTAACATATGCATAGGGGCCCCTGCGGAAGCAGCACAGTGCTAACACTTGCCATCTAACTTGCTTACACCAAGTCCCACTCCTCCATGCTCTAGTAAAACCACTCCTCCCAGTTGTGCTTGCCTCAGTCCCAGCTTGGTGGGCTCCCATTCCCAGAAGACCAGCTCAAACCCCTGCCCACACTGTGTTTCTCAACCTAAGAGTTTGATGTGGCCTTGGTTCTGGCAGTGACAGATCTCATTTCACAAGTGGCCAGAGCACACCTATTTAAAATGGCACCACTTTCAGGCCAGGGACCAAATTGCTCATAACAAGCGAAGAGAGCCTTTGCAAACCACTGGTCTGAAGGATAAAGTGGCCAGGAGAAAATAGCATATGTAGCACATTGGAGACCGTCCTAGGAGTGCCAGGCCCTGGGGAATGGGATACTACACAGTAGGGCACTATAGAACCTCCTCATCATAAGGCCATCACCCTCAAGAACCGGGGACATAGCTGACTTTCCTAACGTAGGCATAGAGATTTAGACAACATGAGAAGACAGAGAAATTTGTCTCAAATGAAAGAACAGGACAATGCCATGGCTGGAGGTCTAAGTGAAACAGATATAAGTCACATGCGTGATAGAGAATTTGAAGCAGTGGTCATAAGGATACTCACTGGACTTGAGAAAAGAGTGGAGGATCTTCCTGAGACCATTAACACAGAGATAAGGAATAACATAACAGAGAAAAAGGGCTTAATAGACAAAATGAGAAAGGTGCTTGATGGAATGAACAGCAGGTTGGAAGAAGCAGAAAAATGAGTTAATGGCCTAGAAGACAGTAATGTAAAGTAATTAAACTGAAAAAGAGAAAAAAAGAATTATACAAAATGAGAATAGACTTAGGAAACTCCGTGGCTCCATCAAACGTTAATAACATTTGTATTTTTTTTAAAAGATTTTATTTATTTATTTGACAGACAGAGATCACAAAAAGGCAGAGAGGCAGGCAGAGAGAGGTGGGGGAAGCAGGCTCCCCGCTGAACAGAGAGCCTGATGCAGGACTCGATCCCAGGACCCTGAGATCATGACCTGAGCCGAAGGCAGCAGCGTAACCCACTGAGCCACCCAGGCACCCAATAACATTTGTATTTTTAAATAAGAATGGCATGGGGCTTATTTTTAAATAAGAATGGCATGGGGCTTGAACTCACAACCCTGAGATCAAGAGTTGCATACTCTACCAGCAGAGCCAGCCAGGTGCTCTTACAAGAGACTCATTTTAGACCTAAAGACACCTGCAGATTGAAAGTGAGAGGATGCAGAAACGTATGTCATGCAAATGGATGTCAAAAGAAAGCCAGAGTAGCAATTCTTATAGCGGACAAAATAGATTTTATTATTTTTTTAATAGGTTTTTTTTTTTTTTTAAAGATTCCATTTATTTATTTGACAGACAGATCACAAGTAGGCAGAGAGGCAGGCAGAGAGAGAGGAGGAAGGAGGCTCCCTGCTGAGCAGAGAGCCTGATGCGGGGCTCGATCCCAGGACTCTGGGATCATGACCTGAGCCGAAGGCAGAGGCTTAACCCACTGAGCCACCCAGGCGCCCCTCATCACACATTCTTTCTCTGTCAAATAAATAAATAAAATCTTTTTAAAAAAAAGTTAAAAAGTACATGAAAACAATGGTTCAGAACCTTTGGGACACAGCAAAAGTGGTTCTAAGAGGGAAATTTATAGCAATACAGGCCTACCTCAAGAAGCAAGAAAAAGGGGTGCCTGGGTGGCTCAGTGGGTTAAAGCCTCTGCCTTCAGCTCAGGTCATGATCCTGGGGTCCTGGGATCGAGCCCCACATCGGGCTCTCTGCTCAGTGGCGAGCCTGCTTCCTCCTTCTCATTCTGCCTGCCTCTCTACCTACTTGTGATCTCTCTCTGTCAAATAAATAAATAAAGTCTTTAAAAAAAAAAAAAAAAAGCAAGAAAAATCTGGGGCGCCTGGGTGGCTCAGTCAGTTAAAAGTGGCTGCTTTCAGCTCAGATCATGATCCCAGAGCCCTGGTATTGAGCCCCATGTTGGGCTCCCTGCTCAGCAGAGAGCCTGCTTCTCCCACTCTCTCTGCCTGCTATTCTACGTACTTGGCCTCTCTCTCTGTATCTCTCTGTCAAATAAATAAAATCTTAAAAAGAAAAAAGCAGCAAGAAAAATCTCCCATAACCAACTTGACCTTACACCCAAAGGAGCTAGAAAAAGAAAAAACCTAAAACCAGCAAAAGAAAGGAAAAAATAAATATTAGAACAGAAATTAATGATATAGAAACTAAAAAAACAGTAGAACAGATAATGAAACCAGGAGCTGGTTCTTTGAAAAAAAAAATCAATAAAATTGATAAACCTCTGTCATACTCATCAAAAAAAGAGAAAAGGCCCAAATAAAATCACAAATGAGAGAGGAAAAATAAGAACAAACACCAGAAACAATTAGAATATTATGAAAAACTGTATGCCAACAAATTGGATAACCTAAAAGAAATGGATAAATTCCTACAAACATATAACCCCCCCAAACTGAAACAGGAAGAAATAGAATATTTGATTACGAGCAAAGAAATTGAATCAGTAATCAAAAAACTCCCAACAAGCTTTAAGTCCAGAACCAGATGTCTTCATGGGTGAATTCTACCAAATGTTGATTGATTGACTGATCGATTTTATTTTTAAGTGATTTCTGTACCCAGTGTGGAGCTCAAACTCAGAATCCTGAGATCAAGAGGCACATGGTCCACTGGCTGAGCCAGCCAGGCGCCCCTCTACCAAACATTTAAAGAAGAGTTAATACCTATTCTTCTTACACTATTCTGAAAAACAGAGAAGGCAGAACATCTTCCAAATTTATTCTATAAGGCCAACATTAGTCTGATACCAAAACCAGATAAAAACACCACAAAAAAGAGAACGAAAGGCTAGTATCTCTTGATGAATATAGATGCAAAAGTCCTCAACAAAATATTAGCAAACTGATTCCAACAATATAGTAAAAACAAAAACAAAAAAATATTCACCATGATCAAGCGGGATTTATTCCTGGGTTGCAAGATTGGTTCAGTATTCACAAATCAATCAACATGATATATCAGTAAGAGAAAGGGTAAGAACCATATGATTGTTTCAGTAGATGCAGAAAAAGCATTTGACAAGTACAACATCCATTCATGATAAAAACTTTGAACAAAGTAGGTTTAGAGGGAACATACCTCCACATAATAAAGGTCTTAAATTAAAAATCCACAGCTGACGTCATCCTTAATGGTGAAAAGCTGAGAGCCTTTCCCTGTAAGGTCAGAAATTATGCAAGGATGTCCACTCTCACCACTTTTATTCAATAGAGTACTGGAAGTCCTAGCCACAGCAGTCACACAACTTGTAGATGACGTGGTACTGCATATAGATAACCTGAAAGACTCCACCAAGAAATTGCTAGAACTGATACACAAAGTAAAGTCTCAGGATACAAAAGATATGTACAGAAGTCTGTTGTGTTTCTATATATGAGTAATGAACCAGCGGGAAGAGAAGTTAAAAAAACAATCTCATTTACAATTGCACCCAAAATAATAAGATACCTAGGAATAAACCTAACCAAAGAAGTAGGAGACCTGTACTCTGAAAACTGATGAAGGAAATTGAAGATTGCAGGAGGAAATGGAAAGATATTCCATGCTCATAGATTGGAAATCTACACATTTAGTGCGTTCCCTATCAAAACACCAACGGCATTTTTCACAGAGCTAGAACAAACAATCCTAAAGTTTCTAGAGCCACAAAAGACCCCCCAGTAGCCAAAACAACCTTGAAAAAAGCAAAGGTGGAGGCATCACAATTCTGGACTTCAAGTTCTATTACAGAGCTTACAGAGTAATCAAAAGATCATGGTACTGGCACAAAAATAAGTATATAGATCGATGGAAAAGAATAGGAAACCCAGAAATGAATGCAACATTATATGGTCATTTAATTTTCTAAAGGCAAGAAAGACTATCCAGTGGGAAAAAGATAGCCTCTTAAACAAATGGTGTTGGGAAAATTGAATAGCAGCATGCAAAAGAATGAAACTGGACCACTTTCTTACACCATACACAAAAATAAATTAATGGATTTAATAAAAAATGGATTTAATAAAAAAATGGATTAAAGACCTAAACGTGAGATCTTGAATCATAAAGATCTTAGAAAAGAGCATAGGCAGTAATTTCTCTGACATTGGCCATAGCAAATTTTTTCTAGAGAGATTCCCCAAAGCAAGAGAAACAAAAATAAACTATTGGGACTACATCAAAATAAAAATAAAAAGTTTCTGCACAAAGAAGGAAACAACCCAGAAAACTAAATGGTAACCTACAGAATGGGACAAGATACTTGCTAATCATATACCTAATAAAGGGTTAATATTCAAAATACATAAAGAACCTATAGAACTCAACACCAAGAAACAAATAATCCAATTAGAAAATGGGCAAAAAATATGAACACACATTGCTTCAAAGAAAACATCCAGATGGCCAACAGACACATGAAGAGATGCTCACCATCACTCATCATCAGGGAAATGCAAATCAAAACAATGAGATACCACCTACACCTGTCAGAATGGCTAAAATCGAAAACACAAGGAACAACAGGTGTTGGTGAGGATGTGGAGAAAAAGGAACTCTCGTATTACTGTTGGTGGGAATGGAAAGTGGTGCACCCACTGTGGAAGACAGTATGGAGGGTCCTCAAAAGTTAAAAATCAAACTACCATATGATCCAGTAATCATGTTACTGGGTATTTACCCCCAAAACATAAAAACACTAAATTCGAAGGGATACATGCACCCCTATATTTATAGCAGCATTGTTTACAATAGCCAAGATATGGTAGCAGTCCAGGTGTCCATTGATTGATGAACGGATAAAGAAGATGTATGTATATACACATGCACACTGGAATATTTTTCAGCCATAAAAAGAATGAAATCTTGCCTTTTGCAACTGCGTGGATAGAGCTAGAGAGTATAATACTAAGTGAAGTAAGTCAGAGAAAGACAATTACCATATGATTTTATTCATGTGGAATTTAAGAAACAAAACAGGGGCGCCTGGGTGGCTCAGTGGGTTAAAGCCTCTGCCTTCGGCTCAGGTCATGATCCCAGAGTCCTGGGATCAAGCCCCACATCGGGTTCTCTGCTCAGCAGGGAGCCTGCTTCCCCCTCTCTCTGTCTCTGCCTGCCTCTCTGCCTACTTGTGATCTCTGTCTGTCAAATAAATAAATAAATAAAATCTTAAAAAAAAAATGAGGGGGAAAAACTGTCAATTAAAAAAAAAAAAACAGATGACTATATGACAGGGGAGGGGGCTGTGGAAAATGACAGGGGAAAAGAAGACATAAGAGACTCTTAACAATAGAGAACAAACTGATGGTTACCAGAGGGGAGTGGGTGAGGGGATGGGCAAAATAGATGATGTGGATTAAGGAATGTACTTGTTGTGATGAGCACTCAGTGATTAAAAAAAAAAAAAAAAAGGTACAGGAGCTAACTGGAAGGAGCTCTCAATTTTCCAAGCTAGAACAATTTAAGGAATAAATGGTAGTGTTGGATTGTAACCCAGTGAATAGGTTGAATATTTGTGAGTTCATACTGATCTAAATAATAGTTGAATAAATGAATAAGTGGGGGTGTAGGGACAGCTTTTCCTTTCAGAAGAATTCATATTAATAAATGTATGAAGATTGACTGAAATACAAAATCACCATTAGGCAGAAATCACAAATAATTGTTACAGGCGAGATCTGTCAATGGTTGCCAAAATCAATGGGTGTATATTTCTGGAAGAAACAAGATGTTTGTATATTCTCAGAGTATTTCTGCCAAGATTTTTTTTAATCACAAAAGGAAAAACTGTTTACAGTTGAGAAAACTTGACAGACTACCCAAGTGACGAAAGCTTGCAACACCAGTAATAAGTCATATGAATGTCATGCACCTCCCTGATAGTGATGTCCTGAGAGGACACACAGCATCACTTTAGTGATATTCTTGCCGGAGGTTCATAGGCTCAAGTCTAATCATGAGAAAACATGAGACAAACCAAGTTTGGAGAAATTCTGTTAAATAACTGACTAGTACTCCTCAAAAATGTCAAGGTCCTGAAAGACAAAGACTGAGGAACTGTCACAGATTTGAGGAGACCAAGAAGATAAAATGATTAAATGCAGTGTAGTTTTCTGGATTGGATCTTGCAACAGAAATAGGAATTAGGGGCGCCTGGGTGGCTCAGTGGGTTAAGCCTCTGCCTTCGGCTCAGGTCATGATCTCAGGGTCCTGGGATCGAGCCCCGCATCGGGCTCTCTGCTCAGCAGGGAGCCTGCTTCCCTTCCTCTCTCTCTGCCTGCCTCTCTGCCTACTTGTGATCTCTGTCAAATAAACAAAATCTTAAAAAAAAAAAAAAAAAAGAAATAGGAATTAGAAGAGAAACTGGTGAAATTTGAATAAGGTCTATAGTTTAGTTAATAGTATTGTACTAATGTTAGTTTCTGGTTTTGAAACCATGGTTATGTAAGTTGTTAACATTAGAGAAGACTGTTAAATCATTTATGTCTGCTTTCTTCCTGTCTTTGGACCTTTTCTTTAAGTATAAAATTATTTCAAGTAAAAACATATGAAATGTTTTGAGCTTCTTGCGTAAAGCATATTTAATCCATCCATAACTTAATGTTACATGTTCTCATCTCCCCCCTTTAGGCGCAGATGGTAGAAAACAATACACTCTTCTGAACTTTTCCTTTATCACTTAACAGTTCATATTTGAGATCACTCCATATTGAAATGTAAAGAGTTTTCCACACTCCTTTGCCCTAATATAGTGTCCCTTTGTAAGGGTGTCTTGTAATTTAATAAGGCTCTTATTAATGTTTTCTTTTTCAATATTTTAGAATGGAAGATTTTGGTTACAAAAGTACAGTTTTGTTAGAACACTTAGCAGTACCTGCTTTTAGAAAGAAGAAATTAAATATATTTTTGTATATGTAAGGCACCAGTATGTTCTCTCATGCATTAAAATATTTTGCTGCCTCTAAATGAGGCTGAGATGTTGATAGGGTCTGTATTTCCAGTTTATCATTTTCTTACTCTCCTTCATTCAGGACCACTTTATCTCATTAACTCAACCAGTTGCCTGGAAGAAACACATTTTGATGCTAAGTGTATGCAAATCAGTATGTAGGTGATTCCCAGATTTGAACAACTCTGTGGATCCTACTTTTGGTGGCTCTTATTTTTGTTGTTGATCCATGGCAGTCCTGTAAAGCATCTGCTATTTCTTAATTTCGATGTAGGTTTTGCAGTATACCTGGTTGGACACATCGTTGATAGTCACTAACCACATTTTAAAATCAGTACTTGATCACCCTCTTCTTGTTCTTCTTCTGCTTCGTTGTCCTCCTCCTCCTCCTCCTCCAGGAATGCGTTTGGCTCTGGCTGATGCTGGTGACACTGTTGAAGATGCTAACTTTGTGGAGGCCATGGCCGATGCAGGGATCCTCCGTCTGTACACCTGGGTGGAGTGGGTAAAAGAAATGGTGGCCAACTGGGACAGCCTGAGAAGTGGGCCTGCCAGCACCTTCAATGACAGAGTTTTTGCCAGGTAGTCTGTCGACTCCAGCCCATGGTTCTTTAGAGTTGCCTAGTCCTCCTGCATTTTTAAGTTTTCTTTTTTCCTTTCCTCCTAAAATAAATTAGATGTTAATAATAGCTGCTATTCATTACCATTCATTTTATTTGTTCTAGGTGCTCTGCTAAGCACTTTGCACCCATTATCTGATTTTTAGCTTCACAGCTTATATGATAAAGCTATTATTCGCCCTATTTTATAGTTAAAGAAATTGAAGCTTAGAAAAATTAAATATTTTATTAAATGCCTCAAAGCTAGTAATTTCAGTTGGGGGTTATGAATTTGCTTCTTTCTCCAAAGCCCTTGCTCATAACTACTTTACCATGCTCTCCTGCATTAGAGAAGGATAGAATGGTTAATTGAAAAATAGATTCGAAGAAAAAGAGAAATGCCAATTTTTTTCTTTTAAAAAACACTTATCATCATCTTTGTATCAGGAGCCATCTTAAGAACTGTTACAACAATGAATGGGACTTGATCCTTCACTCTAGTTCAGCAGAAGAAATCACTCATTGAACCCAATGCAAGTGTAGTTATAGGGATGGAGGGAATTCACAGGAGATGGCATGTGCATTCTGGTTTTCTTGAAGAATGGATTTTTACAGGGAGAGGAGAAAGCCGTGGAAAGAGGTGATATTTATTTGGGGTACAGTATATGGAGGGTAGAGTAGGTCAGACACATTTGGGGCCAAATTAGGCTAAATTATGAAGGGCCTTTGGTAGCAAGAGAAGATTTTTTTAATATTCAATGTCACTTATTTAAATGCAGCAAGTAAACTTGACCACCTTTGTTAAGCTGTTTTCATTTTGCATTTTGGGCTTCCTAATAAAGTTTCCATCCAGAAATTTTTAGGCAAGAACATTGTTAACTGTGTTGTGGTTAAGTGGTTTTGTGGTTGAGCAGTCTTAAATGTTTCAGGAGTTCCTCTTTTACTGTTGACTAGTATATGTGGCAGTTTTTTATATCTTTGTGTACTTGCATTTAAACTCAGTAACCTTTTTTTCCCTATTCTATAGTGAGATGAATGCAGGAATTATAAAAACAGATCAAAATTATGAAAAGATGATGTTTAAAGAAGCTTTGAAAACAGGGTTTTTTGAGTTTCAGGTAGGCTCTTCTTTTAGTGGCTATAAAGTACATCAGTGTGGCTATGATGTATTTCACCCTTTTTCCCTCTGCTATAATGTTAATTCATCTAAAGTGGAGACTGAAAATATTGCCAAGCGGTTTTTAAATTATTCAGTGAATTGTGATTTTAAATAATTTTCTTTGATTCTCTGTTGTATTTATTTAATATAAATATTTCGGTTTCTAGTTCAGCTGTGAGTCAGTAAAGAGGTTAAATCTAAAAGTCAGCCGCATTTTGCAGGAGAACATTTTTATTTTTTTATTTTTCAAAGATTTTATCCATTCATTTGACAGAGAGAACCCAAATGGGGAGTGGGAGAAGGAAGAGCGAGAAGCAGGGGCTCCCTCCTGAGCAGGGAGCCAGACACGGGGCTCTATCCAAGGACCCTGGGATCATGACTGAGCTGAAGGCAGACGCCTAATGGACTGAGCCACCCAGGTGCCCCCAGGAGAACATTTTTAAATTGAAAAAACATAAGGCAAAATTGTAATTGATTACCCCTAGTTTGAAATCAAGCATTTTCTGATGTTTTCCACAAGGTGTCAGTGTTTCCTCTAGTTTGGCAGTTCAAGGGCTTAAAAATGTAGGTTTCCTCAATCAGTTTTGTAAAATATCACATTGGGATTTATGTAACTTGGTTTTCATAGATGTGGTTAAATAAGGATAAGTGCTGAACATAGCAATTGTCCTATTTATAGCCTTTTTCGATACTTAATATTTTTCTTATAGGCTGTTGAGGGTATCGTCAGCCCTTAATACACAACTTTTATGTCTGTTAGAAAATGTCTTCTTGGGGCACCTGGGTGGCTCAGTGGGTTGAGCCTCTGCTTCTGGCTTCGGTCATGATCTCAGGGTCCTGGGATAGAGCCCCACATGGGGCTCTCCACTCAGCAGGGGGACTGCTTCCCTCCCCCCTTCCCCCCGCCTGCCTCTCTGCCTATTTGTGATCTCTCTGTCAAATAAATAAATATAATCTTAAAAAAAAAAAAAAGAAAAGAAAATGTCTTCTTAAAAAATTTTTCTTGAGAGTCATTAATATAAAACCATAATATCCGTTGACAAGGATTGAGATGCATTTAATTGCAAGTTGTTAAAAATGAAAAACCGGGGACCTGGCTAGCCCAGTTGGTAGAGCTTTTGACTCTTGATCTTGAGGTTGTAGATTTGAGCCCCACATTGGGTGTAGAGATTACTTAAAAAAAATGAAGTAAAACCTTTATGAGAATTCATTATGGAATTTTGAAAGACTAAAAGCTTAAAAATGCATTAAAATAGAGGCACTGGATTTTTTTCTTTTAATTTTATTTTAAAGAAGTATGGGGAGAAAAAATGGCAAATAATTTCAAATCTTGTAGGCTGCGAAAGATAAATACCGTGAATTGGCCATAGAAGGGATGCACAGAGACCTTGTGTTCCGCTTTATTGAAGTTCAGACACTTCTCTTGGCTCCGTTCTGCCCACACTTGTGTGAGCACATCTGGACACTCCTAGGAAAGGTACCTATATGTGGTTGAGATATTGTGGGCTGTTTGATTTGGCATTATTAAATAAATACAGTAATAATGTTACTTAAGGGGAAAAGACTGAAAAAGATATTTCAGGAGTAATGTTGGATCCATCATCTCCTAATTATTATAACAGGTTGCACTGAAGCTACCTCCTGTTTAGATGGACATATCGAGTGTGTGTCTTTATTTATATACACACGGTGGAAGTATTTTAAAACCACATGACTGCATTTTGTTTATCACCTAATTTTTGTTAGAAAATGTTAAAATACATTTGAATATATTTAAAAAATACATTTGATTTGAATACTATATAACTGTTTTCCAACTGTTATAAAGGTGAAAATATTGAGAGAGATATAAACGACTGTTAGGAGCAGCTTATAAGCAAAGATGGAAGTGTATATTTGCATATATTTTTGTTTTATATAAAATTTTTGGCATATGTAGGGCTGCATATTCAGGGATATTATATTAGCATCCTTACTGTGAGGATAAATGCAATTATTTTTCCTAGGGTTGCAGATAAACAGATTGGCTGGTTTAATAATTTCTTTTCATCTTTATTAGCCAGGCTCTTTTGTATTTTTTAACACATGAACACTGTAAAAATGTGCTTGTGATGCATATACCGAATAGCTATACTTTCAATACTGGATGTATTAATAGGATAAAAACTGAGTGTATATAATTTATGTAATAATGATTAAATTTAGGCAAATTAGCATTACATAATTTTCTTTGAAAGTGAGCATATGTGTGTGGGTATTAATATGCTTGTACAAATGGATGCTAATTAGGAATGTAGAGTCAGACTTCACAGCTTGAATTCTAGGGAACATTAGATCAGGGGCTGTGGAAGTGTGTTATGGGTAGTCAGGTTTGAACTCTGAGCACAATTACAGATGGTAGACTTGGTATGGAACTGTAATCATGAACCATAAAATAGTTGCGTGGCTTTGAGCCCACTGAACTTTTTTTTTCTTTTCCCCTTAAAGCCTGACTCCATTATGAATGCTTCATGGCCTCTGGCAGGTCCCGTGGATGAAGCCTTGATACGTTCCTCACAGTATCTCATGGAAGTAGCACATGACCTTAGATTACGACTCAAGAACTATATGATGCCAGCTAAGGGGAAGGTGAAGGCATTTTTTTTTTTTTAAAGGTTGTTGCTTTAAAGTGATTAGTCAGGTAACACTTACTAGTAATGAAAATTAAGACAACTGTCATTCACATGTGTCGGGCTCTCTTCACTGCTAATGCACTTTTGTAGGATGTGTATGCTTTTTAATGTTAAAGACAATAGTGGTTTATGCCAGGAGAGGGATCTTTCATTTTTGGTGTATACAAGAGTGATAAAATGTTTTTTCCCTTTCTTTTGCCCTGTAGAAGACTGACAAGCAGCCACCTCAGAAACCTTCACATTGCACCATCTACGTGGCAAAGAACTATCCTTCTTGGCAACATACCACCCTGTCTGTGCTGCGGAATCACTTTGAGGTGATGCTCACAGCAGCCGTTCCGCCCATGTTGTTGTGTGCTGCCTGTGCTGTTGTTGTTTTTAGGATGTTGTCAATGTCTTAGAGGACACGGGCAACTTTGTAGAATTACTCTTAGACATGGACTGTTTTTTTGTTAGCTGTGCTGGCTGTGAAATGGTTACTGTAAAAGTTGCCGTCTTTTTTATCATTTCTGAAACTTCCATACAAAAATATAGTGGATCTAGTCCCATGTAATTAAAAGGTGTGGGACTTTCTCATATGTGGTCGAAATCGTGAAGCAAGAGAACTGAGTTTGCCTTTGGGTTTGTTCTGACTTGAACACTGGGATTCATGAAGCCTTCACCTCATTATATTTCAAAAAATTGAAACTTGGCTTTTGAGTAATTTAAAACAAAATGGTCAGTTTAATAATTACCCATAGAAATGGAGAGCTCAATGTTTTTGGCTCTGTCAGGTAAGTAGCTGTTAAATATGATTGTTGTGTTTAAAGGAAACACAATACTTAAGCATAGTTCTAAGTTTTCCTGAAGAAAAAAATCCATCTACCTTTTTTTCCACATTCAAAATATGGAAACAAAGTATATGTTGTGAAATTTTTGCTCAGGTTTTTAAGAGTTACTGATAGACACAAATTGTTAAGGTGCACTGAAAGAAGAGGAGAGAGAGAAAAAACAGAAATTATGGGCAAAGCATAAAGTGATAACTGAAGGGAAAATCCTTAGCTTTGATTTTTGAGAACTTTATTTAAATTTTCTTTCAGAAGTTTTCATAGTTAATTAAAAAATACTCAAAAACTTTTACACTTGGAAATTTAATGGAAAGAGAAGAGTAAGTGTTTTTGTATTCCTTGTGAGCTTATTTTTATGGAAAGCTACCTCCTCATTTGATTGTATATAATAGA
Organism: Martes martes; assembly: GCF_963455335.1. Lineage (NCBI taxonomy): Eukaryota > Metazoa > Chordata > Mammalia > Carnivora > Mustelidae > Martes > Martes martes. The sequence goes on from NC_137892.1 coordinate 83,676,485, forward strand.
AATAGAATTTAGAGGCACTTGCATGCTCAGTTGGTTAAGTGTCTGCCTTCGACTCAGGTCGTGATCCCAGGGTCCTGGGATTGAGCCCTGTATCAGGCTCCCTGCTCAGTGGGAGCCTGCTTCTCCCTCCCTCTCAGCTCCCCCTTCTCATGCTCTCTCTCTCTCAAATAAGTAAATTTTAAAAAAAAGAAAGAAAGAAATAGAATTTAGTCCTTAGAATTGCTTACAGATTTTGACTTATGGCAAGTGAAAAAGTAAAAGCCGCTTTTGTGGGTAGAAAAATGATATCATGCCTTTGTGGGTTACATATTTGTAACAGCATTTTCAAGGAAACAGTAGGAGAACCAAATATAGAATGTATGTCCCAGATATTTAAAAATGCATCTTTTATTAAAAACTGCTGTTCTTTTAGAAGTTATAGTTTTTTTTTAGTATTTATTTACTAGATAATGGTTTCAAAGTAATATCATCTTCTGGCATTATTTGGAATGATCAGCGTTCTTTTAAATTTTTGTTTGCTTTCATCCAAAAGAACAGAAAGAATGTTAGTTTGTGATCAAGGAGGATATTCTTAAGTTGTATGTGGCACCTTTTTGGTGATATAAGGGGAAGGAGTGTTTCCTATGTTCTTCTCTCTTTCATATATATTTTAAAGCAGCACATTGGTAAGTGGAGAAAATATTTTCCCAGTGTACTTTAGTAAAAGAATTAAAAGTAAACGTTGACTGGAAATCTTACTATACATTACTTTTCATTTAGATTCATTCCCAACCTTTGGCTTCGATGCCACGCTTTTATAGGGAGAAAATAAGTCACCCAAAATTCTGAGAAGGTCACTTGCTTCATTTTTCACTCTGTCGAAGGGGACAGTTGTGTTTGCAGAAATGAATTTAAATTCAGGCAGCACATTTGGGACTCTGTGCATATTAATGATACATGATACAGGCATTTATTTGTGGCTAGATAGAAGTGATACTATTTTTAACAGGTAGATAGCCAGCCAGAGACTTTTTTTTCCCCCACATTTGTGGTAACAGTTTTATAAGGAAGAGTATTCAAAAGCAGACATTCTATAAATCTTGTATGATAGTTACACAGTTGCCATTTTGATATGACTAGTGAGTGTTTTTACAAGTTTGGAGACAAACAAGATCTCTATAAGACTATTTTGTTTTCTTACCCGATAAGATCTAATGTTACAATCCTAGATGTGTTCTTAGTGTAAGAAAAAATTAAATATTCAACAGGATGCCCCATTTCCTCCTTTGCCATAAAGAACATTTATATTTTAACTTTAGAGGAAATGGGAGACTCCCTTCTGTATTACACGTTCACCTTTCACTTCCCTAGGATGCATGGGGCTGCTCCCTTTTCTACTGTTTTCTATCGGACTGGTCGAGGCCACCATTCTGTGTCTGGCTAACTTCCTAAGGGCACATCTACTATTGTGCGTTATCTTTAAAATATTTTTCTCCACGTTCTTCCCCAATATTTTTTTTTTTAGGCCAACAGTGGAAAATTGCCTGATAACAAAGTCATTGCTAGTGAACTGGGCAATTTGCCAGAGTTGAAGAAATACATGAAGAAAGTGATGCCGTTTGTTGCCATGATTAAGGTAAGCTATGGACTTCGTGCGGCTGTTACTCTGCGAGTAATGATTAGATAGCATAGTGGGCGGGAGGGGAAAACTTTGGATATAGTCTCCCCCAGGAAATCTGCTAAAAACAGTACTTTTCGATCACTAGTTGTGAGAAATGAGTGATCATTTGGGGGGCTTATCTGTAAAATTGCTGAGTATTTGGAAATATGCATTATGGAAGAAAAACTGATTTAGAATTGTTCACTAAATGAGTCTCTTCATGTTCTACCTTCTTTTCTGTTCGGCAGGGAGGCATATTCTTTTGGCTTACACTGGGGTGTTTTTATTAGATCCTGGTACTGGAACGAAGATACTACATTGTATAGGTTCAGCTTAACAGGATAAACATTGTTTATCGTGGTTGGACCAGAGTTTCTCAGCAGTGGTTCTCTTGATATTGTGGGCCAGTAGTTCTCTGTGGTGGGAGGCCTCCCTGTGCATTATAGGATGTTTAGCAGTGTTTTTGTCTTCTACCCACTAGATGCCCATAGAATGTCCTCCTCATCCCCTCAAGTTGTGACCACCAGAACTTCTTCAGTCATTCTTAAATTTCTCTGGGGACGTAATCTGCTCCCACCCCCACCTCTCCCATTGAGAATCATTGCATTAGACTCAGCTTTCTTCATAGAAAAAACAGATTTATTTGATTTCTTAGAGAAACAGAAAGAAGGCTATATGTTGCGTAAGAGCTCAGGCTCTGGGGTCAGACAAATCTTGGTCTAAATCCTTTTTGTCTGTCACTTCTTAGTTTTTAGACCCTCAACAAATCTCTTAAATTCTCTGGGTCACGTGGTTTTTCATCTATATGAGGAAATTAATAGAACCTACATTTTAGGAGTGCTGTGAGAAGTAAATTAAATAATATATTTAACACACTTTAATAGTTTCCATCAAAAAATAGGCTCAGTAAATTTTTTTTTTAAATGTAAATTAGTGTCTTTTAGGCTGCTAGGGACATAGTGTTTTGGTTTTTTTTTAAGATTTTATTTATTTGACACAGAGAGAGACGAGAGAAGGAACACAAGCAAGGGGAGTGGGAGAGGGAGAAGCAGGCTTCCCTCTGAGCAGGGAGCCTGAAGCCGCACTCCATCCCAGGACCCTGGGATCAAGACCTGAGCTGAAGGCAGATGCTTGACAACTCAGCCGCCCAGTCGCCCCGTTAGTGGTTATTCTTGTAGTTTAGATTCATTCTTGAATCTTCTGGTCTACAGATGCCTGCCTGATGATGACCAAAACTTTTAGCTTGTCCTATATCAGGGCAAATTGTATTCTTAGGAAAGCTTTTTTGTTCTCCTAGATCAGAATCAACTCTCTGAGCCTTATGGTCTTTGAAGTTTCAGAAATAATTTAGAATCTTGGATTGACCTACACCAATCAAGTTATAACACATCTGCCGATATCCTCGTAATTCATTGCTTCCCTACTTTAGCTAGTGCCATTGGTCAGAATGCCAGATCCATTGTCAGTATGTGGATTCAACAAAATATTTCATTGTGGTTTTTTCCCCCAAGATCTTATTAATTTGTCAGAGAGAGAGAGAGAGAGCAAGAGCGCTCACAAGCAGCGATGAGGGGCAGAGGGAGAAGGAGAAGCAGGCTCCCCACTGAACAAGGAGCCTGATGTGGGACTTGATCCTAGGACCCTGGATCATGACCTGAGCCGAAGGCAGACGCTTAACCCACTGAGCCACCCAGGTGTCCCAAAATATTTCATTTTTTATTGCAAAGGTAATTCAGTTTGATGATGTACTTTACAGATTCCAGTGAAACTGATTTGAAAAGTTCTGTAGTTAAATGACACAGGATTCAAGAATCTGCTTTTAGAAAACTAGTGTTAGGGGGCGCCTGGGTAGCTCAGTGGGTTAAAGCCTCTGCCTTCGACTCAGGTCATGATCCCAGGGTCCTGGGATCGAGGTCTCCTGGGCTCTCTGCTCAGTGGGCAGCCTGCTTCCCTTCCTTTCTCTCTGCCTGCCTCTCTGCCTACTTGTGGTCTCTGTCTGTCAAATAAATAAAATCTTAAAAAAAAGAAAGAAAACCAGTGTTAGAACTGGTTCATCAATAATATTTTTTTTGTGTAATATTGGGGACGTGCTAGGTGTATTAATGGTTTGAAACTTTGCAAAGTGTTTTTTAAATCTGAGAATAAGAAAATGGCTTCTAGGACTTTTTCAAAGAAAAAGAAACAACTTGGACAGTAAATGAGAAGGGGGAATATTAGGAATCATGTGAGGTCACTTTCATATAAGTGCAGCACATTCTATGTAATTAGCAATACTTGTGCATGTGAACTTGGATCTAGAAGGTCACGTTTTGTTTGGCAAATATTTTGTTTCATGTTCAAGAAAATTAAGATTAGAAATTGTTTTTCAGGGGCGCCTGGGTACCTCAGTGGGTAAAAGCCTCTGCCTTCGGCTCAGGTCATGATCCCAGGGTCCTGGGATCGAGCCCCGCATCGGGCTCTCTGCTCAGTGGAGAGCCTGCTTTCTCCTCTCTCTCTGCCTGCCTCTCTGCCTACTTGTGATCTCTGTCTGTCAAATAAATAAATAAAATCTTAAAAAAAAAAAAGAAGTTTTTCATATGCCACAGGATTATCTCAGTACCCATAAGACTTAGAATTTTTTTTTATTTGTAGAAATTTTTTTGTTTATTATTAATTCATTCTTCTCTGAACTAGCTTTAGGATGTGTTATCTTAGAAAATTAAAAAAAAATTTTTTTCTTTTTAATTACCTGAAGAGATACTTCTGTACATTTGTTTAATTCCTTGTCAAAGTGAATTTTTTGGGTTTGCATATTAATTCATTCTAAATAAACAGTGATAAAATCGTATTTCTTTTATAAATGAAAACCTTGTCCTTCCAGTCTTTTCAGTGTTGCCTTAATCGTATCATACTTGAAGTGATAATTATTCTGAGCCAATAATTTCATTAATAAGCAAACACAGATAAGGAAACCATGAGTCCAAGGCCTTTTCTTTAGCTGTTCAAATTTGAAGATTTTATCAATTGAGAGAAGAATGATTGCTTTGGAGGAAGTGGATTCTTTTCAACATATCATTAATGTGATTTTTGTTTTTCAAAACTTTTGGCTATTAGGAAAATCTGGAGAAGATGGGACCTCGTGTTCTGGATTTGCAGTTAGAATTTGATGAGCAGGCAGTGCTGATGGAGAATATAGTCTACCTGACCAATTCCCTTGAGGTAAGACGGGCCAAAGACTTAGTTAACTATAGTGAATATAATCCAGTTCTTTCATTTTATAATAAAGCTTTTCGTAAACATCGTCTGTGTTTAGTACCTTTGCTAAATACACTTATCAAAAATATTTTTGGAGGGAAACAGAACAGGTGGGTATAGAAGTTTCAGGAAGAAAAAATAGTGTTATCTTATTCCATTTATCAATTATTTTATACATAAAATACTAACTGTATGTGTCTATATTTCCTCCCAGAATTCTCTTTTAAAAATATGAGGGGAGACCTTATATTCAAATGCATTAGAAACCTCTCATGTTATGGAAGAATTGCTTCTTTTTTCTCCCTTCCCGTTTATACCTCAGATTTACAGAACTCACTTAATTAGAATCCTTTCTTCATATCTTATCATAGGTCCATGCCTGACGCTGTTTTGTTTTGTTTTAAAGTTAGTAATGTAATGAACACCCATGAATCTTCTACTCAACTCAAGAACTAAAAACATTACCAATAGCTTTGACTTATCTGGGGAGTTTCTCCCCATTCCATTTTTCTGCACCAATCACTTCATATATAGATTCTAAAAATGCTATCTCTCAGACAACTTAGGGAGAAGGAAAGATAATTTGCCCTAGGAAACTGTTAGAGGACTCAAAAAACTGGTTCTTGTTGTAATAAAGACACTTAACTTAAAAAATGCAGGTTTAGATTTTGGATAAAGTTGTTCCATGAAATACGGTAGTGGAAGAAAGTTATTTCTAAATAAGCATTTTATATCATATAATTATAAATGAGTTAAATAAATTACTAGATATTGGTAGATATTTATTTTTTTTTTAAGTTTTTTTTTTTTTAAAGATTTTATTTATTTATTTGACAGAGATCACAAGTAGGCAGAGAAGCAGACAGAGAGAGAGGGGAGGAAGCAGGATCCCTGCGGAGCAGAGATCCCTATGCGGGGTTCGATCCCAGGACCCTGAGATCATGACCTGAGCCGAAGGCAGAGGCTTTAACCCACTGAGCCACCCAGGCGCCCCAGATATTTATTTTGTTTATATTTCTAAATGTTCATATATACTCCTAGAGGTCAAAAAAGTTTTCAGATTTTTTAACTGGGACAATGGGCACCCCTTATATTGAGCGTCATCTTATAATCAGGCATATACAATGTGCTACATTTCTGAGTTTTTTCATTTATTCAAGTGAAAGTCTTTTATTAAAAAAAAAATTAAGCAGAAGTCTTTTATCCTCAAATGCTAAATTTCCGAACTTTATTTATTCAAGCAGAAGGCTTTTATGCTAATTCTCATTTTCTCTTATACCGATAGATGCCAGATTTCATTATAGAAAGTGGTAAACATGGCGATGTGAATAATACTATGAGACATTTAAGATCAATGTTAAATAATTATGGATTTCATTTTATGTTTGTATTGAAAATAATAAAATGGCACAAGCCATTTTCTTAAAACTTTTAATTAAAGAATTTAGTTTTTGGTGGACATTTAAATGATTTAGTCTCCTGCTCTTCAAACATTTGCTGTGGGAGCATTTGATCCTGAGTTTCAGAGTGCTCTCTCACTCATGTCCTGTGCTTGGCTGGCTTTCTGAAGAATGCGTAGACCATTTCGTGTTAAGTGGAGACCCTAGTTTTGCTCTTTGGGGAAATGAGGTGATGATTAATTTCAATCATATTAAGTGATACTAATGACTTTCATTTTCCCTCCTTCTATTTAGCTAGAACACATAGAAGTCAAATTTGCCTCCGAAGCAGAAGATAAAATCAGGGAAGACTGCTGTCCTGGGAAACCACTTAATGTTTTTAGAACAGAAGTAAGTTGAAAGAATCTCACTGAATCATTGCACTTTACAGCTAGAAGAGACCTTAAATGTTATATCCAAGCCCATCATTTAAAGATGGAAGGAAGTGAGGTGCAGAGACGTGAAGTCATTGCTTTGGTCTAGGCCACATAATTTGTAAGAATGAAGCTGGGTTTGAGCTCTTCCCTGGTTGGCCCTCTGCTCACTTTACTTTGCTCTTATGGGTGGCATTGGATGTTATTTGTGGGTTTAAAAAGAAAAATAATGATTGTCAAAACCTGATTTTTTTAGCCTGTTTTTTCTTTTTGAATTTTAATTCCAGTGCAGTTAATACATAGCGTTGTATTAGTTTCAGGTATACAGTATAGTGGTTCAACAATGCTATACATTACTCACGGTTCATCGTGATAAATGTACTCTTAGTCCCCTTCACCTCTTTCACCCATCCCCTCACCATGTCCCCTCTGGCAACCATCAGTTTGTTCTCTACAGTTAAGAGTCTCTTTTTTGGTTTGTCTCTTTTAATTTGTTCATTCATTTCTCAAATTCCACACATGAGCAAAATCATATGGTATTTGTCTTTTTTTTTTTTTAACTGACTGACTTCACTTAGTTATACTCTCTAGATCCATCCATGTTGTTGCAAATGGCAAGATGACATTTTTTAAGGCTGAGTAATGTTCTGTTTTGTATGTATACCACATCTTCTTTATCCATTCATCAGTTGATGGACACTTGGGCTGCTTCCATAATTTGGCTGTTGTAAATAATGCTGCAATGAACACAGGAGTGTGTATATCCTTTGGAATTAGTGTTTTCATTTCCTTTGGGTAAATATCCAGTAGTGGAATCACTGGATCATGTGGTAATTTGATTTTAAACTTTTTGAGGAACTTCCGTACTATTTTCTAGAATGGCTGCAATAGTTTGCATTCCCACCAACAGTGTACAAGGGTTCCTTTTTTGTCCATATCCTCACCAGTACTCGTTTCTTCTGTTGTTGATTTTAGCCATTCTCACAGGTGTGAGATAGTTTCTTTTTGTGGTTTTGGTTTGCATTTCCCTGATGATAAGTGATGGTGAGCATCTTCTCATGTGTCTGTTGGCCATCTGGATGTTTTCTTTGGAAAAATGTCTATTCATGTCTTCCACCCATTTTTAATCGGATTATTTGTGTTTTTAATTGTGGTAATTATTTCTATTGAGTCATATCAGTTCTTTATCTATTTTAGGTACTAACTCTTTATCAGATATGTCATTTGCAAATTACTTCTCTCATTCCATAGGTTGCCTTTTAGTTTGGCTGACTGTTTCCCTCTCTGTAGAAGCTTTTTATTTTGATGTAGACCCAGTAGTTTCTTTTTGCTTTTGTTTCCCTTGCCTCAGGAGACATACCTAGAAAAATATTGTTACAGCTGATGTCAGAGAAATTACTGCTTCTACTCTTTTCAAGGATTTTTATGGTTTCAGGTCTCACATTTAGGTCCTTAATCCATTTTGAGTTTATTTTTGTGTCAAAACCTGACTTTTATTAAAAAATAGAATGAAATGTAAGACTCTTTTTTAAACAGTGAAGAGGAACTTTCATACTTCAGATGAGTCTTGGTTTGATAATGTTATTCAAGACTTTTTGGCTCCTGGCATAGGCAAGATTGATGAATCATTTTACAGTATACTAGAAATACTTTTTTTCCCCTAATTTTTTTGGCCAGTATTGGTGAAGATAAGCAGGTTTTGGAGTTTTGGGAGATTCTCTTTATTTAGTCTCAAAGGATCCGTTGCCCAATAGAGTACAATTATAAGACTCCATAAAATGCCCTACTTTTCTTGAGAAGTGGAGGACTTATAAGTATCCTATTACTTTTGCCATATTTAATTGAAAATGCAACAAAGAGGAAAAGCCTATTTTTAAAGAATAAGGTAATCATAGTCATGAATATCTGCTGAATTTATCATTGTGTTATGAATACACTCATTACATTAGAATATGGTGGCTTTTTAAAGTACAGGCCTTTGACTCATGGATAGGTACATGAAATAGAGTTCCCTATACAAATGTCTCTCTTTTTTTAAGATTGATTTATTTTAGGGAGTAGGTGCATACATGCATGTGCAAGTGGAGTAGGGACAGAGGGAGAGAAGGTAGGGTCAGAGGAAGAGAAGTGGACTCTCCGCTGAGCACAGAGCCTGACCTGGATCTCCATCCCATGACCCCGAGATCACAACCTGAGTTGAAATCAAGAGTCAGGTGCTTAACTGGATGAGCCACCGAGGTGCCCCACAGATATGTTTCTTTTGAACTACATATTCAAATGTTCTATTAAGCTACTGTGTCTTCAAATCTTCCATAAGACTTAGTTGACTTTTTCCACTTAAAATGATGAGTAGGGTCTTTGACTGTGTAGCTTATATAATGTAGGATGTAGTATGACATATAACTGAGTTTTTTTTTTTAATTAACATATAATGTATTATTTGCTTCATGGGTACAGGTCTGTGAATCATCAGATTTACACAATTCACAGCACTCACCATAGCACATACCCTCCCCATTGTCCATAACCCAGCCACCTTATCCCTCCCCTCCAACCCCTCATATAACTGAGTTTAATCCTGCCCCAGCCTCTTACTGACTATGTGACCTTGAAGTACTTTTTAAAATGTTTCTGGTTCTCAGGTTCTCATCTGTGAAAGGGGTTTTAAAGAGCTACCTTGCAGGATATAGGAATAATGTCTATAAAATGGTTAGTACAGTGCCTGGTACATAGTAGAAATTCAATAAGTGATGGGAGTTGAAGAAGAGAAAATATAAATACTGTTGTTCTCCATCATTATTATTGATATATGGACTCAGAGTTTTTTTTTTTTTTTTTTTAAGATTTTTATTTATTTATTTGACAGACAGAGATCACAAGTAGGCAGAGAGGCAAGCAGAGAGAGAGAGAGAGGAGGAAGCAGGCTCCCTGTTGAGCAGAGAGCCCGATGTGGGGCTCAATCCCAGGACCCTGGGATCATGACCTGGGCCGAAGGCAGAGGCTTTAACCCACTGAGCCACACAGGCGCCCCTCAGAGTTGTTTTTATCTAGCATTTGTTGTAAGCATGAGTTTTTGTACATTTTTTTTCTTTTATACTTGAGTATCCCTTGATCTTGATTTTAGAATACCAGAATTAAATTTTTCATTGGGCATTAAAAATTTAGCAGAGATTTTCTCTCCCTCAGCAGTATTCAAGTTTGATTTCGTATAACAGTCATTTTCTCTTTATTTTCCTAGCCTGGTGTGGCAGTTTCCCTAGTGAATCCCCAGCCATCCAATGGCCACTTCTCAACCAAAATTGAAATCAGGCAAGGAGATAACCGCGATTCTATCATCAGGCGTTTAATGAAAATGGACCGAGGAATCAAAGGTAAATGGTTTCCCTGAAATGCACAATTGGCAGTAGTTTGTGGATACGATGAGTTCTAAGCAGAGGGAAGAAAGAAGAATAACTGGTCTGCTTAGGGACAGCAGTGTCATGTTGTGCAAAGAATATTGGACTCAGACTCGGGAAGCCTGTATTTTCTTTGGGACATTGTGGGTGTGTAGGTTGGTGATTTGGCCATGTCTCTTAAACTCTAAACTGATCTCTCTTTCAGTAAAATGAGGATGGTAGATTAGATATTTTTCCAAGTCTCCATCTAGCTTTCAAATCGTAACAAGCAATTCCTATCTCTTAGCAGTTTTTATACTGAAGGCACACATATACTTAATATTTTAAACTAACCTGCCTACTATGTCTGTTCCTGGGGAAGGAAGAGAAACAGTAAAAACTTGTTGAGTGTCTGCCATGTATTAGCCATTTAATCCTTTAACTGCCCTAGAATGCAGAGGGTATTATCATTCCCTTTTTTTTTTTTTTTTAAGATTTTATTTATTTATTTGACAGATGGAGATCACAAGTAGGCAGAGAAAGAGAGAGAGCGGGGGAAGCAGGCTTCCTGCTGAAGCAGAGAGCCTGAAGCGGGACTCGATCCCAGGACTCTGGGATCATGACCTGAGCCGAAAGCAGTGGCTTTAACCCACTGAGTCACCCAGGCGCCCCTTATCATTCCCTTTTACAGATGATGACACAGAGCTCAGAAAGACTAAATGACTAGGAGATTTCATTCAGGTAGTAAATCCTGGAGCTGGAGTTCAAATTCAGGTCTTTTTGACTCCAAAGCTTGTATTCTTTCTTCTGAATAATGTGTTTCCAGGGGCGCCTGGGTGGCTCAGTTGTTAAACACCTGCCTTCAGCTCAGGTCGTGATCCCAGGGTCCTGGGATCGAGCCCCGAATCGGGCTCCCTGCTCAGCGGGGAGCCCGCTTCTCCCTCTCCCATTCCCCCTGCTTGTATTCCCTCTCTTGCTGTCTCTCTCTGTCAAATAAATAAATCTTTTAAAAACAAACAAAAAAAAAGTGCTTCCAGCTCAAATATGTAAATAATCTTAATTTCTTATCAAGATTAAGTGTAGATCTTCCATGATTTGATTTAGTATAATAATTTATAGCTTCTTTTTTTTTTTTTTAAATCACTGAGCCAGGTCTGTGGCTGAGCAGGGTGTGAAGGGAGTTAGTGTATCTCTGTATTATATTTCTTCCAAATTATAAAGACAAATTAATCTTGAGATTCTCTGTTTTGCATTCTCTCTCTCTTCTTGATGGCAATCATGAGTTGATTGGGTCCCATTCTATCAGTATAGAAATTTTCTGAAAAGATTTAGAAACCTAAGACAGTGACCTAATTTATGGAACTATATTCAGGTCAGCAGTATTACATCAACAGAAGATTTAACATAGCCCTTTGGAATTTATTCTACAGGTAATTTTTGCTCTCTTGAGGTCATTCATGCATCTTCTGTGGACATTTCTTGAGAGACTCTCAGTATGGCATATTTTGTATATATGTAGGGACTTCTGTGTAAGTACTAAGTACTAAGGCCTCGGGGAGCTGCTGCATATTAGGGCTAGGGATTTTTCATTTGTAAACATTTTTTAATGTTTACATTATTTTAATGTTAATTTACATTTTTTAAAATTGTGGTAAAATACATATAACATGAAATTAACCATTTTAGTCCTTCTTAAGGGTACAGTACACTGGCATCAAGTACATTTACATTGTTGTACAGCCATCACAATTATTCACCATCCCACACTGAAACCCTATGCCCATTAAATAACACCTCCCCATTCTCCCTTCCTCTAGTCCTGGTAGCCACTGCGTGTTCTACTTTCTGTCTCTTTATATTTGACTATTTTAAGTACCTTGTATAAGTAGAATCATGAAATAGTGAATAAGTGGCTTATTTTGCTTAGCAAAATGTCGAGGTTCATCCACATTGTTATAGACCTATATCATATGCCATCCTTAGAACTTAAGAGGCCACAAAAAGCAGAACTTGGAAACTTTGAAATATGAATGTACAGGAAGCCGTTTTGTGGCCTTCCATTTGGCTGTTTTATACTGCATGTGTTCGGTCCTGAGAAGATTTTGTAATAGGAAGAACTCTTATCTTTGAAGAACATTATGGTGGCTTTTATTTATTTATTTATTTTAAAGATTTTATTTATTTATTTGACACAGAGAGAGATCACAAGTAGGCAGAGAGAGAGGGGGAAGCAGGCTCCCCACCCAGCAGAGAGCCCAGTGTGGGGCTCAGTCCCAGGACCCTGACATCATGACCTGAGCCAAAGGCAGAGACTTAACCCTCTGAGCCACCCAGGCGCCCCTTATAGTGGCTTTTAAAGAAAATAGATAGTTCTGTGGACTCACTGGGTAGGATTATTATGAAGTTATAGCATGTGAGAGGATGTTTTCCTAGATTGGAAATTGTATTTTGTAATGTTACAACTGCCTCCCTCTTAAATATGCTGAGATCCAGGACCGACGAGTTTCTTCGGAATTGTACTGAAATGTGTTTTCTGTATCTTGTCTTTTTTCACTGAGCCTCTGGCATAATTCTTACATCCTTTGTCATACTAGCTGTGAATAATATTATCGTAAAGTACTTTAAGTTTGATGTTCATAGCTGCTGTGAATTTTCAAAAACGGATAGAAATGTTAGGATGGGATTTGAAATTGATATTCCTTCAAGTATCTGCAGAAGAGCTCTAACCTTGAGACTTCTCCAAAGCCCTCAGGATGCTTTGATATCTAAGGGGGCTAAGTATATTGAGTGTATGAGATGGGAAGAGAGTGAAATTCAATAACATATTTCTCAGTCTATTTGCTGCAATAGCCAGTGAGTCGTCCAATTAGTGCCAACTGCATTGAAGGTGATTATGATCTAGGTCCAGGAGGAACTGGAGTGAAACCATCATTTCTCTCCACAAAGGCCACTGAGCAACTATTTGATGATAATGACATTAAATCTCTCCCAGCCTGTGCCACATATGAACTGATAACATGGAGGTGAAAGGCTGCATTTCACAGTATCAATCCCCAGGGACTTTCAGTCACTCTCATCTTTTCTCTAAGTGCCTTAATTCTTGTGTAGTTGCAGTCTTAAATTTCTACATTTCCAGTGATGAGAGAGGTCTGCCGTAAGAAAAGAGAGTAAAATACTAAGAAAGCTCTAAGAATTATTGGCAGTAATGAGCTACATGGTGAAACATCAAAGCAAATATGTTTTGTCACTTAGATGGCTGATTGAGTATTAAGTCTTCTTTGAAATAGTTCGATTCAGAATTGCTGGGAATGATAAGAGAGGTCTGTTTCAGAGAGGAAGGGGGAGAGAGAGAGAGAGAGAGAAGGATAGAGAAGGAGAGCGAGAGAGGGAGGGGTGGGGGGTGCAGATCTGCAGTAAAGGCCTCATGCATAAAATCTGCTGGCAGAACTTCTCACTGCTTCCATAGCAAAATATTTAGTATCACCAGTGTGCATGTTGAAATGTAATAGCTGTTAAAATGAATTGTATTCTCTCCCCGAAATAAGACTCTTCAGCAGGGTTTGCCTTCCTGGTAGTCTCAGTAATTATTCTGTAAGCTTCAATATCCCTACGCTAAACTTGCAGTCTTTCGGTCTTTGTTTCCCAAAGAGAATATAATGCCTGGATAACTTGTACTCCTGGCATAGCCACCAGCTGCATTAATGTCTGCTTTTATCTCTTATCCCTCTCATGCTAAGCTTTATACTCTTAAGGCAGCATGAGGGAGTGTAGCTCACGGACCACCTAGCAATCTGCTTTAGAAAGGGGTGGGAACTAATTCAGGAAATACTTCTATTTCTGCGGATCTGGTTATGTATAACTAGCCATGCTACACTCAGAATGAGATTTAAACCCAGAATCAGCATTGGTAGTCATTTACGACGTTTTTCTACCATATAAAATAAAAGCATTTGATGTCAGGGTGTCTCAGAATTGCCGAAATAAATAAATTTTTTTCAGGCTCAGTTGTTGGCAGGATTGTCGGATCATAAATTTGTTCAAGGGACAAGTGCTTTGCCAGGAGCCATCTTATCGGCTTGCACAAGAGCAGATCAGGAAAATCTCAAGCAGAGCAGGGTTGGAGCTCATCCAGAAGCTCAAAACTCAGAAAGCTGTGCCCTTTCCCCCCCGTCTTCTTGTCTCTCATCAGCTTGGTAATACAAACACTTTTCATCCTTGGAGCAAAACAAGGAACTGGTAATGCTATTTCTTAGAGTAGTAATTCTTTCTCTAGAAGTATCTTTTGGAAAGAGCTACAACTCTTGCAGTTTTAATATATCCCAGGAACCAAGATAAGAAAGAGAAAGAAGTTTTAGATTTACCGATATTTTGAAAAGTGGTTAATTGAAGTGTATAAAAAGTGATTTGAGAAGCCATATAGGATAGTGTTCAAAAATTTACTCAATCCTTCCTCTTGGTTTATCATTCAAGGTGATGTGTTACACAGAACCATTGTCTCTGAATCTCTGATGTGGGTAGAAGCCACAGGAGGAAGATTTGCTAGATATAGCTCTGCTTTCTGAGATTGAGCCTTATTTAATAATCTCCTGAAAATATCTTTAATAAACAACCAGTGTGTTTAAAGCTTGAATTGTCAGGCTCAGGCATGGGTTTGAGGCAGTGACTGTAATTAAATGCTCATATTGATCATTTTTTTTGCTATAGACCTTTCTAAAGTGAAGCTGATGAGATTTGATGATCCACTGTTGGGGCCTCGGCGAGTTCCTGTCCTGGGAAAAGAGCACACTGGGAAGACCCCCATTTCTGAGCATGCTGTTTTCCATGTGGACCTCATGAGCAAGAAAATTCATCTCACTGAAAATGGGCTAGGGGCAGATATTGGTGATACAATTGTCTATCTGGTTCATTAACCTCAGGCAGATTGGAGATACATCCTGGTTTCTGGGGATGTGACTATTCTGTGTCTACAGATTGGATGTAAGAACCGTGGGCTGGACTTGAATAGACTTCATTTCTAACCATCAAAGTCTGTAATCATAGTTACACCAGGTCATCTTGGATTCCTGAACCTAATAAAAAAATTTTTTTTTCATTCTTGGGACCTCTGAGAGAAGTAGTTTATACCATAGTTCTTTTTTGTTTTGTTTTGTTTTTTTTGTTTTGTTTGTTTTTTACAACCAGTGGTATTTCCCAGAAGCTTCTAATCTTTCAGATTAACACAAAAATGTCACTGTGTTTCTTTCCCAGGTGTACTTTATACTACTTATGAAGGCTAAGGATCATCTAACAACTTTTTATATTATACCATTATGGAGTTGGTTGTATTTCTTTTTTAAAAAGAAAAACTGAATTAGACAGCTAGTTTTACTTTTTAAAGAACAGAACTCTCATGATGATTTAAGAAAATACATGAGAATATTTTGGCATAACAAGTATTTTGTATAAAGAACAAATAGGTCTTACATTTATAAGAATTCTTTTAGCCTTTTTTTTTTAAGATTTTTTTTTTATTTATCTGACAGAGAGAGAGAGATCACAGGTAGGCAGAGAGGCAGGCAGAGAGAGAGGGGGAAGCAGGCTCCCTGCTGAGCAGAGAGCCTGATGCGATGCGGGGCTTGATCCCAGGACCCTGAGATCATGACCCGAGCTGAAGGCAGAGGCTTAACCCACTGAGCCACCCAGGCGCCCCCTTTTAGCTTTAATATATTCAATTAGCCACCAATAATATTTTTTTAGGGCTAACATCAGTAGTTTATAAGCAGTTTATAATGATTTATGCTAAATTTAGGCATTTTAAAAGAGGATTTTTTCCCCCCAGAAATCTGCATTTGTCAGATTTGTCTCAAGTCCACTTGTGTTTAAAGATCACGTTCACTGTATTGCAGATTTATTGTTTCACTCCTGCTGGAATGTCTTTTGATATTATTTGTGCCATTATGCGTCATATGAGGAAAAATATTAGGTATTGACTGACACTAGAGAAAAACATTTCCATTTCTTTTTTTTTTTTTTTTTAAAGATTTTATTTATTTATTTGACAGACAGAGATCACAAGTAGGCAGAGAGGCAGGCAGAGAGAGAGGAGAAAGCAGGCTCTCCACTGAGCAGAGAGCCCGATGCGGGGCTCGATCCCAGGACCCCGGGACCATGACCTGAGCTGAAGGCAGAGGCTTTAACCCACCGAGCCACCCAGGTGCCCCAACATTTCCATTTCTTTAAGGGTTCAATATGGGCAAAGACTGGGGCATCTGGGTGGCTCAGGTTAAGATCTGACTCGATTTTGGCTCAGGTCATGATCTCAGGGTAGTGAGATCGAGACTGCATTGCCTCCTGTGCTCACAGGGGAGTCTGCTTGAGATTCTCTCCCTTTGTCTCTCCCCACCACTCACATGTGCACTTGCACTCTCTCTCAAGCAAACAAATCTTTAAAAAAAAAAAAAAAAAAAAAAAGACAATATGGGCAAAGACCAATTCTGATAACCATAAGTAACCTGAGTTCTGATTTTCAGGTTAGGTCAAGAGATTTTACTGAGTTTTATTTTGCAACAGTTTGACATTACTGGGCCACACTGAATGCTTTATCATAGGTTCATTGAAGTAAGTCATTTAATGTTAGAACTGAAAGATCCCTTAGAGGTCAAGTGCAAGTCATCATTTATCTGGTAAGGACTGACAGCATAGCATAGCCGGTAAGGGTACATGGTCTGAAGTCAGACTAGCTAGGTTAGATTTCCACTTCTTCCACTTGCTACTTAAGTGATCTTGGCCAATTACTTAACCTCAGTTTCTTCATCTGTAAAATGGAAGTAATAATGTGTCTATCTACTTTCTAGGCTTACCACGAGATGTTTAGTTGAAACATTCTAGTAAAATCATATATATAACATAGTACCTGGCAGGTAGTAAGTCTTCAGTAGGTGTTACTGATTAATAATAATAATGATAATAATAAATTAGTAAACCCAGGATATATTGGCTTAAGATTATTATAAGCTATGGTCACATCTTCTGTGTTTTTTTCTATGGGGCCACCATTTTGTTGCTTGCCCTCTAGATTCTTCTGCTGCTCCCTCAGTCTGCATAGCCTTAGTTATTCCCTAAATCAGATAATCTTTTCTAGTGCCTAAATACAAACTCACTTAGGTTTAACTTTGGTAAATTAAACTATATGTGTGTGGCAAAAAATAAACAAAAACAAAAAACAAGGATGGAAAATAATTTTAATATTGTGGATGATTATGCCTATTTTATTAGATGAGCCTATGAACCTCTGCTGCCTTGGATTAAATGTGAGTTGGGATTTATAGATCCTCTCTTCTTGCAGGCTCAGTTCACTGGTGTCCCTTGCTGGGCTGAATATGTTTCTTGTGTTTAAAGATACATAAATTTTGTACAAGGAAGCCTGTAAGCGTAAGCCCATTGCTTCATCTGGTGCTCAGCTGAAGAAACAGCAGTTTGATGAATTGCTGAAGGAAAAACAGGCTGTGTTGGGCTTGCTGTATTGAGAGGGGATTGGTATCTTCCTAAGGGATTTTAATTCTTCTTTAGTTGTGAGATATGTACACACACAAAAAGTGAGTAACAAGAAATATATAAACTCAAAATATAAAAAAATATAAAAAATTAAACTAACAAAAATATTAGCAGCAACAAAACAATTTATCAACAGAGCAAAACCTATGTAATTGCCATTTGGTCAAAGAACAGCACAATGCCAGCACCTCAGAAGCCTACCTTGTGCCTCCTCCCATAAAGACAAGCTTGTGTCCCAGTCAGTATACAGTTTTCATATATGCTTTTTTTTAAACTAACATCTTCTTAAAAAATTTTTTTTATTTAAATTCAATTAACATACTGTCAGATTTTTTTTTTCCTTAAGCTAACTGTTTTTATACATGTTCTATGTGAATCTGAAAAGAATGTTTATTCTGTTGTTGTAATGTTCTGTATATGTCCTTTAGGTCATAGTTGTAGACTGAACTGTTCAAATCTGTATCCTACTGTTTTATTTTGTTTTCTTGCTTTGTTTTTGAGAGGTCTACTAAAATCTCCCAAGATCATGGATTTACTTATTCTTATAGTTCAGACAGCTTTTTGTTTTCTACAGTTTAATGCTGTTTCATTAGGTGCATATAAATTTAAATTCTGTTACCTTCCCGGTGAATTGAACTTTTTCTAGTTGGGAAGTGTTCCTCAATTTTTAGAAATGTTTTTGCCTAAAGGGTATAATACTAATACAGTATCAGTTTTCTTTTGATTAGTGTTCATGTGGAATATCTTTCTCTATCCTTTTACTTTTAACTTTCTGTAGCTTTATTTTATTTTAACATTTTGACAAATTTTAAACCTGTGGAAAAGTTAGAAGAATTGCCCAGTAAGCATCCATATACCTATCACCTAGATTTATCAGTTGCTAACTTTTGCCACCTTTGCTTTCTCTCTCTACACATTTTTTAAAATAAATTTTTATTTTGGAATACTTTTAGGTTTATAGAAAAATTGCATTTATTGTACAGAGAGTTCTTGTATACCCCCTTCCCTGTTTCCCCCCATGTTAACAGACTTCTTATATAGCCTTGGGTCAGTTGTCAGAACTAAACAATTAACATTGGTATTTTACTTTCACTAAATTTTAGGCTTCATTTGGATTTAACCAGTTTCTGCGCTGGTGTCATTTTGCATTTATAATATACTTTTAAAAAATTCTGAACCATTTCACAGTAAGTTGCACACACCATGACACTTCACCTTTTAATACTTTAGCATGTAATTCCTAAGATCTAGGAGATTCTCCTGTATAATCACTATATCTGTGTGTGTATACATATTTTGCTCAAGAAATTTAACATGATGCAATAATATTAGGTAACAAGCTTTCCTAATAAAAATGAATTAATAAAAAAATGAAGTAATAAAATTTCCCCAATAACTCATTAATTTTTTTTTTAACTCTTAGGATCTAATCAAAGATCAAGCATTACGTTTTGTGGTCATGTCTCTTGACTTCCTTCACATTAAGACAATTTCTCAGCTTTCTTTTCTTTTTTTGATATTTCCTGACAGTAACATTTTTGAAGACTCCATGGCATTTGTTAGTACTTTGCCTCACAATCTGGATTTGTCTATTTTCTCATTATTAGATTCAAATTAAAAATTCTTGGCAAGCCTGGCTACATGGGTGGTGTTTCCCATTGTATCACATCAGGATTGAGATGCTGATATATTGTTAGTGTGTTCCCCTCACTGGTTAAAGTAGTATCTTCACATTTCCCCATTGGGAAGGTACTTTTTCCCTTTTATAATTAATAAGGTGATTATTTTGAGACAATATGAATATCCTGTTTACCTTTAAACTTTTATGAAATGGCAGCCTTCATTTATCATCTTTCTGCTATTTATTATTACATTGGTAGTTATAAGAAGGTGATTTCTTAATTGTCATTTCTTTTACATTTATTAGATCTAGTTCTGTAAAGAAGAGGTTTCCCTTTTGCTCTCAATTTTTTTCTTTCATCATTGTTTTCAAATCACTGTGGACCGATGGGATTCTTTTTTGTTTTTGTCATACATGCTGTAATGTCAATAAATGTACTCATTTGGTCTATTGGTGACTTCAGAATAATCAATCCAGGAGTAGTATTAACAACAGATCTACTAAGTAAAGTTCAGGTATTTTTGAATAAGTAAAATACACAGTTCAAAAGTCAAAACTTGATCCATCTAGAGAATTTTTACTTTCTTGCACCATATTCCCTTCCCTGCTCTATAGCAAACATTCTCATTAGTTTCTTTCCTGTGTTTTTTTTTCCCAAAAATAAGCAAATATATATATGTACTTTTTTTAAACTCAAGTATAGTTAGGAACTATAGGAACCTGTGTTCCTAGACTTTCCTGTGTTTTTTTCCCCCAAATAAGCAAATACATATATGTCCTTTTTATTTTTTTTTATTTTTTTTTTTAAAGATTTTATTTATTTATTTGACAGATCACAAGTAGGCAGAGAGGCAGGCAGAGAGAAGGGAGGAAGCAGGCTCCCTGCTGAGCAGAGAGCCCGATGCGGGGCTCAATCCCAGGACCCTGGGATCATGACCTGAGCTGAAGGCAGCGGCTTTAACCCACTGAGCCACCCAGGCGCCCCTATATGTCCTTTTTAAAAACTCAAGTATAGTTGACATACAATGTTACACTAGTTTTAGGGGTACAACATATGATTGAGCAAGTCTGTATGTTACACTGTGCTCACAAGTGTAGCTACTGTCAGTCACCGTACAACGCTATTACAGGCCCACTAACTATGTTCCCTGTGCTGTACCTTTCATCCCTGTGACTTGTTCCGTAACCGGAAGCCTGTATCTCCTGCTCCCCTTCACCCATTTGTCCATCGCTCCACCCTCTGCCTTCTGGCAACCATCAGTTTGTCCTTTCTGTATATGTACTTTTTCTTTTTCTCATACAAAGAGTAGCACGTTATATATAATTACTTTACACATTGTTTTTTAAAGTTAACATAGCTTGGATATTTTTTCACCTTAGTGTATAAAGATCTTTCCTTCTCCTCCTCCTTTTCCTCCCTTCCCTCTTCTGTCTCTTCTTTTCTCCCTGCTTTGTGTCATACTGTTGTAAAAGTATACCACAGTTTTTTCAACTAGTCTCCTATGGGTGGGCAGTTAGATTGTTTCTGAGCTTTTGCTATTTTATAGACTTAGTATAGGATTATGTAGTGAGTAACTTCGTGAGTATGTGGTTTTATATTTGTGGCGTTGTCTCTTTATTTTTTTAAGATTTTATTTTTTTAAAACATTTTTTAAAAGATTTTATTTATTTATTTATTTGACAGAGATCACAAGTAGAGGCAGACAGAGAGAGGAGGAAGTAGGCTCCCTGCCGAGCAGAGAGCCCGATGTGGAGCTCCATCCCAGGACCCCGGGATCATCACCCGAGACGAAGGCAGAGGCTTTAACCCACTGAGCCACCCAGGCGCCCCTGCAACACACTTTAAAAAAATGTTTTTTGCTTTTGTTTTTTTTTTTTTTTAAGTACGCTCCATGCCCTGTGTGGAGCCCAACATAGGGCTTGAACCCACGACCCCGACATAAAGACCCGAGCTGAGATCAAGCATCAGACACCTAATGGACTGAACCACCTGGGGGCCCCAGCATCCCACTTACTAAACAAAGAATGCATACACACCAAACAGGAATGACCAAGGCCGGTGTTGTCAGGGCTCGGAGGGAGGGAGAAGTTGATAAGGAGCAGAGAGGGGAGATGAGGCAGAGCCCAGAGGATTGTTAGGACTGGAGTAACAGTTGAAGCAGAACGGGTCTACCGTCCCAACTCTTAGAACTCGGTGTGGATCAGGGCTAGGAAGTGAAAACAGGTGTGTGCTTGTTTGGGGAGATAATGTCAGGAATGGAATGCTGATCTGGAGAAAGGAGGGGATAACTGGAAGCAGGTTAAGTAAATCAGGCCTTAAAAAGATTCTCGGATTCCAGGATGAAATTTGAAGTTGATTTGTCTGCAGAGTCACTGCAGATTTTTGGTGTGGGGATGAGGTAGTATCTATCGGTTTGTGTCTTCTCTAGCTTGTGGTCATTGTGTCCATCTCTTTCTATCTTGAGAAAGTCATTCATTTAGTTGTTCTAATGACTACTTCGTAGAGATCAACGTGCCTGGCTCTGGTAGGGTCTCAGTGTTAGCTGGAACTTGGTTACACGGTTTCCTGTCTTTGCTGTCTTTGGACATAACTTCATCTCTCTATGAGAAAATACTCAGATGCCACCCAAGACTTGCAGGATCAATTAAGTTTTCTCATTGCCCACTGTTAGGCTTACAGTCTGATCAGTTATAAGATGGGAACCCCTTCTCTCACTTCCAGAAAGCAAAACAACAGGCAAGGACATGATCTGTGCTCCTAAGGGCTTAGGAGTGTGATAGGGGAGTACTTCCTGCATTTTCACCCTGGAGGACTAAGAGGTTATTTGTTCTTCTGTCCCTCATTGTCCTTATCCGGGGGTTCAGTCTAGAGCTGTGCAGTACTTTAGCTACTAACCACATGGGTCTAGAGCACTTGAGAGATGGCGAGTCTGAGTTGGGGTGTGCTGTTTGAAAGTATAGAACATGCTTTCAGTTTCAAAGACTTAGTATGACAGAGAGAATATAAAATATCTCAGTAATAATACTCTCTTCTATTGATTACATGCTGAAATAATGCTTTGAATAAATTATGTCAAAATAATTAAAATTAACTTCATCCTTTTTTACCTTTTAAGAACATGAAATTTAAAATTGCATCCGTGGCTTGCATTTTATTTTTATTGGCCAGTGGTTAGAGACTTGATGACATTTAGATTAAACATTATTTCATATTGCATTGTCCTAAGAGGTACATAATATGAGTTTGTCCCACTCTTAATGATACTAGATTTGGCATTTTCCAAAACTATATTTTAAGGATACATTTTGATCACTTTCAGAACTTTCCATTGTAAAGGTGTGTGTGTGTATGTATATATATATATATATATATTTTTTAAGGTATGTATTTTTGAAATCACTTCCAGAGTTTTTGTAACGATATGTAAAAACAAAACAAAACAAAACAAAACACTCAGAACTTACTATTTTAAAGATAGATTTTGAGTATTTCTGGAACTCTCCAGAGTTAAGATACATTTTTTTCTTTTGCAGTGAGAAATCTGTGGAGTGATATTTTGGCACCTTGGGAACTTCCTGTTTCCCTTCTTTTTTACCTAATGGTTTTAGTGCCCCTTCAAGATCCCTTCCTGAATAAGTTATGTTGGATGCTATTCAATATGGTGATTTTTTTTTAAAGATTTTATTTATTTATTGACAGAAAGAGAGATCGCAAGTAGGCAGAGAGACAGGCAGAGAGAGAGGGGGAAGCAGGCTCCCTGCTGAGCAGAGAGCCCGATGCAGGACTCGATCCCAGAACCCTGAGATCATGACCTGAGCTGAAGACAGAGGCTTAACCCACTGAGCCACCCAGGCGCCCCCTCAATATGGTGATTTTTAAATGCTATTATTTCTTTTTCATACAGTTGTCATTCTTCTATAAAGAAGAACATTCCTTTTTCTTCTTTCTCTTTTTCATTTTATTTTTAGGTGAAAGCTATGTGGCCTACAGCTTAGTCAGTTCATACAATAGATGTTTCATTAGAAAAGTTAAGTACAAATGCAATTTTGAAATA
Organism: Martes martes; assembly: GCF_963455335.1. Taxonomy (NCBI): domain Eukaryota; kingdom Metazoa; phylum Chordata; class Mammalia; order Carnivora; family Mustelidae; genus Martes; species Martes martes. The sequence goes on from NC_137892.1 coordinate 83,699,754, forward strand.
TGGAGTCTGCTTACACGGACAATGGTTGTCCACCCCTTAAAGGAACCGTATTGTAAATCATTTTTTTGCAAAGCTTAGTAATCACCTGTTCATCTCTGTTATCCTACAAACTTGAATTTTCATGTATAGCACATTTGTTCAACAAGTTACTAAATCCTTATCCTGTTGCAGACACTGTGTTACGCACTTAGAGTTGGAATGGTATGTGGAAGAAACATGGCTGTCCTTCACGTAGGACGCATCCTTCTAGATGAGGAGACAGACTTGCCCAGAACCCAGTGAGTGAAGGCAATTAGGAAGATGTATCTGAAGAATCTTGATTTGGAAGGTATTATAAAGGCTTTTCCTCACAAACCTGCTCAAATAAATGCTTTGAAATTCAGAACCCTCAGTAGTTACTCTCCATGGGTCTGATGTGAAGACTATGTAGCAGAGTTGGCAGGTCCCTGCTCTTGTCTTTCTCAGGTAACCCTGAATTATGATTGTAGATGTCTTCCCTCAATTCCAATCCTTTTCTCAAGCTTTTTTCCTCTGTGGACATTTTCCCAGCATTGCTGGGGTCCTCACCTGCATAAGGCATGTCCTAGAGGCGTACTTCAGAGACTCCTAATACCCTGACATAGACACATCCAGTTAGATATGTACGCATCTTTAAAGAAATAAGGTGTCTGTCAATTACAGTGCTGTGACCTCAGGTTCCAGAATATGAACGCAACATTCTTTAGAAGAGATGCTTCACTTTGGATTCAATCTAAGTTTAGAATCAGTCAGCCTCTTGTCAAAGGGAGAAGGAGAGCCTCCGAGACAGGAAAGCGCCTTGCTATGAATTGGTTTGGAAATTACTTCTCCAAATTTCCTGAGGATGCTTCCTTACTCAGTGTACACTCACCCCTGTTGCTTTCACTCATCTCTTCTGAAGACGAACATTTTCTTTCCAGTGTGAGGTAGAGAGTTGGGTGATTTTTTTCTTTTTCTTTTTGGGTAGCATATCAAATCTCTTTCTGTCTCTCTGTCTAAAAATCAGTCTCTTCTTAGGAGGAGCCAAGAGAAGAAAACTGGGCTTGGGAAGAAAGTAGTTGCTATCGTTTTCCACGGGTACTTGAAAAGGGGCAACTGATTAGTTCCTCCGGGCCCTGCTTGGCCCGCGAAAAGAGAAGGGCTGGCTTGGGTGAAAGGGCGTCTCTTTATTCTTAACTTTCAGCGTTGAACCCTGACCAAGTGAAACTTGACTACTGGGGGCTGCCAGTGATTTCTAGTCCTTTGAAATCAAAACTCCAGAGCTTTGGCTTCAGTTAGGTTTGAATTAATCAAGGAAGCCTGGGTGGGAGGCAGAATGAATGCTTTTTAGTAGTGCAAGTTTCATCAAGGAAGAGTGTGTCAGGAACAACCCCCTCCCACCCCCGGCAAGGCGAAGCACCAGACAAGTGGGGACACAGGGTGGGGAATGCACTTAGCAGCAGCAAGGAGAGGACAACAGAGTGAGGTCAGAAAGCGGGGAGAGTGTGCATCTCCATCTTCCAGCACTGGGCCTCTTGCCTTGTGCTTTGAGTCAGCCTCCTGCTTCCCACCAGCTGAAGCCTCCCTCTGTTGCTTATCTCTTAGGGTGACTGAACTTCGTGGTTCACCTTGGCATGTCCTGAGTTGAGCCCTGGAAGTTCTTCCTCCTGGGAAAACCCTTAGTCCTGGGAAAGCTGGATGATGGGTCCCTGGGATCGAAGCTTTAAGTATTTTAAGCCTGTGTGACACCTGAGGAACTGCCCGAGAGCACCTGCCTCCATTCTCTGTTTCTTGGGAAAGGGTGCAGAAGGCCCCAGAGCGGTTAGAAGTTAGAAGTTAGAATAACAGCAGCCGCCACCCACTGCAAGCCTCCTGTGTGCCCGGAGTGTGATCCTGTTTGATCTTCAAGGCCACTGCAGAGGGAAGGTGTTTCCAATCCAGTTTTATGGGAGAGAGACCAGAGCTGAGGGCAGTGATGAGTTGTGTTTCCCGAGGTCAGACAAGTAGAAGGCAACCAGGCCGCATTTGAATTTTAGCGTGTCTGGGCCTAAAATCTGTCCTCCACTTAATGAAGAACTTGCCGAATCTGATGGCAAATGGGTGGTGTGGAGGGATGCAGGAAGTTTGAGGCTCCTCTCTGCTTTTATTTCCTCTTTCCACAACTGAGAAGTGTAACTTTTCTAGAGAAGGAAACACTAAGATCCCATAATTTATAACTAGATTTGAGGAGGACTCAAAGATAACAGAAGAGATAGGGATATTCAGTTTGGTCTAGTTCACCAAATAACCACAAGCCTGCCAGGTGTCAGGTTGTGTGCTGGATTCCAGGGTTACAGGGTCGGGGGGTGCGGGCGAGCAGCTTGTGCTCACTGACCCCAAGGAACAGAGGAAATAAGACAGGCATAAAGGTGGTTTCTTCACCAGTTTGAAATCTTCATAGCTGTCTTTGTTCGCTCTGAGCTTCTATAACACAATGTCATAGACCGGGTGGTCTCGTGAACTGAAATTTATTTTCTCACCATTCAGGAGGCTGGAAGTATGAGATCAAGGTGCCGGCATGGTTGGGTTCTGGTAAGGGCTCTCACCTCAAGAAGGGCTTGCAGCCTTCTTTCTGGGTGCTTAACATGGCCTTTTTACATGGCAATTTTATCAGCCCAGTCTCCCACCCCTATTCCTCACCTAACTGTAATCACCTCCTAAAAGCACTGTCTCCAAATACAGTCACACTGGGGCCTGGGGCTTCAACATAGACTTTGGGGAAACATAGTTCAGTCTGTACCACGGGCCCCAACCCACAGTGTAACAAACGTATTAAAGTGTACCCATGCCACACGTTATGTCCATACTTTTCCTGCTGTACAATAAGTGAAAGGATTTTTATTATTTTGCTTTTGAAATTATTTGGCTCTCCACAATTAGTTCATTTTATGATTGGCTCTTGTTTTTCAGCAATCATTCGTACTTGGGATTTTTTGCAAAGTGAGAATTCTAAATTGTTTTTAAATGTAGTAAAATATTTGTGAATTTGTGAATTTGACAGTTAATGAGGTTGGCATAATGCTAGACTTCGGTGTTTAGTTGAGCATTAACTAATTTTGGATTCTGTCTTGTAGTTTTTGTATTTTGGAGCCAGTACTTTTTTCCAGGCCTCAGATAGTGTTGCAGGCTCTTGAAAAGCTCGTTAGCTTGCAGGCCTTGTCTCTAAATGCCTGAAGGATGAAGGGGTTGGGGTTATTTATAGCTCCACTTTGCACTTCCAGACAGGTAGCTCCTGACCTTCAACTCCCAGCTCGTGTCTCCTTGGCACTGAAGACCGGCTATCTTCCACCCATCCTCTTCCCCACCAGCCTTCATCCTATTCTGTGTTCTTTGCCATCTTTCTCACGTTGACATCCCCATCCACCCAGTGGGAGACTCAGACGCTGGTGTGGTCATTTGTGGCCCCCACATCCACCTGTGCCAGCTTTCAGGCTGGCTGGTGTCAGGATGACAGCTTAGGTATCGCTGGCAACGTTGTTAGGAATCTCGATTTCTGTACCTCTTGTCTGGAGACCTGCACTCTTGGCTTCGGCTGAGGCTTGGGGATTTGTTTTGTTAACAAGCTAAAGTGTTTATTAAAGGCACATCAGGTTTGGGAAGGTGTGGATGCGGGCAGTGTTAGTGGAAGGAAAAAGAGATGTGGATCTTAATAACAAGAACAATGCACCCCCATTGGATTTACTGCCCTGATTTAGAGGTTCTCAAAGGGCCCTCTGCTGTTTCCAAGATGCCCTCAGGGTGTTGCCTTAAGGATGCTCAGGAGTGTTCCTCTCTGCCCTCCAGGCCATGTGTCACAGGTGCTGAGCCTTGGTGACTAGTCCTGTAACGGCAGCTGTTACAGGAAGAATTTCTGCTGTCTCTTGTTTATTTTGTCTCCCGTGTGAGGCAGGCTCTCTCTTTCATTCTTCACAGCCCACCAGAGACAGGTACAGACTGTTAATGAGGCTTGCCGAACGGGAAGCAAGAAGTAGAATAATTACTACCATGTACAGGCTCACACTCATTCTGGGGCGGTCCCTCGACCATCCTCTCGATCTGCCCCTTCCAGAAGGCTAGGTACAGCTTACCCTTCACTGTGGGACTACCCCAGGTATCCCCATGGTAGGAGCTGGGGCAAAACCAGCTTTGGGGCCCAGAAAGAGAAGGGAGTTTTTCCACTTCACTTTTGAAGGCTATCCCCTCGGCCCGGATTTTCTACTGCAGAATGGTGACGTGGACTATCTCTTCCCTTCCGGGAAAACTAGCCCAAAGTTGTATTTGGTGGCCCCAGGATAATCACATAGTACTTTGACATGAGGACATCTTCTGGGGGCACCTGGGTGGCTCAGTGTGTTAAGTATCTGACTCTGGGTTTCAGCTCAGGTCATGATCTCAGGGTCCTGGGATCCAGCCCCGTCAGGTTCCACACTCAGTGAGGAGTCTGCTTGAGATTCTCTCTCTCCCTCTCCCTCTGCCCTTCTCCCACCAAAATAAATAAATAAATCTTTAAACAAACAGAAAGAGACATCTTCTGAAGTCTTGGTTGTTTGTTTAAATGGTAACTGCGTGTTCAATTTCTACGGCCTCGTCCCGATTTCCATGCCCAAGCCCTATTAGTCTCTTCAACGAAGGCTCAAAACCCCTGGGGTACAGCCTCACTCAGGGTACCTTGTTACATACACTCCAGACACAGCAAACTTAATTATTTGTCCTTCATTCAACACAATAAGCCTGTGAGGTCATCTTTTTTAATCTTACATTCAAACAAACAGAAACAGAGACATTAAGCGACAGCCGAGGTCAAGCTGCCAGCAAGAGATGTGCTGATGTCTGAACTGAGTCCTCTTGGTTCCAAATTTGTGGATTTAACGATTACAAAATACTAAGGAAGTAGACTGGACCTTAAGGGTGAATGACAGGGTCCGGAATAATCATGCCATTACCAGAGAGAGGGCAAAGTCAGGGCAGAAGTAGCGGGGGCGGGGGGGGGGCAGAGAGTGAGGAGGCTGGGCTACGAATTAAGAGCCATTTGGCATCTGTGTCCCTTTCTCCTTTTTATTACTCCGTCTTGGCTTAATGGTTATCCTTCTGAACCATCCCCTTTGTTTTCAAGTTAATCACTGTTTTTGACTCTCCAGGAGCCATGCGCCAGCCCAGGCTGTGGTGAAGCAGCCTGCCCGGGGAGGCCCTGGCAGGACCACCATCGCAGCCATCGTCCAGACTGGGGGAGACTGGAGCACCGGCCTCTTCAGTGTCTGCCGAGACAGGAGAATCTGTATGTGTTCCTTCTTCACTCAAGTCCTTGACTATTTTCTTTCCCAAGTCATCCCTGGGTGCAGGAGCTATGTCAGGCACAAGGACAGAAATATAATGGCTTTAGGATAAGCAGACCAATCTTCTAGTGGCTCACGTGCACTCCTTGGCAGGAAAAAAATCTTGCTTTTCAGGGATGCGGATGCTTTTATAGAATAAGCGGTAACTTCAAAGATGTTTTAAATGACAAACTCCACTGTTGGCAAAGATGATTGAAATGGGCTCCCCCATCTGCTGCTGGTGGGAGGAGATGTTGGTATAACCTTCCTGCCGGATGGCTTAGCAATACGTATGACAAGAACCTCAAGTGTTATATAGCTTTGGCCCAGTCATTACATTTTTAGGCATTTAGTCTAAGGAGGTAAATCACGTGCAAAGATTTAGCAATGTTAAATTCTGCAGCATTGGTAATTGTGACAACAATCTGGAATGACCTGAAATGTTTGATGGGGCACGCACACAATGAGTTATTATACAGCCATGAAAAGTCACGTTGTAGAATAACAGTCAACGGGATGAAAGATGTTTTGGTACATTTTTAAGTTAAAGAAGCAGACTGTAAAACTAAGCACATTAGACACCATTTTTCTGGGGGGGGATATTTAAAAAATATCTGGACGGATACAAATACAAATGTTTATGATATATTCCAGATGGTAGGCTAATGAGTAATTTTATTTTCTTTTTTGCTTATATCTTTCTAGTATTTCTAGGAGGAATATGCAGTACTCTTATAAGAACAGGAATAATCACAAAAAGCCCCCTGTGTTGACTGAAATATTTTCAGATACTATTTTAGCTCTAGAGAGGTACCAATAACACTCCCCTAGCTGTATGATTGTCCCCTGGGAATGAAGTTCAAAGCACATCGATTCCATTTTTATCTTAGGATATTCTGACTCATCTCTGGTACCATGTCAGCATCCCTTTCCAGGTCCTGCCTTTGCCCTAGGGAGCATCTCGGCCACAAGACTTTCTGGGGGATGCTGCGTGGCTGGGGGGAGTTCTCTGTTAGATATGCATTTGTCACTAACATTCAAAATCCAGCAGACCCTGGGTCTTTATTATTTTTGAAGAATATGGCTTTCTCTGCCCTTTGCTGGATTTTGGAAAGATCTGGATTCATTCCTAAAGCCTCATAGAATTGATCAGAGACCCATCTGAGCCGTTACATGGTCCTAGTCCCTACTCAGCTGACAGTCTTACTGAGGCTTAACCTCTCCTACCAAGTTTTGGTGTTCTGGTCCTCTACGCTTGAGCCCCTCACTGTTTGCCTGGGCCCCATAGAGAAGAGATTGCCTCGTAGAAAACCTTACCCTCCACCCCTGTCCATCTGCCAATCTGACGCAGAGCTCAACAGGTTTCTTCCTGCCGCTGCTACCCATGTGGACTTCTGATCAGATAATGACGGCAGCCATTCTCTGATTCTCTCAGCTTCTTCCTCGTTCTCTTCCAGATACTTTGACTTTGGTTGTCCCCCGTACTGAGGTCCAGAGAAGGCAGAACAGCCATGTGGAGATGTGGAGATCTAGCATCAAATTAGGAAGTAGACATTTTCCTTTCGTAGTTTGTAGTTGGGGGTTGGGGAGTCATCAGTACATTTTCAAGTATGGCAAAGCCTAGAATATAGTGTAGTGGTGAGGAGAACATGTTTGTATCAGATGAGACCTCGCCTTGTATCTTAGCTTGCCTCTTACTGGCTATTTGACCTCAAACAAATTCTCTGGGTCTTCACTTTGCCCCCTCTAAAGGGAGGATAATAAAAGTGTTCACCTCAGGGGTTGTTGTTAAGATTAAAACGTAATACCTAGAGACAAACCATAAGAGACTCTTAATCTCACAAAACACACTGAGGGTTGCCGGGGGTAGGAGGTTAGGGAGAGGGTGGTTGGGTTATGGACCCTGGGGAGGTTATGTGCTATGGTGAGTGCTGTGAAATGTGTAACCCTGACGATTCACAGACCTGTACCCCTGGGGCTAATAATACATTATATGTTAATTTAAAAAAAAGAATACAAAAAACCAAAACAAAAACGTAATACCTAGAACCCATTCTTAACACTGGCTTGGAACTTGACTGGATCAATTTTTTTGGTTGCATGCTCTACGGGATTGAATAGTCCTTTCAAAGTTCATGTCCACCTGTACGTTCTGAATATGACCTTATTTGGAAATAGGGTTTCTGCTGTGTAGTCAAGTTAAAAAAGAGGTTCTACTACATTAGGGTAGATCCTAATCCAATGGCTGGTGTTTCTCATAAGAAACAGAAATTTTTTTTTTTTTAAATTTTATTTATTTACTTGAGAGAGACAGAGAGAGAGCGTGAGAGGGGAGAAGTTCAGGGGGAGAAGCAGACTCCCCGTGGAGCTGGGAGCCTGATGCGGGACTCGATCCCGGGACTCCAGGATCATGACCTGAGCTGAAGGCAGTCGCTTAACCAACTGAGCCACCCAGGTGCCCCAAGAAACAGAAAATTTAAGTACAAACACTAAGAAGCCATGGGAAGACAGAGGCAGAGATTAGAATAACACCTCCACAAGTCAAAGAATGCTAAGGATTGCCAGCATCCACCACAAGCTTGGAGAGAGGCATGGAATAGACTTTCCCTCAGAACTTCTGGAAGGAACGAACCCTGCTAACATCTTAAGTTCATACTTCGAGCCTCCGGAATTCTCCATTGAGAGAATGATTTCTTTTCTTTTTTAAGCTTTGATTTAAATTCCAGTTACCACCATATATTGGAATATTAGTTTCAGGTGTACAATGTAGTGATTTAACATGTCCATACAACACCTGGTGCTCATCACAACACGTATCCTCCTTAATCCCCATCACCTGTTTCATCCATCCCCCCCCCCCACCCTCTGGTAATTGTCAGTTTGTGAGAAAATAATTTCTATCACGTAAAGATGCCCAATTTGTGGTATTCATTATGGCAGCTCTAGGAAACTAATACACAAATAAACATTGGATTTCATTTGGAGGCGTTGGGGTAGCTCAGAGAATCAAAAAATCAACTAAAAACTAAGCTCATAAGGGACAAGCTGTATTTTTATACCATATTTATTTAAAGATTTTATTTATTTATTTGACAGAGAGAGATATCACAAGTAGGCAGAGAGGCAGGCAGAGAGAGAGGAAAGCAGGCTCCCTGCTGAGCAGAGCACCCGATGCAGGACTCGATCCCAGGACCCTGAGACCATGACCTGAGCCGAAGACAGAGGCACAACCCACTGAGCCACCCAGGCACCCCTGGGACAAACTGCATTATCAGGAGCTAGTTGATACCCTGATCAGCTGCAAACATTTTTGTCATTTTGGTTTTCCTTCTGAGAGTTGATGGAGCAGATGGAGTCCATTCTGCCAGGCGTAGGTCATTCCGAAGGACAGTCCTATCAGCATTGCCCCCAGTAGTAAAGAGATATTTTCCCCAAATTACTGTTGGGGTGCTGTTATCAGGAAATACCCAACAAATACAGAATAATGCCCTTAGTGATCTGAGATATATTATTGTTACTATAAGTTATTAAGAGCCAAGAGTAGAATCAGGAGGTATAGACGTGGTGCTGCACAGTGATTTCTACTCTTTACCAAGGGCACCGAAAAAGTTGGCTAAAGAAACAACCATCCTCACCACGCCCCTGCCTTAAACGCTGCTTCACCACTTAGCTTTGTCCCCCAGCCCCATCAATGTGAAGACCGACCGTACTCGGCCTTCTGAGGATTCCCTGCTGGTCCGTTTGAGAGCCCATTCTGGGGACAAGGTGAGAAGGGAGGATGTGTGGAGAAATAGAACATTTTTTTTTTAAAGATTTTATTTATTTATTTGGCAGACAGAGATCACAAGTAGGCTGAGAGGCAGGCAGAGAGAGAGGAGGAAGCAGGCTCCCTGCAGAGCAGAGAGCCCGATGTGGGGCTCGATCCCAGGACCCTGGGATCATGACCTGAGCCGAAGGCAGAGGCTTAACCCACTGAGCCACCCAGGTGCCCCGAAACAGAACATTCTTTACAGTTTGGCACGATCCGTGGAGAAGGGGCCATGGATACACAGTACAAGATGATCTGGAATGTTCTGTGTCCCAGTTGTTATTCCCTGGATGGACCTCCATTTTATGACTGCTCATAGTGTCTCGAAGCTGACTGTCTCAGAAGAAAATTTCGAGGTGATACGCTTTGAACGCTCATTCTCTGCACTGTCATCAACCCAGGACATTAGTGGAGCATGAGTGCTATGGAGCCTGGGCTTCTTTCCTTGTTTAAGAGGGCTACTTTATCCACAGAATTTCAATTCAAGCCGACCACTGTGTAAATAGTTGTGACAAACTTGGGAACAAAAAAGGAGAACCGCTTTCCATGACTTATTCCACGCCAGAGTCCCATCCTGGGACAGCTTTCCATTACATGTTGAGAATTACTGCTATAATTTGTCATCCATTAAACAAAGGGTATGTCAGGAACAGCGGTGATTTCCATTCCTTTTTGACATTTTGCTTTGTCATTTTATTGCAATTACATTTTACATTTATTTTTATTTATTTATTTTAAAGATTTTATTTATTTATTTGAGAGGGAGCGAGCGAGAGAGCACAAACAGTGAGAGGGGCAGAGGGAGAAGCAGGCTCCCCGCTGAGCAGGAAGCCCAATGTGGGGCTCAGATCACGACCTGAGCCTGCCTTCCTCTTCCCACCTGGGCACTTTTATCTGCATTCACTGTGCGCTAGGGTTGGCAAATGGATATTTCTGAGTCCTTTGGAGATGGGGTTGCTGCAAGCTCAGGTGTGAAAATAAAGCCACAGGGAAATGAGTGGCTGCTAAATGTTGTCGAGGGTGAGAGGCGAGATAGCCCGGCTTCGGGAATGTTTGTGATGTTGCCCCAGAGAAGGTTTATGTGGCAGGTTTAATGCACATTGGTTTGTAATTCAATATTTACTGAGTTCCTACGCATGTGCCGACAGGTGATGGTGTTACAGTCGTAATAGTGAATAAGAGAGAGAAGGTTTCATAGAGGAGATAGACATTAAGCAAATGAATCCATAAACAATAACAGCAGTTGTGGTAAGTGCCCTGAAGGAAAGAAAGAGGGTGTTATGGAAGGAAACTATAGGGGAGTGGGGTCAGAGATGGCCTCTTTGAGAAATCGACTTAAAGCTGATACTGAAAGCTGGGATACTGGGATACTGAAACGATGCTCAGACCACCTGCCTCCGTGTGGAGGGCACCATAAGCACATGGGGGTGAAGAGCTTGGTGGGACTAGTACTTACCAGATGCCCAAGATGTGTAGAATGAAGTGGGCCAGGATTCTCTTTGGTTTTCTAGAAGAGGGAGGTTTGAAAAGGCCTCCGATTGAGGTCTTTGTCCCTGAACTCTATCGTGGGTAAAGTGTACCTCTCTAGAAGCAGGCACCACTGTTTCTTGCTCACCCCTGCCGTGCCGAGCACTGAGTTGGAAGGGGTACTGGGGTCGCTGGTCTGGCCCCTCACCTGCTTGTCAAAATCTCCTCTGCACTGTGCCTGGCAAGAACCTCACAGCCTTGGCTTTCTGAGCGTTTCTAGGAAGGAGGGCTTTTCTCCTTGGGAGCCAGCTCTGTGCTTTAAAAAAAAAAAAGAAAAAAGAAAAAGAAAAAGAAAAAAAGGGTCCCTGGGTGGCTCAGTCAGTTAAGCGTCTGCCTTCAGCTCAGGTCACAATCCTGGTTATGGAGCCTGGCAATGGGCTCCCTGCTTAGTGGGGAGTCTCTCCCTCTCCTCTGCTGCTCTCCCTGCTTGTGCAAGCTCCCTGTCAAATAAATAAATAAGATCTTTTTTAAAAAGAGATTTTGTAAAGCTTAGCATGCACATGATGCAAAATTTAAAAGTACCAACCCCTTTGATACATTTATTGTCTGTCCACCCAGTTTCCCCAGAGACGACAACTCTCACCTGAGTCCACATACAGTCTGTATGCTTGTGAAGATGTAAAATAATTTTAAAGCAAAGGAGATTATTCTTTCTATTATAACACTATTGTGGAATCATCATAAAAAAGAAAAATATGGAGACTTATGAAAAAACAAAAACCAGTATCCTGTAATCCCAGCTGTTGGAGATAATCATTGTTGATATTCTAGTACCTCTCCTTCCAGATTCTTTGCCGTACGTGTATTTATGTAATTTCCACAAATAGTAGAACTATAAACACACGCTGTTCTGCACCAAATATCTTACATTGCTGCATAGATTCCATTTTATGAGTGTACCATAATTTATTTATCCAGAAATCCATTGGAGCACCTTAATGTGGTTTCCGGACTTCTTGCTGTTCAAACTCACACTCCCTGAATGTCTTCGTACAGACGGCACTTTGCATGTGTGTGAGTTTACCTGTCCGACAATTGCTGAGGAATAAACCTGTTGGTCAAATAGTAGGTACCATTTTAAATCTTGGTAGACGCTGCCAACTGGATCTCCGTTTGGAAGTTGTACTGACTTACACGCCCACCCACAATGTATGGGGGTGCCCCATTTCTTTCTTGACCATCTCTTACTGTTTGATAGTTCTGCCTTTTTGTAATAATTGATCTAAACTGTGCCTTGCTGCAGTTTCCACCCACCTTTCCTACTTCTGGTCTCTGGGGCTTCGCACTCTGGTTCTGTGTAGGCTTTTTCTTTCTCAACTCCCCTGTGAGTGAGAAGGATGAATAATAAATCACTTCCATGCATGAGGGTGGAGCCCATCTCAGAGGATAGGCCAGGAACACTGAGGGAGTGGGTGCTTATATAACCGCCAGGCCTATGGGTGCCATGTAAGAGGAGGAGGCTGAATTTCTGGCTCAAATCCCTTTTGAGCCTGAGGCCCTAAAAACAAACAAATAAAATATAATAATATATATTTGCATCTATGTATATACACAAATAACACATGTATATGTTCACCTTGTAAGAAATGAAACATTACCGAAAAGGAAATCATGAATGTTCTTTATTAAATCAGTTTGGAGGGTTTCCTTCCAGATCTTTTTTTCCCTGTTTATATATGTAGCCATCAGAAATATATACTATTCTTTTGTAACTCTTTAAACAAACCACAAATAGTATTATGCTGTATGTGTCATTATGCAATTTGATTTTTTTAAGGATTTAAAAGAAATGATTTATTTATTTGAGAGAGTGAGAGCAGGAGTGGGAGGGGCAGAGGAATAGGGAAAGAGAATCTACAGCGGACTCCTTGCTGAGCGTGGAACCTGATGTGGGGCTCGATCTCATGAGCCTGAGATCACAACCTGAGCAGAAGCCAAGAGTTGGCCACCCAACTGACTTTGCCACCCAGGTGCCCCTTAAGGTTTTATTTATTTATTTATTTGAGAAATGGGGGCAGGACCAGGGGAGGGGCCGAGGGAGAGAATCTCCAGCAGACTCTGTGCTGAACGTGGAGCCCAATGCAGGGCTCGATCTGCATGCTCAGGTCATGACCCTGAGGTCATGACCTGAGCCAAAATCAAGAGTCAGAAGCTTTATTGACTGAGTCACCTAAGCACCCTTGCAATCTGATTTTTTTTTTAAACTCAAAATATGTCTTAGAGATTTAATTCTCTTGGTACTTAATCTTTCACTGCATTCTTTTTTTTTTTTTTTTTTTTTGGATTTTATTTATTTGACGGATAGAGAGCAGAAGCAGGAGTAGCAGCAGGCAGAGGGAGAGGGAGAAGCAGGATCTCCACTAAGCGGAGAGTCTGATGGGGGGCTCAAACCCAGGACCCTGGGATTGTGCCCTGAGCCAAGACCTTTTTTTTTTTAAAATTAACATATAATGTATTATTTGCTTCAGGGGTACAGGTCTGTGAATCATCCGTCTTACACTATTCACAGCACTCGCCATAACACATACCCTCCCCAGTGTCCATCACTCAGCCACTCTATCCCTCACCCCCCATCCCCCAGCAGCCCTCAGTTTGTTTCCTGAGATTAAGAGTCTCTTATGGTTTGTATCCTTCCCCAGTTCCACTTTGTTTCATTTTTCCCTCCCTTCCCCCCACGACCCCCCACTCTGACTCTCAAATTCCTCATATTGGAGAGATCACATGATAATTGTCTTTCTCTTATTGACTTATTTCGCTTAGCATAATACCCTCTAGTTCCATCCACGTCATTGCAAATGTGAGCTGAGATGTTTAACCAACAGAGCCACCCAGGTGCCCCTCTTTCACTGCATTCTTAATTATTCCATAGTATGATTTATACCATCATGGCTTATTTATGCTTTCATCTATTAGTGTGCACTGAAGTTTTAAATTTCAAGCTACAAATAATTCTACGGTGGACATCCCTGTACCGCCTCTTACTCTAGGGTAGATGCTCACACGTGAAATTACTAGATCCTAGTGTACTTAAAGTTTTACTAGATTCACCCAAGTTGTTTTCAAAAGGACTGTGTAGCTATTTCTCTCTGGTTTCCCCACAATGTAAATTTGAAAAACTTGGCATGCTTATGGGGTTTCTGAAGGTCTCAATATGCATTTCCCTGATTACTAATGACTGGCTTTTCACTGTTGCTATTGGCCAGTTGTGTTTCCTTTTTGGTAAATTACCTGTTCATGTCCTATCCCCATTTTCTTCTTTTGCTTAATCCTTTATATATTGATTTGTAGGAGTTAGCAACTATGCTGTAAAAATTTCTCCTAGAGATTCTTTAAGACAGCGTTCCATGGTCCCACTCTTGCCCATTCCTCTTGAGGTATGATCCAGGAGTTTTTATCTCACTCACTCCACCGTCTAGAGCTGTAACATCTGACGAAAAGGAACTTTCCTAAAGTTGCATGATGTGAGAGGGTCACACAGGAATAAATGCAAATTAGTGGTAGTAAGGATACTGTCTTGGAACACACAGATCCACAACCATTGTAACATAAATACATAAAACATGAGAACATACAGGATTGTGTGTAGAAGTTAAGACTTTGGGTTTGGGGCCAGACTACCTGAGTTCAAATCTGGCCTCTTCTTCTTCCTAATAAACTTATCCCTCTGGCCGTCAGTTTATCATCTGTTAAAATGGACACAATAAGAATATCTGTATTATAGGATTGTTGTGAGAATTAAGTGAGCTAATGAATACAATATATTTTTAGCAGGGATTGGTGTGAACTCTAATGTTAACTATTACATTAATAAGAATTCGACTTTCCTGTGATTTTTTTTTTAATCCAATCTGACTTCTGTCCCAAGGTAACTGAATGTGTGTTTTGGTGTGTTGCCTTCAGCATCTAGTAACTACATCCTAATGAATGCTTAGATAACATGGTTATCTGATGGAAAGGATTAAAAATAAAAATAACAACATGTATTTTTTAAAAAGACCTACCAGCCATAAAGCTGAGATGCAGGAGTTCCAATACACAAAGCAACGTTTTTACAGTATACTTACTGAGGATGGTGGCCATTTCTCCTTGCCAGTGATAGTGGTGTAGCTCAGGCAATTGTGTAAACACAATTTATTATTTACTTAGCTTGTCAGCTTTATAATTATGCAAGTTTTGATTAATTTTGTATTTGCAGGCATTTGCACTATGTTATAACCCATGCATTAAATGAGAGTTGATTGGTTGTTTTTTCCTGTGCCATGATTTCCACGTCTCCTAATTCAGGGTTGCCTGCACTATGACCCCTGTAAACTCGCAGGAAGTTGACTGGGCCGTGTGTCCTCTGAGCTGTTCATCCCAGTGGTCAGTGCAGGGTGTGGCCTTCTGATCCAGCTGGGACTAATGATTTTTTTTTAAGTGTGGGGCAAAACATATCAGACTCACTCAAGGCTGAATTCAGAATTTGCTTTGGGGCAAGGGATGCCTCCAGTACGTGATTTAGTGGATTATCTCACGACTCCTGAATGGATGGAATAGATGTTCTGGTCTTCAAAGATAGGCTGCTCCTTGTCCTCCTCCCCTCAGAGTCCTCACTCTCTGTATGCACGTGCTACCTCAGCCCCTCAGAGCCAGGGTGAAGTCCACAATCCTGGAACATCTTTCCGAGCTTCTAAGATATAACAGCATTCCTCACATTTTGCTTTTTTGTCATTGAATCTGGGAGTGGGGCTTCGCACACCCCGCTGTTTGGGGAGGGAGGGAAGGACAGGTAACAGAGACAGGCCCTCGACAGGAAGTTCTCGTGCTAGTGACACTGGTATGTGAGACTTTTTGTCAGGTGCACTTAAAAGGCTGGGATCATAACTACTTCAAACTCACTAAAATAGCTAACGTCAGAAGGACCGACAGTAGCCAATGCTGGTGAGGACGAGGAGCAACTAGAACTCTCATCCGTTGCTGGTGGGATTGTTCAATGGTGCAAATATTTTGGAGAACTCTCTATATCTTGTCAAGTTCAACATAAATCTACCTCATGACCTAGTAATTCCACTTCCAGGAATCCACCTATAGGGAATGAAAATATATGTCCGCATGAAGGTCTGTCCAGGAGTGTTCTCAGTACATATTCACAATAGTGAGGATGGACTAGCCAGCGAGAGTCTGGAGCAGCGGTCTGTGCAACAGTCGTGTGTTGGATACTACTCAGTGCCAATGAAGAACGTACTACAGACTCGCATAACAGCAAAGGTGAACCTCAGGAAACATGACGTTGAATAAAAAAAGATGGATATAACAATAAAAATGGTTCCCTGTATACGAAGTCCAAGAGGAGGCGAAACTTATCAATGGAAAGAGAAATCAGAGCAGTGGTTGCCTGTGGAGTGGGGATGGTAGGGCTGGGATTGTCTGGGAAGGGGCCCAAGGGAACTCTGAGGGCAGTGTTCTACTTGTTACTTGGGTGAGAACGTGATTGTCACAAGCCACCCAACATAACATTTACAGTCTGTTCATTTTCTTGTATATAAATTATGTCTGAATACCATTTATTGCATACATGCGTTAAAGGTCATGGTTAGCTTTTTGGTATTTATTTAATTTTTTTGCTGTTTTGTAGTCCTAATTATTTGTGTTCTCCAAGGTCATCCTCATTTGCGATGCTATATGACATAACATCTTAACTGTATATGAGGAAGTCTTAATCTGTAGTCTGTTGATAGCTTTCAATGGATCCTTGGACCCCACAAAATTGAACGCAAAATTTTGGATGTCTGTGTCTTTTTCTTTTCCCTTGAGGAGTGACTTCATAGCTATCACCATATCCTCAAAAGGGTCTGTGACCCAAAACATATTTAAAACAGAACCTCTGCATTAGATGGTTCATGCAGAATGTGTAGGAAACAGTATCAGGAGTTAAAGATCAATGAATAAATAAATGACACACTGTTTCCAGTTGATGTTCAAGGAACCAAGCCTCTAATAGTTTACAGATTAAAACTGGCAGATGTCAGTGGCTCCATGAAACTAGCAAAATGAGAGTAACCTTCTGGCCAGGGAAATAGAATACAGTCCTGATGAGAATAGCAGGCAGAATCAGTGCACCATAAAAGAGCTTTCAATCACATTTACAGAGAAAGACGCCTGCTATTCACAAGTATCATATACTGGGTCTATTTTAAATATTGAAAATAGATGAACATAATAGAAGCAACAGCTACGATTCAACTGTAAAAAATTATTTAATGCTCTTCTCTTGACAGGAAAAAACAATTACCATAGTGAACGCTAACAGAATTGTATCAGGTGCAGCTTTGCCAGTGTTTAACAAAAGAAGACAATTTTGATGTGGCTCAGTTATGGCAATTTTCATCCACTGAGTTTTGACAATTGGTTATTCATTCTCAGTCCCTGATTGCAGGGAGACAGTGCAGCATTCAATGGATGGCATTAGGTTGTAAATGCTCTTTGAGACGTGAAGTTGTTCTGAGCACATCTAAGAACCGTTGCTTTCTTTTATGTGGTTATTGACAGGTTTCTGTGGTCTGTTTTGTCCAATGTGCCTTGAGTGTGACATCGCCAGGCATCATGGAGAGTGCCTTTGTTGGCCATTGTTACCCGGGTCCACCTTTGCACTGAGAATTGGCACCAGAGAGAGACATAAAATACGGGTAAGTGTGTTTGAACCGGTATGTGAACTTGGATCTATATAAGAACCTAAATGTCTTTCAAAGCTGTGGTTAAAAAAAAAAAAAAAAAAAAGTCTGAGTGAGAATGCTTAAAAACACCACACTTAGCAGAAGAGTTTGGGAAAGGAAAGGGAAGAAATTTCTAACTTCATTACTTCATTCATATGGACCAAAATGCAACAGGATGAAGGGTATTTCCAAGGGAGTACCTATTATAATGCTGATGATGGGTCAGTGGGCCGCTTCTGTTTCTCTCTCTCTTACTGCATCAAGAGAAGATGACAGGTAGAATGGCACCAAACTTGGAGGATTTACTTGGGATGGTCTAAGTGAAAATGAAGAATATGGGGCATACACAGAATTCACTTTGAGGGTTCCCTGGGGATGCTTCAAAGAACCAGTGTGACTTTCCAGGGCAGCTGAGCCTAGGTGCAACGAGAGACTGAGCACAGACAAGTCATACATATCAGGATGTGGACAGTTAAAAATAAAAAAGACATCTCCTTCTATACTCATACAGAATGATCCCTAAAATATATTTCAAGTGAATAAAAGGTACAAGACACAGAAGTATGCAACTATTTACATGTAAGGACTATATATGTACTTGTGCAGACATAGAATTTATCTGGAAGTGTACATAAAAACCTGCCAACAGCAGCTGCCCCCAGATAAGTTAATTGGGTAGCTGGGGACAGCCGTGGAAGAGGGATGTACTTTTTACTTCCTGTGCTGCCTTACTGCGAGAATGTTGGACCATAGGCATTTATTGCCCACTCCAAGGAAAGAAAGAAAGTAATTCGAAGTATTAAGTCCTAATAGAAAAAAAAAAAAAAAAAAGATGCTGACAGAGAAACCAGTGGTTTCAAGTGTGAAGTCTGTGTCAGAAGCCCTAAGTGAGGCCAGGTCTCTGAGCTGCAAGGATTGATAAGCGGTTGAGCTGTGTGGCCCTTGGGGGTCCTGGTGGAGCAGTGTCCCCAGGTGTCCCTGTAGGGCATTGACTCGGTGGAACTTGGAAGCAGTGGATGGGATAGGCTCCTGGGGGATGGCACGGAGCCTGCGTCACTGCTCCAGGACAGAGGCGTGGGTCTCACCCTAGGGCACGCTGTGTGAGGACTGGCTCGCCGTGCACTGCTGTTGGCCCTTCTCCATCTGTCAGGTGGCCCGGGAGCTCAAGATGAGGGCCTCCCGACTCTATGAAATCTACACGGCTCCTTCATCCAAGGACAACCTTATCTGACAGAGCGAGAAAATTCCTCCTTCTTACCCACTCCCCAAGCCTCTTCTAGAAGAGAGATTGTTCTTAAGTTTTCATGGAAATAGTATGAAAATAAATGATTTCTCCGCTATTGTCTTTACTCTCGTTCGTTCTTCACACACACCTCCGATGAAGTCTATCTGGCATTCCAGCCTCGCCACATAAGGCAGGTTCTAGAGATGAGCTTGTGCCTTCCACACCTGCCTAGAGTTGGAGAAGGTTGCATTTCCCCCATCTTCCTACCACCATCCTTCCCTGGGAAGCTTTCTTCCCTACCCCCTTTTGCCCACAGAGCCAGTAGTGGGGCAGGAGATGGTTGATCTTAGCACCTGGACTGGCATGTATCACTACATCAGAGAGGCATTGTCCTTCCCTTGTCCTGACTCCTTCAGTCTGCATCGCATGAAGGAGACGGTCTCGGGTGGCTGCAGATCGTGAACACCTCTCCGACACTGGCGGATCTCGGCCCCGAGCTTGAAGCTCTAGGTGGGCAGCTGAATTGCGTCCGACCCCCGCCTGCATCGAAGCAATACGCTGAAGTCCTAACTCCTGGCGTCTGCGAATGTAGCCTTACGTGGAAATAGGGTCTTGCAGACGTAATTAAGACGAAGTCATTAGGGTGGGCCCTAACCCAGCGTGACTGCTGTCCTCACAAAAAGGGGAGAAGAGACACAAAGATAGACACACAGAGGGAAGACAGCCGTGTGAAGACGGGTACAGAGATCGGAGAGATGTAGCCACAAACCGAGGCATGCCTGGGGTGACCAGAAGCTGGAAGAGGGAGGAGCCGCCTCTGGAGGTCTTAGAGGTCTTAGAGGGAGCCTCGCCCTGTCCACATCTTGATTTTGGATTTGGAGCCTTCAGAACCGGGAGAGATTGAGTTTAATTGCTACAAGCCAGCCAGTTTGCAGCACTCAGTTACCACAGTCCTGGGAAGCAGGTCCAGCTGCCATCAGCCCCGGGAATGCAACACTCCTGATTTTGTTCGGGTGGCAGCACAGAACAGGGCTGAGGAGCCTGGGTCCTGAAGCCTGGACCACCTCCCGCATTTACTGAGTGTGTAACTGTGGGTGAATGTTCTAATGCCTCTGTGCGTCTGTTTCTTCATCTGTAAAAGGATGATGCTGACCTCAGAGAGCTGTGAGGATTCTCAGAAGTCAAAACTCTTAGCCCACTTCCCGGCAAGTAGCAAGGACTCAGTAAATAGGAGTGGTTATAACTCTTTAACTGCTACTTTATGTTCACAGCAAATTATGTTAGTTTCCCATTTAAACCTGGGATGTAAAGTTTTCAATTAAATTTTAGATTAAAATGGAATCCATTCAAATAATGTTAAGTAAATAACAGTATGGGTGGTTGGTAGGTGTGGCAAACATTGTGAAGGTGGGCAAACCCATTTTAGTGGCTACCTGTGTATGCCAGGCCCTGTTCAAAGTGTTCTACGTGTTTTAAGATATCTAATCCTTTCACCCCTCAAGAAGATGCTATTTTAGCTCCTTTTCCCAGAAAAGGACCCTAGCCACAGAGTAGCTAAGTGGTTTGGCCATGGCCACCTAGCTGTTAGGTGACAGGCAGTTAGGTGCTTGGGGCTATGCTCTTAACCTCTACACTAATAAGCAAGCGGAGGCAGCTTCTGGCCGAGAGGTCTTCCTGGGCCCGTGTGGTCGTCGTCCAAGCTGGGAGTTTGCTCTCCAGAGATGAACCCCGCCTGGGGAACTCTGAGAGGTTGTGGCAGCCATCCCCACAGATCCTCAGCCATTCCTGTCTGACAAAATGATTCCTCTCCTCCTGGCCCTCCCTGTTGGACAGTCCTGAGCAGCTGCCAGGAACCAACGTCCTCTGGGAAAATCAAGTGCTCAATGTTGATATTTAATCTGTGATAACATGTTCCCCCTCCACGCCAGCTACTGAAAAAACCAGGCCCGAGGGACAACTAAACCGGTTTTATTGTTCCATGCTAAAACACACGTCGGGCTTCACAAGCTTCCAGCCGGGAACAGTACGCAGTTCTGACAAAGGGGACTTGGGTAATGTCCCCACTTTGGCATGACGGGCCCCTCCCTGTGTGGAGAGCCGACGGTACTGCAGGCCCTGGTCTCTGGCGTGGGCCTCCTGTGCTGGTGGGAGCTGCAGGAGGACCTGTCCAGCAAGGGGACTCCTGTTTCCCTTGACTTCTTCTCTTTAGTCTGGCTGGTAAAAAGCAAACTCATTAGAGCCACAAACCCAAACAAAACTCTGGGCTCCAAAAAGCAGTGGTTCTACCACGGAATCATGGAACAGAAAACAGAAATATGATGTGGACAGTTCTTTGAAGACTGATGGTGGAGAGTGGTCCCAAAGCAAGGCAGCTTAAGGCCCTGACTTCTGGTTTCCTCTACATGTCAGGTGGAGGAAAAAGGGACCCAAAATACATGCTTTCTTCCCAGGAGAAAAGTGAACCAACACCCAATATTGATGTAAGAGACAACAACTCTGGTATTAAACTTCCCCTTCCTCAGACCTGCAAAGAGCTGTCAGTGGTACAAATCCGAGAGTTTCATGTTCTATGTATTTTTCTTTTCACTAGAAAATTCTTTTGGTTTTCCAAGATGCAAAGTGTGGAACAAATTTCTGATGTCTCCCTGTGGGCAAACAACATAAACACACAAGCAACAGACATTTCAAAGTAATCCATACAGATTGTTATAAATTATAAAACTAGAAAACACATGAAACCCCACCAAACTTCTTGCCTTTACAGTGGAATATACTAAGGAAATACGCTGCCAGCCTTGGAACTATCTAGTTTTTGGAACAAAGATATGAAAACTTCCAAAGTCCTTAAGTGTCCCCTGCTCTATAAAATAATTTTTTATAAGTTTCTATATTTTATATACCTAAGTTTTATTTATACAATAGTCCATAATGATTAAGATTTTACACCCTATTTTATAAACATCACTCACATACAGATTACCTCATCAGATTCTCTTTTGGTCTATTAAAAACACTGTACTTAAAAAAACAGGACACAAGAGTCTATAGGTTCTCTGCTTGCATTTCCATGGGGGAGTGAATTTTTCTCCCCTTCCATTTTGTCTTTCTGCTTTTTCCCCTAAACGACACCTTCTCCCCGAGCCCCATGGAATAAGCAGCAGCAACAATTCCAGAGGATGAAACCCAGACTCTGCGGTTAGCAACTATCCTAGGGTATTCCAGGGTAAATGTCTGGGCTGACCCCATCCTGGCCATTCTAATTTATCCTCACCCACTTCCCCGCTCTCCCACCACTTTCTGGCCATAACTTCTTGGAATCTCTATGGTGGCGTCTATATGGTGGAACCGACAGACCAAAGATGGATCAGAAAACTTTAGGGAACAGGGAGAGTGGGGTGCTTTTCTCAAGCCTCTGTTCGGCTGGCAACAAATCAGATTCTGCATTTAATGTTTTAAAAAAATATTTTGGTCTATTGCCTAAGCAGATTCTAAATCTCCACAAAACTCTCCACTTGATAAGGCATGGAAAATTCCCGGAGACTTAAAAAACAGCAAGTGTACAAATTAGGAGTGGTGATTTCCTGTTGCTGTGAACAGGAGATGAAGAAGAAAGAAAATGTGAGAAGAAACAAAGGGGAATGAGAGGCCCTTGAACACAAGGCTGTAATTAGCTCATGTGGTCTGATGGGTTCTGGGGACTCAAAGATGTTGTGGTCCACCCACCACCCCATTTTATACAACTTACTTTTGTGTGGGCAGCCTGCCTGTCCCTCACCTTTCCAAGCATCATCTGTAAAAGTAAAATTCCTTCCACCTTTGACATTCAAATGACTTTTCTCTGGAAAATGAAGTCACCGAAACCTATTTATAGGTGTGCTGTAAGGCCTCACGGTAGTAACAAGGAGACCCCGGAATCTGAAGGCAGCATCTCTGAATCCTTTGCTGCTGGGGCAAAAGAGGAGCCAACCAAACCTGAACTCATCCCAGAGGAAAGGGAACAAACACTGAATCAAAGGGATGACAGACAATTGGCAACGCATCCCTGACCACGTGTGAGAGGCAGTGTCATCGCTGAATTATCCTTTCTGTGGTCTCTCCATACCTCTTAGCTTCTCACTCACCACCTGGCAGATAAAGCCAATACTCTTGGGTCGTTGTTGCTTATTATCACTTTCCCCTGGGGTTAACTGAGAGGAGGTTGTGGCTAAAAAGTCCCAGTTATTCATTTAATCAAGAGATGGGTGCTAGTCTGAGTCCTGCACGTGGCAGCTTCACCTAGAAGAAAGCATTCCTGCAAACACAAAATATAGTCCTCACTCGGCTCGTGATCCGGCTCCTGCTTGCTCCTGCTTACAAGGCTTACAAGACTGCATGAAAGGCTGAGGAGATTTCAGTGCAAAATTATAATCCTAAACTTTAAAACAACCAACGCATCCAAATACTGCTGTGTTCTTGTCCATTGTCTTTAATAACCAGGGCAGCGTGTGCTTTTAAAAATGAAATTCTCACTGATGTCTTAAGATGGGGAGAAGATGAAAATATATTGGCTCGAAGAGTCTCAGGGTACTTCTGATTTGCATTTATCGGTACCGTGGCTCTCTCTGGTTGACACAGATAATTTAAAATTTGTATTTTAGGGTAGGGGTGCCCGGCTGGCTCAGTCGGGAGAGCATGTGACTCTTGATCTCGGGGTTGTGAGTTTGAGCCCCACGCTGGGTGTACAATTTGTATTTTCGAGTTTTTAAAACCAGGCATAGAAGATCATCTAATGACTTGCCCTTTAAAATGACTTGTTTCTGAACAAAAAAAGAACACAATAGCCTCTCTGTAGTCTGTGGTAGCTCTCTTATTACATCATGGATTTTTCTTCTGAAATCCTTTATGTACCAAGTCCTCATTTCTTTAATCAGTATGTCCTAACAGAAACCCTCTCGATCAGACAGTTTCAGGGGGAAAGATAGCATGGAATCAGATTGGGAAAGAACACAGATGTGGTGGGAGGACTTAGGATGCTTGGGTGGGAGTTAGGAGAGGGGGTGAAAGCTAGGGGCTTTGTGAAGAGGCACTGGCCTCTCTGGCTTGAATATCCAAGAGGAGAGTATCAGGCCGCCACGGCTCCAAAGGTGAGCTGCGCAGACTGGCCAGTCACAGAGCGAGAAGGAATGTGATGTCTGGTCTTTTCATTTGTCAGGTGCCAAGGTGTGAGAAGCCGGCAAGATAAAGTTTGGCTCTGGCAAAAGGACAGAGTAACAGGAGGGGTAGGAGTTTGCTGGAGCCTGGGACAGCCCGTGAGTCACGCGCTGTTCCTTATCCTGGGTCACCAGACACGGATGCTCTAGTTGAGGACAGACGTGTTCCTTCTCCTATTGCCCTTCGGTCCCAGAGCCCGGCCTGCTGGTATTCCAGTGCCATCCCTGATGTCTGAGGACTATCACATGGTCCACAAGCTCCCCACTGAGCAGTTTCCATCCAAGCAGATCATTTGTTCTCTTCCGTATCCCAGCTGTTCCGAGCTCCCTCTGAGAAGCTGACCAAGGCAGGGTCTGCGAAGGTGAAAAAGATTTCAGATGCTATTCTGTGTGAGCGCACCCTGGAAGGAACTATAGTTCTTTAAAATTCTCAAGCCTTTTGGACAGAAGCCTTTCTTTTCATTTCGCAGAAGAGGTGTTCATCCTATTGGGAGGTACACGGCCTCTAGCTGCCTGCTCCTGGTGATGCTAACTGTGGTCTTTTGGTGAAGATGGTTCTCTACTGGGCTTCTCTGCTCTCAAGCTGCTATTTTCCCATTTGTGATTAATCAGTGTCATGAGAGGAAATACTCTGAGCTCTTCAAGCTTTCATCCACTAATTTTAATATCTACTGATGATTCCTGTATGAACCAAGTATGAGCCTAGTGGCCGCCAAATGGTAATTAAAAAAAATTCCATCATTCCTTCTACATTTAGTAGTTGGCACTCTACTATAAGGAAAAGCTTTCCCTTATATTTATATAGCATGGACTTGGGGACTTCTATCTGATGCTAAAGATTATTATATGTTACTGCCAAAAATGAGTGGGCTGAGTCTAATGATGGAGAAATATCAGACAAACCCCAATGGAGAGAGAGTCTACAAAATAAAAGGCCTATATTCTTCAAAATGTGAAGGTCACGGAAGACAGTGAATCTTGAGGAACTGCTCCAGATTGAAAGAAATTAAAGGGAGATGGTAATTAAATGCATTATGTGGTCCTGGATGGGATCCTAGATAACACATTACATTTTTTGTTTCCTGTGAAGGAAAAAGAGTAGACAACAGAAAACATAGCAGGGTAATTAAATCAGACCTGTAGACTAGTTAACAGTTCTTTATCAGTGTTACCTTCCCGGCTTTGGTCGTTGTATTGTGGTTATGTAAGAGCACATCTTGCTTAGGGGACGGGCTGAAACGTTTAGTGATAGATGGGCATTTGATTTTCAGCTTATTCTCAAATGGTTCAGAAAAATTATATATATATATATATATATATATATAAAATTTACATTAAATATTTAGGTAATGTTAACTAATATATATTATATAAGACCATGTATGAGGAAAAAAAAAAACTTGGTAAGATGTTAGTATCTAGGGTACCTTGCTTTGAAGGGTATTTAGGAATTCTTTTGTACTATTTCAGCAGTATTTTTGTAAGTCTGAAATCCTTTCAAAAACAAAGTTAAAATCCATGAGCCCCCAGAATTTCTCCAAGGCCTCAAATACTCTACTTGGATGACCAAACTCAACGTGTATCCCCACCATCCCCATGTATATAACCAGTGTTGTTCTTGCCCTGTCTGGCCTGCAGCCCCTTTTTTCTCCCCGAGGCTGAGAATGTTCAGAAGGAAGGGCAGCAACAACTCGGGCTGCCCCTGACCGGGTGAGGGCAGGCGATCTGAACACCCAGCCCAAGAGCTGGCTGCTCCCATGACTTTGCTGCTTGGCTCCGGGCCCTCCTCAGTGCAAGTGAAATCCCAGCTGCTCATGCTGAAGGGGGACAGGACGCCTAAAGGCTGATGGGAAACTGGTGCAAGAGTGCTTAGCAAGACTTGCCTTCTGAAAGTCTCAGCCCCAGAGCCTGTCCATGAGCAAGTTCCCATGGAAACCCAGTAAAACCGGAAGTGAGCAGAGAGGGAGGGGGCCGTCTGTTGCCCAATTGCTTTCACCTGAGCCTGATTTCTTTTCTCTCAGAGCACTCCTGGCTGATTTAACAGATCAGTTTTCTCTGGGTAAACTTCAGTGATGTTCACAGTCTCGTTCTTTGCAGGATGGCATGGGAACCCACCTTGCCAGCAATTTATGGGAAACACTGGGGTTCCCCCAAACCCCCACTCTCCAAAGGCAGAGAGTCAGTCCTGAAGAAGCCTTGAGTTTTCCAGCAGGCAGCTGCGTTTGGACTCAAAACTGAGCTTCCCTGAGCTCACAGGGCCTGCAAATGCAGTGCAGCGTTTACTCATTTGCGGACGTGCTCCATTCGGCGTAATAGCCGGGAAGAGCGGTCCGAGTCTCCAGGGGGCTGTTTACCATCAGCGGGCGAAGCAGGCGTGAATACAACGTCTGGGATTACTGCGATGCATTCTGCGTCCCACCGTGTCAGTAAGTTAGGATTTGCAATTAAGCTCTCTTCCCTGTATACCACCCAACATGGGCAGGAGTTCTATGCTGCTGTTCATGACTTTTAGCCCTTAAAAGGGAAGCCACCGGTGTTGAATATACCCTGCTTCTCTTCCGTCTACTGAAACTGGTGTTTTTGCTAGACCTAGGCACGTGCCTTTGGAGCTGGGTTAATACCACTTGGGCCCAGGAAATGGCTGCTTTCATCTGCAGATGGGCCCGGTGTCAGCAGCTGGGAGTGTGTCCCTCTGAGAGCAAAGGCAAGGCGATCTGAGATGATGGCGTCTGGATCTCAAGGAAGTGGTGCTGGTCTGTTTGCTCTTTGAACTGCATTTATGGCGACGTAGCACTTCTGAGAGGGAGTGCCGGGGCAGGAAAGTAATAAGGAAGTGACTGCCAAGGGAAGGCTGGCTGCCACATTAATCTGGCCTTCCGGGTTGTGCTAAATGATGTAGAAAGAACTTCAACTCCAAGATCGACGGACATTTCAGTAGGCACCCGAAAATCCCATCCGTGGTGGGAGGTGTGAATTTACCTATGGCTGGCCGGCTGTAGTTGGGGGACGCAGCCCTTGTGAGTGCTGGGGCTACAGGCCAGGGGTTTTAGGATTAGGCAGGTAGTAACTCTTTGTTTACTGGCTGCTCAGAAGACAAGTCTATCTGAAGTAGAAAAACCTGACGTCCGCAGGAAAGCTTTCATGTTTCATCGTAAATGAGGTGGTGAGCAGTCAGCAGCCTAGACCGGAGTCAGATTGCCTGGGTTTATTTCCGAACTCCACCAGTTCCCAGCTGTGTGGCCCTGCGGAAGTTATTTACTTGCTCTAGGTCCGAGTTTCTTTATCCGTAAAAGGGGGATAGTAATAGTACTTACTTTGGTTGTGGTGAGACGTTTAAATAAGTTAAGTTAAGACATGGGACAGTGTCTGGCACATAGAGGGGATCTGTAATTGTTGGCACAAAAGTATCATGATCAATTGAGAGACGTCTTTAAGATTGTTTCTGTGATCCTGCTTCTTGATTATTTCCAAGAATGGAAAATGCTACAGGTGGAGACAGATCATTAAATGGGCTTATTGTCACACTCACTGCTGCAGCTTCCTTTGCCTTAAAGACCTAAATCTCTGTTCTCTCCGTTGAGTTCTGACAATTTCACACACTAATCTGAAAATAAGGATAATAATAACTCTAGGGGCAGCTGGGTGGCTCAGATGGTCAAGCGTCTGCCTTTAGCTCGGCTCACGATCTTGGGGTTCTGGGATTGAGCCCCTTGTTGGGCTTCCTGATCAGTGGGGAGCCTGCTTCTCCCTCTCCCTCTGCTGCTCCCCCTGCTTGTGCTTACTCTGTCAAATAAATAAAATCTTAAAAAAATAAAATAAAAAAACTTTAGATGGTTGCTGTGAGATGGTCTCTTTTATTCTCCCCATCATGTGGATGAGAAAATTGAGACTCCGAGAAGTGAAGGGACTTGCTCAAAGTCACATAGTGAGTCACCCCTGGGCTACAAGTGTTTCGGTTCTGTAGCCTGGACTCTTCCCTACTCTGCCAGAGAAAGCTTGGGGTTGGCGGTGGGGAGGAGAGAGGGAGGAGGCGGGAGGCTCCCAAGCAACAGTGTTCTCAGAGCGAGTGAGTGAGTGCACATGGAAATTCGGCACGTATATCCTAATGATAATTAAGCAGATGACATGCCTTGACTACACAATTCCAAACAGCCATCCTGACCGCTTTTAAAAAATGACAGATTGCTTTTTGCTTGTTGCACAGTCCTTTCTCAAAGAGCTGTGCGGGCCAGTCCGCTTGTTTTCCAGACAGGGAGTGGGGCTGGAGAAAGGGCAGCCACTTGCTTCTATGTATGTGGCATCTCCCCAGAGCTCCTCCTGCCTGTGTGAGGGTCCTTCTTGGCAAAGACAAAGAGGATGAATCTATTCTTCAATTGTTGGTTCAACACATATTTCTTGTATGATCAAAAATGTTGGATAAATGAATGAATCTCCTTGACATTTGAGCTTGTTTCTGTTCGCCTGTGACGCTGCCTGTCTGGTTCCTTCTCGGTCTTCAGTCTCAGTGCACACGCCACCTCCTTGGAGAAACCATTCCTGCTCACTCTCCCTAATGTGGCTCGTCCCCCGCAGCCATTCTTTGTCTGGTCACTTTGCTTCCTTCCTAACTCCTGTCATATAGAAGCCGTCCTGTGTGTGTGTTGATCATTTACTTCCCTTTACGAAGGCAGGAACTGTCCTTGCACAGTTCACTGCTGTATCCCACGTCTATGGTACGAAAAGTTTCGTCACACGCTTGGTGCTCAAGCAGTTTGTTGGGTGGAAATGAACGGATAAATGAGTGAAGTGATACTGATGTCTACTCAGGAGGAAAATATTCTGTGACTTTAAACAGGGGCAGGGTAAGAGCTAGGACGCTGGCCTGAAGCCCCTTGGTCATCAGGACGTGTCCAGCAGGAGAGGGACTCATCGGCACATGCATTTTCTGAATTACAAAGTGAGCCAGGGGCATGTAATTCTGTTACCTGGCACCTGGGAGGAGGGATTTTCATTGAAATCCCGGCCAGCTAGAAGCATGTCTGTGTCAGACCTATCTGCAAGGCAGAATGGACTTGTCAGCACCGTCAGCCTTGAGAAGTTGCAAGCCCCCAAAGACGCTGCACCCATGTACTCAGCAGCTGGGCTCTGGTGCACCGACAAGCCTGCACCTCATACCTCCAACAGGTGAGGGAGGGGACGGGGTGGGGGCCATCAGAAGAGGAAAGACTCATGGGCATTAGGATAATCGATACATCGAAAATAACTGTCATTAGTACCTCAACCGTGGGCCGTTTCCCAGCTTATGTGAAAAGTGAAGAGAACAAAAATCTGAGATTTCTAGTCTTACAGAGCCAGCCCCGCTGCTTGCTTACCGTTCCCTTAGATGAATGATGTGTCTTCTGAGCCTCAGTTGTTCGATCTAGTAACTAGGGGATCCTAACGCTTTACTCATGGAGTTGTTGTGAGGATTCACTGGGAAACATGCCTGTGAGTAATCAGGATAGCTGATGCCACAGTGTTTTCTATGTGCCGGGCACGGTGCTCGTGACTTTACGTTCATTCCCTCGTTTCCTCCCCACCACACCACTCCAAGAACGACGACTACTACCTGCATCTTACAAGCCAGGGACTACAAGGCTGGGGAGATAAATGACTTGCCCACAGTGGCACAGGGAAGAAACATAGAACCTGGATTTGAATTTGGGCTGCCTGGCTGGCTGCGCTCTTCCCTCCCCGTAAGTTAGCGCAGTATCTGCATGGAGCACACGGCTAACGAATGGCAGCTAGTAAGTGTCTGTTCTACTCAGCGTTTCCGCAGCTCACCTGCCTTAGCGCCTCTGCCACTCCCGCAGACTTCTCCACCAGCTATCACTTCTAGACTCCTTGTGCACACCAGCATCTGGCCTCCCTGCTCCCTTCACATTCCCTCTGACCCTATGAAGAGCTGAGGTATTGTTGCCACTCTTCAGAGGAGTCAAGAAAGTCTCAGAGAGGGTAGTTGGTCTAAGGTCAGAGAGCCAAGAAGACCAGGATTTGAACCCAGGGACTTGTGATTCCAGAGCCCAGGTGCTTTCTCTCCACATGGCTAACAACGTTTTTCCATGTTAACATCTTTCAGAACATGTTTCTCCTCCCTGAAGCCCCCTGACAACTGAAACACTCCCTCATTGCTCTCTCCCCTTCTTGTTTCTGTTTGTATGATAGAGCTGCGTTTTTACAGTACTCTCCGATTTTGAATTGTGTCTCCATATCCATTTATTGGTAATAACTACCATTTATTGAACCCTTTGATGTACCCATACAACAATCAGAGCTGCACATGCATGATTTCACTTAATCCTGCCGAGAGCCCGACGAGGTGGAGGTTCTGATACCCATTTTACTGATGGGAAAACGTTTAGGCAGGTGTTGTAACTTATCCAAGTTTGTTTAGTTATTTGCCAAAGGAAACATAACTAGGGAGTGACAAAGGTAGGACATAAACCCAGATGACTTGGTTCCAAAACCCTTTACTTGAGCTATTATTATTATATTGCCTCTCCATATCTTACAATGTTCTAGTGGATTGGGTACGTAGCTGGTGTAGCTATCCCCAAATCCTTGCTGACCAAAACTTTTAAGTCTAGTCCTTCATTGGAGGTCTCCATGATGAAGACGCCCTAGGCTCTCAGAATTGCCAACATCTAAAAAGAGCTTAAGCTTAAAAAAGATTTGAGCTCATAAATAGAATGTGCAGAACGGGATATTTGGAAACATGGTTCTGATATCTAAAATTCCCTTCCAACCGGTGCTGCCCCTTCTGACCGACTGTTCTCCTTGTCATGGAAGCTGATGCTATCTCACTAGAGCTATGACTGACATGTCCTTTTCAGGGAGTGAAGTCTTTTCCAGCTCTTTCCTTGACAGAGACGTGAAACATCTTCCCAAAGAACTGGGAGTGGGGAAGGGGTGGGTACCACCCTTTGGCGGCGCTATTGATTTGAATTCCTCCTTAGTCCTCCAGGTGGTTTTGTTGCCTCCTTACTTTCAGAGGTCAACTTGCTTTTGCTTTCTTTGTGAAGGTCTGCTGAATGCCACCAGCTCTCACAGTCCTCTTGGGTGGTCCAGGGAGTCGCTGTGTTCACTGGGGAGGGCAGCAGGATGGCTCTGGCCTCTGGAATACACGTGACCTGCAGCAGTCAAACTCCGATGTCACGAATGCCCTTCATGCAGTCTGTCGGTCATGCTAGCACTGATTCTAAGAGCATTAACTGAAGAGTCACAAAATGGCTTTTGCAGATGCCTTTTGCCTGTCTCCCCAGGTCTTGGCTAGCCTCCTTTTTAGTCTTTAGTAGCTCTTGTCCATCCCGCAGTGACCCTATCTGCATAATTAGCTTGCATCTGTGGGTGTGTGTTTACCCCTGAAAGCAGTCGCCTTTGACCTTTGGATAAATACGGGCACGGAAGGCTGGAAGATGTTCTTGCTCTGAGTCCTCCTGTTCCCACAGAGAAGATGAAAGTGGAGGGTCATTTTGGAAATCATGCCCCCCATCTTCTGGGTCTCTGTTCTGTATCATTTAGAGTGAGGACAGGCAAAACCAGAAATAAACTCACGAAGAGGGAGAGATCTAGGGAATGCAAAATAATTATCGTGCTTTGACGTCAGTGATCCAGAACCACACTGTAAGCTTCGGTTCTTTTTCAAGTTGCTTGGTTGTGTCTGGCTGCCCTTGGAGCAGGGGTACATTTGCTTTTTGGATATCTCCGTAGAGAACACTCGCAGTTACCTTCCTACCCACCACTACTTCTTGATGACAGTTTTAATCTGGGTGGGCTGGCTCCTCTGAATTAAACCATCCTCTGCCCCTGCCCCCACCTGCATCCCTGTGATTTCAGAAGCACATACCCAATTTGTGTATCCTCTCCAGCCTCAACCATGTTTTGTGTTAATAGTCGCAACAGAGGGACCCAGTGATTTAAGATTAAGGTCTGGGCTTAGAGTTCTGGATTCTAGTCCTTGTTGCCTTGGGCTGGTCATTTGACCTCTGAGCCTTAACTGTAATCTCTAAAATAGGATAATGCAAATCCTCCCCTCATAGGGTTGGATAGGATTAGATGGCATAATGCAAGTAAAATTCTTGGTACATAGTAGGTGCTCAATAAATGGTGACAATTACTACTGGATGGTGAGTCAGGGACATTTTTTTTTTTTTTTTTGTATTCTCCCTACCATCTCAAACTGGTCGTGAAACCTTAAATAAGGCACTGACACATTCTGAGTCTCAGTTTCCTGATCTGTAGTCAGGGGACAAGAATAGCTTTTGCCTGCAGACTTCACAAGGTTCTTGGGAGACTTTCTAGCAGTGGCAGCCAGATCTGTTTTGGTTTCAGATTCTAAGGGGCTGTTTCTGGTTTCTGTAGTTGACTCCCCAGGGTGGGGCAGGCAAGGCCCAGAGGAGAGCCGCCTGGAGAGCCGTGTACTCAAAAGGTTTGGGCACAGCCGCAAACTGTATCTTACCTATTTGGAAGCAGCAAGGTCTCTCTAAGCAGCGGTACTGGGAAGGAGGCATACAAAAATCCCTCTAAACTAGAACTTCTTAAAACCAGATATGCCGTACATCAAAACCTCAATTCCCAGCAATGACTCAATGCCTTAGAATCCCAGTGACAGGGGCCAGATGGGAGTTCAAATATTCAGCGGGTTTCTGTGGCCTCAGGTTGCGATAGCTGCTTTGACTGGTGTTTACTGAGCAGATCTATGAGCCGCACTGAAAATTCCATATGGTACATGTGCGGAAAACGTACAGGGGAATGGTAAGCATGGAGTTCACGATAGTGGTTGTGAGGGAAGGGGGGGAGGGGAAGAAAGAATGAGATTGGATGAAGCACATGGCAGGCTTCAATGGAATGGATAATGATTATTTTTTAAAAAGCTAGATGGTGGGGGCACCCGGGTGGCTCAGTGGGTTAAAGCCTCTGCCTTCGGCTCAGGTCATGATCCCAGGGTCCTGGGATTGAGCCCCGCATCAGGCTCTCTGGTCAGCGGGGAGCCTGCTTCCCCCCACCCCACCTGGTTCTCTGCCTATTTGTGATCTCTGTCAAATAAATAAATTTTTAAAAAAATCTTAAAAAAAAAAAAGCTAGATGGTAGGTATATGGTTATTTGTTTCACGATCATATATATATATATATATATATATATGATATAATTTAATTCAAATAAGGGAGGAAGGCAGAAAGGAGCTCCCAGGTCCAGTAGAATTCCTAAGAAACACCACACTGAGAGGCCCATATGTGTTTTCTCTCTCCTGTGAACCACTGAGCCCCCACAGTCTCTCATGGAGCCTGATCCAGAGTGGGTGAGGTATAACCGGTGTTGAATGGATGGATGGATGGATTGATGGATGGATGGATGGATGGATGGATGTGGAAGGCTCCTCCATGCCCCCTGCCCCCATCACCTTTGATCCCACCTTGGCTGCATTCTGTTTGTTGAAGTGACGGTCAGCAGGCAGAAGGGCTTCCAGAGAACATTTTGTCTCTGCTCTGGTCTAGGACACAACACTATGGCCTGGCAAACAGATGGCTTGATCATTTAACATTGTTCTATTTCAAGCAATATGTCCTTGCAAGATTTATTCGCAGGGACACCGAGCTGCTGCTGCAAGGATCTTCGGAGTTAACTCTTCCAGTCTGGTCTTGCCTGCCCAACATACTCCCCGAGTGACTGTCATTCATGGTCACCTGAGAGGTTGCTGGAAGTGCTCACACTCCCTTATGCTCAGCCCAGAGCAGACCTGGGGTCTTTACTGTCCAGACACAAACAAGAGAAGCGCCTGTGGGAGCAGCTGCTGGCCCCAGCTTAGCCAAGCTCGCTCAGCACTTGCTGCCAGCAGACAGCCTTGATAGGACTTCCCTCGGCCGCCGGTCCCAGTGGCGCACATCCCAGGGAGGATGTCCAGGGGCTGGGAGGCTGGTCTGTGTGGGCAGAGGCGGGAGAGAGGGCGAGGATCATGCCTGCTCATCTTACTGAAACAAGCAACTTCCATACCTGCTTACTTGATGCTAGAGGAGCTGGGAAGCTAAGGGCATTGCTTGAACCTGTGAAAATGTTGCTTAAAAAACTTGGAGACCAGTGAGCAAGGAACTGCCCACTTTCTAAGTCCTCTCCTTTCCTAAGCCAAGGGCCCGATGGAAGTGATTATCAAGGGCTGGACAGTGGCTGGGATACGGACGGGGAAGAGTGTTGGGCTTGATAGCAGAGGTCTTCATCTCTGAGGGACCTCTCTGGGCCTCATCCTCTATTACAGGGTAATAGTCAAGATATTCAGCCACTGCCATGGCACAGGCACTAGCCAGTGAGAACAAAGAAGAGCTTTACTGCTGAAGGTCTCAGCTGCACCAGGCCTGAGCTCTCAGGCTGCTGGAGGGTAGAGTGATGGGGAGAATGTGGAGAAAGGGCCAGGGGGGAGGAGTGGGAGCTCTGAGCACTCACTGTTCGCCTATCACTACCGGCATTGTTCATATATCGGCACCCAGTGTGGCTACGTTCCTGGCCTACTGTATGAGACGAGAAAGGTAGATTTGTTCTTAGACATCAGAATCACTTGGGGGGTATGCTGACAACACAGATGCCTAGACTCCACCTCAAGACTGTTGACTGACACCCTGTTAGGCCCAGACTAAGCTTGCTATACTCATGAGACCCAAGTGCCTGGACGAGCTGATCTCTCAGGGTCTAGCTCTAACTTTCAAGGTATCCCTGGAGACAGAAATGATGTCCAGCACACAGACTCCAGGAGAACATGCCTAATTCACATGGTGGTTATGTGAGTGAGCAAAGCAGGCTTGGGGGGATGGTGTGGCAAACGGAAGAACGCATGTCCACCTAGCTACAGCTTGCCCCTGACCCAGCCCTGCTGGAGCGCTGCTGTTCTGAAACGGCAGGCCTGGGATGGACAGACCTTCCGCATTTTCACTGGAAGTTGGAAGTCAGGGAGCCCTGCATTTACTGGGTCAGTCCTGCATCTCACCAACTCGTAGGCGGGGCACTGCTTTGAACTCTTGCTGCTCCAAAAGCCCTGTCTGTGGGTGGTGGAGGGCGAAGGAGGTGGTGCCGGTCCCACACAAGAAAGGAAGCCCTAGGTGAGGGTCCTGATGCTGCTTAAGGAGAACATTTCCTCAAGTATGGCTGTAGCCTGGGTGCCTGCGTGGCTCGGTCAGCTAAGCATCCGCTTTCGGCTCAGGTCATGATCCCAGGGTCCTGGGACTGAGCCCCACATTGGGCTCCCTGCTCGGCAGGGAGTCTGCTTCAACCTCTCCCTCTGCCCCCCTGCTGCTTATGTTCTCTCTCTCTCAAATAAATCAAATCTTTAAAAAAACAACCAAAAATATGGCCCTATGCTGTGCCCCTCCACCACCTCTCAGATGTCCCCCTGACCCCAGCCCCAATCAGAGCCTGCCCTCAGCACCTTTCCTAGTGCTCAGATGCCAGGGTCTGATCACGAGGCAAAGGGGGCACCTTCCTAGTGACTGAGTCTTGGCTGAGGGATGGAGTTCTCGCAGCTTGACTTGTCTTCAGACATGAGGTACTCGGTCT
Organism: Martes martes; assembly: GCF_963455335.1. Classification (NCBI taxonomy): domain Eukaryota; kingdom Metazoa; phylum Chordata; class Mammalia; order Carnivora; family Mustelidae; genus Martes; species Martes martes. The sequence goes on from NC_137892.1 coordinate 83,735,079, forward strand.
ACCTGGGATTCCCTCGAAGGCTCCACAAAGGAGTGGATTTCTCTCTATATAGGAGAACTTGGCTTGATTACTGCAAGTGCTAAATGCTGCTTTCTTTGCTTGGAATGCCTCCCCCCACCCCTTTTTCTCTCCGACTCCTATTTACCCTTCAGGACTCAGCCTACCCTGTGCTCTGACCTCTGTGACAGGGCCATACTCATTTCATTTTAGCACCGCCGCCCCGGACATGGCCTTGCTTTAGACTTCCTCACCTGGAACTCCAGTGACCCGCTCCCTTAAAAACATTCAAGTCTGACATGTGTGAGGTATGTACTATGTCACTTGATAATACTATGTCAGTTAATCCTCACGCTAGCCCAATGAGACTGGCACTAGTATCATTCCGCTGTTATCAGAGAGACTGACTCAGAGAGATTAAGTAACTTGCCCAACATCACACGGCTAGCACGTGGTAAATGGGGATCTGAACTCAGTCTGCGTGTGGCCGAGGCTGCATCGGCATCCATTACACCATTCCCTGTGGTTGGGAATCAGTGGCCTAGGTCAAGGTTGCTCTCTTCATTCATAAAGCACAGTCCCACGTTGGGCTTTGAAGTCAGAGAGCTTGAGCTTGGGGCGTGGGCAGCTGTCAAACCCACTCTGCTGCCATCTGTGGCTACCCTTTGCACCTCGGTTTCCCTGGCTTTGTTCTGGGGACAATTACAGTTGCCTTAGGACGTAATAGCAGACATTATAGGAGAGGACGCATCTGTTGTCCTCATTGCGGTGCCCAGCACATGGGGACTGTCCGAAACATGATGGTGGAAGCAATGATTGGAAGGGCCAGTGAGTTCAGAAATAGCACTCTCTTCTCCTTTCCAAGCCTCATTTGGCTCTGCAGAGATGGACTTTGGTTTGGGAGGGAGTATGTGTGATGCTGGGCATTAGTGAAGAGTCTGGAATGGGGGTGGCAAGCTTTCGGATTGTTGACATTTCTCAGAAAGGTTACCCCATAAAGACAGTGGACAACTGGAAGACTATTCTGTTCCACGTGGAAGGCAAGGACCGTGTCTCCATTACTCCCTACAACCCGCTTGTCAGCCGCAATACTTAACACTAACTGGACCCGCTGCTGCTGGGTGGGAGCTACTGAGGTGGGAGCTGTGCTGGTTTCCCTGGGACTCGACTCCTGCTGCTTCTCAACACTGAGGCAGAGTCTAAATATTTGCTTGGCTGGTGGTATCATGTATCTGCACTCTGGGGGGTAGAGCAGAATGACTAAACTCATGGCTAAACTCACTGAGGGTGCTCTTCTGACACGTCGAGGATGCCTCCCTCTTGGGGGTGCCCCCGCAACCCTGTTCACGAGACGCTGACTTCGGCACCACCTCGGCGGGGTCGCCTGGTTTTGCAGGCTCCATCCTTCAGTCTCCACTTGTCAGGAGTATCAAAGCCACTCTCCCTCTCTTCTTCCCTGACACTCTCCTCTGCCTCCCCCATCTTTGTCTTTCTCTTTGTCTTTCACGCCCACTCCCCACACTCTCTCCACCTCCCTCTTCTCCTCCTCCTTCCTTCCCTCTCCATCCTTCTTTGCCCCACCTCTGTCCTAGCAGCTTCCCCCATGAAGCGTCCCCGCTCCGGCCTTGTGCTAGCATCTTCTTCCTGACCTTGCTGCCTTATACCATGACCCAGTGAAACAGCTAGAGCGCCCCAAACGAAGAGAAATGAGAGCAAGTAAAGAAGGCTGTAATGCAAATGCAATAGATGTCTAACCTCAACCCCCTTACACAGCCGTCTTGAAGCAAGCTGTGTTTCCTGGGGACGTCAGACCAGAGCCAGGATGAATGAAATCGCCAGAATTCCATGCAGGACCCTATCCACAGCCCTGTGCTTCCTGCTCAGCTATTGTGTAGGGACGGTACGTGGGAAAACAGATTCAGAAGTTTAAAGTATGACCATAGCTTTCTCTCTGACCTTCTCGTTCGGACCAAATCCAGGAAGCCGACTCCCTTTGGTTTTAGAGGATTCTCAGAGTGATCAGAGTGTCCATCTCACACCCTTCCCCAAAGTCCCCCCTCACTGCCAGGATTAAGACTCAGTGGAGGGAACAACGTGGCAGCCCCTAGCGGCCAGTGTACAGGCCCCGGGAGCTGTTCCGATGCTTGTTGAGAACACGGTGATGAGGTCAAAGAAACAACGCCAACATTCCCACCATTGTGACACCCCTGGCCGAAGTCCCTTTTAGGGCGCCGTAGAAATTCTACAAGAACACAGGGGATGAGGCTGCACACGCCATTCAGGGAAGAGGGTGGGCAGGTCCGTCTCCCGCTCCTTGGTCTGAGTAGCGGCCTTGCTGCCTCAAATTGTTATGTTTGCAAGGCCACATGCTTCATCTTCCCACCCAGGGCAGGACTCCCTGTGCCCACCTTTCCTTTCCCAGAGGTAACATGGGCAGAACAAGGACCCAGGCTTGAGTAGCCAAAGAATGGCAGGGCGCTATCAGTGGAGGCAGACTGTATTTAAACGCAATTCACCTCTTTGGGGTCTGGGAAAAGCCACCCGTAGATTCATTTGCTGGGAAACACGGTCTGTGTGGCCGAAGTGGCGGACACCGGGGTCACGGTCTTGCCCAAACTTGACTTCCTTCGGAGGTCTGTCTGCTGTCCGGAATGGCAGCCGCTTCGGTGGGCGAATAGGATGTTCATCTCTGGGCCCGAGGGGGCTGCTTCCGGCTGGGAACTCTTCGGGGTGGTGGGCTGTTCAGGCTTTCCTGCGGTGGGATGGGAGGTGTACTGTTTGGCGGGAGGAGGGCTGTAGTTCTGAAATCTCACGGTTTTGACTTGCTGCAAGAGAAAGCAGAGCGAAAGGACCCAGGTGAGGGGGGAGCTGTGCTGGTTTCCCTGGGACTCGGCTCCTGCTGTTTCTCAACACTTGTCCCTCCTTAAAATGCCTCATTTCTGTGCTCATTCGGTAAATACTTGTGTTCACTATGAGGGTCTATTCTGCATCGTGCTGTGGTGGTAGAGGTGGCAGATGCTAGGGGAGATGCTAGGTAGGGAGCCCTCTTGCACTGCAGCTGGGATGGGGTAGCCACGGAAGGCTTCCTGGAGGCAGAGAGGTTTAAAATGAGAGCTGAAGAATGATGAGAAATTACCTAAGAGAAACAGGAGAGGCAACCCCTTGAGCAAAGGGCTGAGGCAAGAAGCTGTGGTCCCTTTCGGAAAGCACAAGAGGTTCGCCTTTCCTCTGTCCCCTCCAGCTGCCAACAAGGCCTTCCTCAGGGCCCACCCCTTCTTTGGGGTACCCCCCACTCCCCCGCCGACTCTAATTCCTAAGTTTCATAACAGCCTTATATCCTTGGAGCAGAGTTCGCAACCTGGACACCTGCTGGCTGACTTTTGTCTGCAGGATGTTTGAGAGTTTGATTTAGGGGCCAACACCTAAAAATGGGGTCATGGCATTTAAAAGTGCGAATTTCGTATGTCTCTTAAAAAATCAAAGATCTGGTGCACTGAGGCCTGTCTCCTATTCTGACAGTAGTTGCCTGGAGCTGATTAACAGGCCCCATATCCATGGGAGCCCCGGTCTCCTGTGGCCCAAGCCCCTTCTCTCCCTCCCTGTTTCACCTCTGCATGCCTGCTCTGTCTCTACCTTGTACCCACAGGTATTTGCTCTAGCACATCCCTGATTTAAGGCTTCTCAGTGTTCTCTGCTATTGCTTACGAATAATTTCTTTTCCATGAAATTGGGCCTAGTATCCCCCACTGAGAATGCACGTTTCTTCATACTTTTGACCCTTGCCATATCTTGCAGAGGTCTGAGCACTTCTTAAATGCTGATAGTTTGAGGGCCATATCAAACAGCCTGGGGTAAAGGGCAACTGGGGCCTGGAAAATGGAATTATTTGAATACTAAAATTCTGAAAAGGAGCTCCCAACATTCACATCAGTCAACACTAACTTTCTCCAAATGCCTTTCCTTACAAGCTGATAGCGTAGCATGAAGAGCATGAGTTTTTCTATGAGATCTGGAATCTACCCCAGACACCCCCATGTGTCAGCTGTGTACCTTTGGGTAATGTCCTCTAACTCCTTAACCCTCCATATCTTCATTTTAAAATGAGGATGACGATAATAATACTTACTACAGAGGGTTGTTGAGAATAATATCTCAATAATACAGAGGGTTACTATTGGGATTAAAGGAGATGAGACACGTCAAGCCCTCAGCACAGGGCCTACTAGGTTGTTAGCATTCAGTAAATGCTTAACAAAGAGAAGGAGACCAAATCCTCTTTCCTTTTGGAGGGGAATGGGGAATGGTGCTGGTGTTGATGGTGATAGTGATGACAGTGGTGATGGCCAATAAACTAAAAGGTAACAATCACCTAATTTTCTCACTGTCACCTCCTGTATCTCACTGTTCCTCCCGACTCAAGGATATTCTATTGAGAACAGAATACAAAAACTCTCATGTCTCTAGTGGGAAAAGCCCTTGACTAGAAGTTAAAAGATCTGACCTTCTGTCATAGAGGTCATAGTCAAAGTTAGTTGTTGGGAGTCATGATAATTTGCTGTGACCTTGATAAATCACTTGAATTCTCCTGTGTCTCTGTTGCCTCTTCCATACCATGAATGCCTGTGTAACTTAACACGTCTCCTCTCGTTTCATCTCCACACCAATCCTATGAGGTTGTTCCTATTCTCAACTGCTATTTCACAGATTAGGCAAAAAGAGTCTCGGAAAGGTGCCGTGTTTTTGCTAAGTCACCAGATAGCAAGCAGCTGACCTGGAATTCAAATCAAGATGTGTCTCATGCCAAAGCCGTGTTTTTTCCAACTCATCTGTGGGCCTCAAAAGGACTATGGAAGAAGTATTCGGGAAACATAAAGGAGATCCAGTAGGACATCTGCAGAGGGTGCAAGTGGGCTGAGGGGGTGTGCCTGTGTGTGTGGGGGGGTTACTGTGTGAAGATTGTTTTTGAGGCTGCGATTTTGATTCCTTGTCCGCTAAAACAAAATTAAGGAGCTGGAACACTGTGCAAAGTTAGGGATATACCCTATATATCCCTATATATAGGTTACATAAGCCCCCCACCCCCATGTCACTTCACTCCTACCTTTTCGGTGCCATTTCTTGGGTTTTCTGGTTTCACCAGGATTGATGGTGGCGCAGACGCAGGTGGTTTAGGTAGAGGCTCACTCTTGGTGGGGATTTCCTTGCCTTCCATGATGAGGGAACTGGCTGCGGATCGGATCCTGGTGTCACTGCCCCTGCTGACGCATGTGAGGGCAGGCTCCCCAGTGGGAGTGGGCTTAGGTCCCACTTCTGCCACCACTGTCGAGGGGGAGGAGGGGACCCCCTGCGGCTGGTAGAACTGGAACTGCTGAGGTCGTACGACCATGGTGGGATTGCGTCTGAGGGAGCCCACCACGAGGGCGGGGATCCCTGACTGGATGGGTCTCTGCAGGGATCCATCTGAGGAATGATATGACACAGATATCAGCATCAGGGGCCGCTGACAGCAGGTTGGGTTGGGGCTGTGTTAGCCATGTGTCCTGATATCCCAGAATAGTTAAGTGCTTTCCCCATTTGAGTGTGCTCACATTCTCTCAGGGTCTTTCAAAGGTGACCTTATTCTTTTTTTAGTGCTGTTGGCTGATGCTGGCAGGAAGTAACTGGCTAGCCCAATGTTGGGCTGTGGGGGGGGGCACCGTCAGAAGGTACATTACTTCCATTTGTCTCCTCTCTCCCTCACACACACGTACACACATGCACTCCTACTCTCTCACTTTAGGCCTAGCGGTTGGAAAGTGAAGAACCTAAAGAGACAGCTTCGCAGTGAGAAGCAACAGAGGCATGCAAACCAGAGAGGAAATGGAAGACAGTGACAGCAAAAAAGGGACAGAAAAGAGTCAGTCAATTGGGAGGAAAGTGAGGGAGGGAGACAGGGAAGCAGTGAGGATGGGAGAGGGCTCTGACCGGCTACTTGAAGAAGCTGTAGGCCTGTGGTACTGGGATGGCTTCTGTTGGGGGGGATGTGCAGGCAGGAAGGGTAAGTAGAATTCAGGGAGGGTGTGTGCAGGCAAATGTTGACACCACACAGAAGCAAATTCGGAAAGGTTCGGGCTGTGTGTGGATGAGCTTTACAAAGTCCCATGACAAGACGTTCTGGAATCAGACTTACTCCCAGGAAGCCTGGGACAAGTCAGCCCCATCCCCTTCTGGCATCTCAGCCCCTCAGGCGTAAACCGGAGGTGACAGCAGGGTCTCATGGGGCTGCTGGGAGGCTTACATCATATGATGTGTGCAGAGTGTCACCACAGTGTCTGGAACATAATTAATGCCTCATGTTTGTTAGCTCTCGTTATTGTTGGGTAAATGATAGGAAACCCTAAAAATACAAAGTCCGGGAGTGTGATTTTATCCCTTCCTTGAGTTTTATTTTGTTTTGTTTCATGAACTGAGATGATCCTCCCTCAGTAACAGGAAGTCATTCCTTTCCCTCATATTCTCTGGAAGACCGGAGACCTCCATCCCTTGGGCCTATGTCCTGTATGTGACCAGGGAACAATCAGGACTTCAGTGCACTCTGGGGGTGCGGGGACAGGAGACACACCCCTGAGTAGCACTGCCATCTGCTTCTCCATAAGGGTCTCCCAGCATTTAGTGTGCCACAGGGGATATCCAGTCAGAGATGTGAGTCCTTGTTGTAGCCTGTGGACACGTGTATGAATCAGAGTCATCTGTGTCCAGCACAGGGGGCCTGAGCCAAGGCCATGTTCCGCATTGCGACTCTTTGTCAGGCAGGATGTGAACATGAAAAACAGAACCCTCACTCAAAACAGCCAGTGCTCTCAGCTGCGGTGAGCAAGCCGGGCGCCATTTACACAAGTCTGCCCTTTCAATGCAGACATTTATTTTTCCACTGACAGCCCTATGAGGCGCACAGTCAATTCTCCTGTCATTTCTCTTTGCTGTGGGGAGATTGATAGCTTGGCCAGCCTCACCTTGGAAAAGGGGAGACAGAAAGCCTCCCGGACCTGAGAAAGTCAAAGCAGCCCTGGGCAGACAAGTCCTTAGGCTCCTGGAAATGTGTGAAAAATGGGGTTTATGCCTCATCTATTTATCTTGTTGGCTCCTGATTTCCAAGAGATTCAGTGCTTTCTTATCACATGTGCATACAAGGCAAGCAGTCAAAACTCCAAGCCAGTTGAGATCTCTGCCAAGGCAGAGGAGGAGTGTCTGAAGGGAAATGTGAGCAACTGCCAGCAGGACACAATTCCTGTGTCCACCTCCTAAGTGGTCTAGACCGAGTGTGAACACGTCAACACTGTGTCAGTTCACACAACGGATGGACCCAAGTTGACCCGTGTCATCGTAGTAGCAATAATGGTACTGAGAAGATGATCATCTTATACAAACAGGATTTCCTGAGACTCACTATGTGACAGGGACTGTGCTATCAGTCTTACATGAATTATTTTATTAAATCCGCACGATAACCCTGATGAAGTAGATACTATTTTTATTTCCATTTTACAAATGGGAAAACTGAAGACTGAAGAGGTTCAGTCACTTGCCCAAGGCTTCTGTGGTGGGATTATTGAGTATGGGTTTGTGGGGGGGGGGAGGGGAGATGCTGGAGGCAGGGGAGGAGGGAGAGGGAGGAGGTATGTGGTAGAGGTGGCAGAGTGGGAATGGTGGTCAAGCAGGTGGTCAGGTGAAAGCACTGGGAGAGGGTGGGGCTGAGATATTTGTTTTAATTTTCCTGGCATGTTCTCCTGGGTGGCGTACTGTCCCTCCCACATGTTACCTTCTTGCTCTGACTTGTCATCCTGCACTTTCATATTTAATCATCTTTTTCTTTTAAGATAGCCAGAGAGACTACAGAGCCCAGTTTAAATCAGAGGATGTAGAGTAAATCAAATTTACTTTGTGTGGCTCCTGATCTTCCAGAAAGATATGCAAATTACAGAACCTTCATGTTCTGTAAAACAATGGGTTTCAAACACTTTTTAAAATCCCTGAAAATGAAGTCTTCTGTAGAAGTTCAAAATATCGGGAGATAAAAGTATTGCCGTGTGAGCAATGTGCATGTTATACAGGGAAAAATAGAAAGTGCAGAACAGCGCAGCAGGTATGAGTAGAAGCTACTATTTATGTACATGGAAGAGCACTTGGGACAGGGGTGAAGGATAGGAAGGCTTATTTTTATCCAATATATATATATTTTTAAACCTTGTGTATATGTTAGTTAAATAAGAAAGCAAGATTTAGGGGCTTTGAGAATTGGCTCCTTAATCCTCTTTGCCTCCCCTCCCATCCCTCCCATGTTTCCCTTTTGGCACCCCAAGGGGTTCCTTGGAACATTGTTTGAGGAGCTTGATCCAGCAAGTACTTTGCTTATTCTGTCTTAACTAGAGCCAGCCTCCACCTTGGCTGTGTTCTAGTTCTATGTTGGCACTCAGGGCCGCTATCATCCCAGCCATTCAGCACACAGATATGGAGTGACCCAGGGCAGTGACCTTAAGTCGGTCTGGCTTCATCCAGGAACACCAGTCACTGTTTGGGAATGAAAAGCACCCTTTACAGAGCTTGTTTTATAGCCAAGATCTTGCTTTTGCAAAAGGCGCTCTGCCTACCCGAGAGTCCAGTCCCCCGCCTCACTTAGCTCTAGACACGTACCTCTCTGCCACCACTTACTCTTTCTCATGCTGCTCCGCCCGGCTTTCCGAAGAGAGCCCTGTCCGACAGTCCCCGGGCTGGCCGTGCTCCTCACAGGGCTGACTATGGCGGTGGGCACAAAGACGGACTTGAAGGGCCGGTTCTGCCGGGGATCACCTTCTGAAATGCTGCCTTGGGAGGACACAGAGGAGTTGGATAATGTCCATGTGGTGTAGAGACCAGGACTCCGAGAATCTGGAAAACTAGATGTCTTTCTGGTTGGTGCAAGCATTTCAAAAAGAAGAAATAAAGAAAATGCTCAGTCAAGAGTCCTACTTCAAAAACCTCTCAGCTCTCAACCATATACTAAATGTGGCCTCTCTCCACTCTCTTCTGACCCATAAATACTCCCTTTATCAACCACACAGGCTTAACTATGTTAGGCCTCACCTCCTACAGCAGGGGGTCCCCATGTGGGAGTGCTGAGGCCAGGGACAGGGTCTCACATTGAGGCCGTGATGGAACAGGAAGACTTGAATTTTGTCCTTCTCCACTCCAGCTCTGATCACTCCTGACCCCATGAGTTCAGAGCACAAGATCTAGTATGTGTTCAACTTTGTAGTTCTGATTTCTGATTTATTTACTTGACAGTTTGTGGAGGGTAGCTGGAGAGCAGAGGAAGAGGGATATGCAGACTCTGCACTGAGTGAAGAACCCAACATGGGGTTCGATCCCATGATCCTGAGGTCATGACCTGAGCAGAAACCAAGAGTTGGATGCTTAACCAACTGAGCCAGCCAGGTGCCCTACAGTTCTGATTTCTTATTCGTTCAGTGACTTTCCCACTGGGTGCTAAACTCCTTGAAGGCAGAGATTTTATATGACTCATTTTATGTCCTCTGTGTTCTGCATACATTGCTTATTAAGAAATGTTTGTTCAATGGCTTCCATGATGCTTTCGGCACTGATGCCAGTCATTTGGGCTGACACATGTTGAGCACTTACTGTACGCGGGGCATTGGGCAGCGCTTTGCCCACATTAGCCCATGGTTCTTCACAATAGCCATCTGAGGTAGGTACTATTAGTGCCACTGTATTTTCTAGGTGAGAAAACAGAGACTTCTAGTTACTTGGCCAAGCAGCTACTAGACCCGAGATCCGAACCCACTGGCCCTCTGCTCTACCACTGAACTGTACCACTGTCTACCACCGAGCACGGCCCATCCTGGCTGGTTGGAGCCTTCACTGTTTAGGTAGCAAGGAAAACCCTGCATGCTGCTTGAAAGCAAGAATCTAAAGCTAGGGGCAGGCCCTATACTTGCCTTCCGAAGAGCCTAACTTCTCAGCCTTGGGCTCTGAGTTTGAAGAATAGTATTAAAATGTTATAGAACAGCAATCTTTGGCAACTGTTTCCCACTTGCTACTCCCTGAACCCCATGGGGAATGGCTCTCACTTTACACGCCCTTCCCGCCCTTTTACGAATCCTACTCCAAGATCACAGCCCCTACCGAGTAGCCCATGGATCAGCTTGTCACTCAGTGGATGAAATAACCTGTGAACTCCCCGGGAATGACTGACTCGCCCACAGTCCTGGCTCAGAGGCGCCCTGCCTGGTGGCCTTCCTGTTAATGTCCAAAGCTTTCTCTTTGGGGAATTTCCCCTTATTTCTCCTAGTCCTTTTCTCTCTCCCTTTTGCCTAAAAAAGCGATACAGAGCCTAACAATGAGCCAGCCAGTTGTACGAAGATAGGTGAGGCATCCTTCAGCAGGCCACTCTGCCCACGAAACAGATGCAGCCAGATGCCCTGGAATGGTGCTTGCAGTGAGGGGCCTCCTACCCACAGCCGACACCCTGCCTCAGGTCCCTGGGGACATGGTCAGTGAAGGGAATGGGCTGCCCGCCAGTTAGAGCTCAGACTATATTCTGGAGCCGAGGGCTGAGCAGTGGAGAAAAATCCCCAGCACTGGCCTCCATGGCAAAGGGCTGTATCTGCCTGTCTTTTGAACGGAGGCCTCAAGATGCTGGATCCTGTAAAATGGGCTGGCAACAGGAAAGACAGTTTCCAGAACTGTTCCCAGCAGCAGCAGCAGGTACAGCAAAGAGGACAGAATACGGTTAATTAGGCCCAAGCCAGCCTTAGTCCACAAGTCCCTCCTTTGAACGACTGTTTACAGACCAAGCTACGACCTCATTTTTCTGAGCCCAGCACTAGGCCAGATTCCAGAAACTCCTACATCCCAAGTTCCCCATCCCACACTGTCTTTTGGCAAAAAGCTCAGCACTTGGCCAGCTCTTTCTTCTAATATCAAAGTACTTTGCTAACATATAGTAATAGCCCCCATGATACCTCAGACCTGCAAACATTCTGATCCTTGTTTCCCAGAAAGACTCTCTGGGTTTAGCAGGGAGGAGTGTATGTTGCCTCTGACTTGCTCCACTGTGCTGCTCTGAGTGTGCGGGTGTGTGTCCCCTCTCGTCTCTGTGATAGGAGCCTGTAAGAGCTCGCCCCATATTCGGAGTAGCATTCCGAACAGCAGTTCTGCTGTGCTAACCGCTGGCAGCAGCCTCCTGGTAAGGCGGAAGCTTGCGCCTTGGCCATCGTTGTAGAGTTCTGTGTGGACTGGTAAGAGAAATGAGGGTCGGCCCCTGTGTTGCTTTTCTCCATCCATAAGGCACCAGGAGGGCATATGTGTCTGGTGAAGGCTGCAAGAAAGAAACATCCCGGCGACTGGGCAGAAGGGAATGTGTTGGGAGGACAGGAGGGGCAGAGAGTCCACTGAAACCAGATCCGAGGGAGGCTGTCGAGAGCCCGGCAGCAGGCATCTGAGGCAGGGGTTCTGATCAGATGGTGCTGCTCGGGGTCTTGTCATGGATGGTCTTCACCCACACCCATGTTCTTTCCTCTCTGGTTCAAAGTTCTAAGCCCCAAGAGGGAGCATCAGATTGGCTGAGCCTGTTCCTCAGCTGGGGTGACAGAGGAAAGGGGGTGGGGGGGAGAAGGAGGAAGAGGAGCAGTAAGAGGAGGAGGAGGAGGAGGAGGAAGAGGAGTTGGGTTTCCTGAGCCTCTGAAAAGGGAGGAAACTTCTGCCTCCCACCAAGACTATGCATGGAGGTGGAAACCCCAAAGATGTTGGTGCTATTAGGAAGGGGTTTGGGTGGAAACCTGACTGACGTTCTGCACAGCCTGAGCCAATGGCTGTCTGCAGAATCCCGGGAAGTATGTCATGGTGGCAGACACTTAGTTGTGACCAGCCTGGCTAGACAGGTGGGCGGGGAGAGGGCCAGAGCTCTGGACAGCACAGCAGTCTCTTCCCCTCTCACTAATTAAAAGGCTCACCTGCTGAATTTGAAGTGAAAACCCTGCCATTTCGGTCAGCTCTAGTCTTTCTATAGTTAGTCCCCAAACTATATTCTTTAATGAACATAAGGAATAAGGCTAATAAGAGCAAACAAGGGGTACCTCATACTTTAGAACCCTGGCTCCTTTAGGGTTAACCCTAACCTTAACCAAGGGGGCTGGCGGCGGTGAGAAGCATCACCGCAAACAGAGAAACAAAGGTGGGGGGAAAGCCTTACGCGTACACAGAGCCAAGGAGCAGAAAGGGGCCTTGTCCATGCAGTTCAACCCCTTAGTCCTAACACAACCTGCCAAAAGTCGTGGAGACTAAGTTGACAAAGGACAACATCATTCAGCCCTGAGAGGCAGAAGGAGCTAAACCTCCCACAGTGGAAAGGGTGGTCCCAGACAAGGGTGAGCTGCTTCTAGGTAGACAAATTGGGCGTATGTCACCCATGTCTAAGATCAGTGATGATGGGACCTTTATTTGCATCAGGGGGCCATCAAGGAGAACTTCACTCTAGAAAGCACTAATCCTCTGTCACCTAAGAGCCCTCCAGAGGATATACTCTGACTGGGACTTGCTCGTCTTAGAAATGCTGGTTCCCTAGAAGCAAACACACCCTTCCATGTAAGTAGCACCTCTGTACACACATGTTCAGGATTCTATGAACTTGAGATGGGAGACAGACTCAATGGCAACCTATGGCTGACATTTCATCCACTGTCTGACATGCCGCCACCATCTTGGAGCAGGCGAGTCTAGATGTTCAGGACTTGCCTAAGGACACAATATATGTACCTAGGAGAAAAGCCAGAAGGGGGGAAAGGGAAGCTGGAGTCTTGGAATCCACTGGAATAGAATCCTACATGCATTCTAGTTACGGTAACTATTTGTTCAGCTTCTCCTAGGATAGTCTCAGTTTACACCTGCTCTCCTGGTGTATTAAAAGTGTGTGTGTCTCTCTTTTTTTTTTCTTAAATGTGTCCTAGTTTGGGTGACAAATTATAGGGTCACTGTGATTCTAAAGGATATTTTTCCAGTAGAATTACCAGGACTTTGGGCTAAGGCCTGACGCATAAGCAAACCCCCTAGTAGTAGACATGGTCCCTAGAGAATTCATGTCATGGAGGAAACAGTCATAAGTGAGGGTGGGTATCCTCCTTGCTCTTCATTGGCTCCTCTAGGCCATCCCCCCCCCGCCCCCACCCCACCAGCTTTGCTTGGTAGTATCAGACTCTATCACCTGCCACTCTACCTTGTCACCCTTTCCTCTCTCAACCTCTCCCCTCATTTCATGAAGATTTTAGTTTCTGGCTCACCATCATTCTCTCCGACGCAACTGATCCTACCGTGATGATTTCATCTAGTCCCAGGGCTTTAAATACCATCTCAGGCCCAGACCTTCTTCCTTAAAATGCTGGGCTTATGTACTCAGCCATCTGCCAACACCTCTACTGGGATTACTAACAGGAATCTAAGACGTAATCTGCTGCCAGCTGAGCTTCTGCTCCCGGCCCCCACCTCTCAGAACCAGTTCCTCTCAGTTTTCCAGAATCTCTCAGTAGAAGGCAACTCCATTTTCCAGTTACTCAGGGCAAAAAAATGAGGACTCACCTCGACTCTTCTATTCCTTCACACCCAATATTTCATTTGTCAGAAAATCCTGCTATGACTACCTTCAAAGTGTACCCAGAATTTAACCTCTTCTCCCTGCCTCCATGGCCGACACCTTGGCTCAACTCACCCTCACCTTTCCCCCACATTATTATAATATCCTTTTAATTAGTCTCTGGGCTTCCATGTTTCCTTTCTACAGTTTACTCTCAATCCAGCAACTAGAGAGATTCTGGTTAAAATGTTAAGTTAGATCGTGTCACTTTGATGCTCAAAAGCCTGTGATAGCATGAAAGCCGAATTCCTCATCATGACTTTGGAAATTCTAGATGATCTGGCCCACCTGTTACCATTCTGACCTCATCTACCACTGACGTCCCCCTCACTTGCTCTGATTAGTCCTACCGCCTTCAGATCCTTGCCATTCCTGTGGCGTGGAGTACACCCGCCTCGTTTTCTTCCCTCTTCCTTCTCAGTAAGGCCATTCCTGACCAACATATTACAATTTTAATCACCACCCCCAACCCCACCGCAAATTCTATCCTGCTTTTCTGATTTTTCCTCTTAGCCCCTGCCGTTAACACACCGTATATGTTACTTATATATCCTGTTTATTGTCTGTCTGTCCCACTAGAATGTACGCTCCAGTGGGCAGAGATTTTGTGTATTTTGTTCTCTGGTGTTTCTCCAGTGCCTAGAAAGGTGCCTGACACATAGTTTGTGCTCAATAACTATTTGTGGAAAGAATGAACTAAAGCCTCAGTTAAAGACACACTTAGTTTGCCAATGGAGATTTTGTAACTTTCTAACAAATTCCAAGAACCTTCCTTTGAAGAAAATGACTTCTCCTCCAACCTTCTGCCATGTGAAGAAATCATTTTATATAAACCTGGATCTAAGGAAACCCAGAGTTTCCCCCATACTCTTCCTAGAAAGGGTCTCCCACCTCACCGGCCAACCTTATTGAAAAAATTCTATGCCTTAGAAAGTGTAGCCTTTTGTGGCACCAAAGCCTTCTAAGTTGCATCCACTGATTCACTGCCCCCTCAGGACACAGATTTCCTATCTGCACAGCCTGTTGTGGTCCCTCTGACCCTTGTCTTCTACAGCTTAACCCTAGTTTCTCTATCAGTTTCTCCTGTGGTATACTTTTCTATCTCCTCACCATCCTTGTTGCCCTCCTCCGGACACCGGGCCCCACCTACATGAAGGTCCCCCAAACTGGACATATGACTCCAGGTCTGACCCCCAGAGAGTACAATGGGTTATCACTTTGCTCGGAGGTATGTCATAAAGCCAGCATTTGGTGTGTGGTGATGGCCTCACTGCCTTGTGACACGCTGTGCCTGGCCTGGTGTGGGGTGGAGGGAGGAGGAGCCATGGGCAGTGCTGGGACTGGGTGCATCTCTAGTCACGGTCCGAGCAGCCAGACAAAGCAGAAGTGTCAGGGGTGCTGGAGAATGGAAAAGGTTGGGAAGACTGTGAGGGACTCAGACCTCTAGGGTAACCCGCCTGTGGCCTGGGGTGTGGATGGACAGGTGGTGGACTGAGTCACAGAAACTTGCCTACTGGCCTAGTGTCCCAGGAAGTTTCCCGAGATGCTCTGAGGGTCTTCTGATGGTTGCAGGTTCCCATTATTTGATTAGATGTGAGCATCAGGGGGTGGGATGTGAATGGATTTGGGGGGTTTGTACAGTAGAAAACCTGAAATCCCGTTCTTGAGCTTAACTATGTATATTGCTTTCCTCATCTGGAAAATACTATCTACCGTATGGGAAGGACTCTTGGGCACAGGCCATGAGGTAAACGTTGAGAAAGTGCTTGTAAAATGTGAAGAGCTATAACAAAGATAACTTGTTACTATTAAAGAAAATAAAGTGTTAGGGCGTTACTAGGGCTACTTCTTGGCCCACACTCTGAAGGAGCACCGAGTCCTTCAGCGATGCAGCCTACAGATGGCCCCCGGCCTTGGTGATCTGACCTCTGTTGCCTGAGAACAGAGGGGACGCACCTGAAAATGGGGATGACATAGTTGTTGGGGAAGATGCCGACCCTGCCAGTGACCAAGGAGACGCCCCTGAGCCAGCCGTCCGGGTACTTGCCCAGGACCCTGATGCCTTCTCCCTTCTGCAGGTCCAGCTCGTCCGGGCCATGGGCTGAGTAGGAGTGCAGGGCTACAAACCTGGGGAGACAGGGGAACTGGTGAAGAAGGCGAGCATGTCTGGTAGAGAGACATGGAACCAGGAGAGGGCAAAGGGAAACGGAACCTCAGGGACCCTGTCCCCTGCATCAGTGCTAACAAACTTCTTTGGGACGGAAACGTGGTGGGGAAGCAGCCATGGAGGGACACACATCCCTGCCCTCCCTGACTCCCGCGTCCTCCACAGAGTGCCACACAGCTGGGAATCACTAAGCTAGGCTACCGAAGCATTTTGACTATAGGGAGGCCGGCCTAAGAAAGAGACAGGAGTTGGTGACCAGCAATTAGTGGCAGAGCCGGGTCTCAAACCTAGAAGTGACGGCTCTGCTCAGGGTGCTTTTTCATACCGCTCAGAGTTACCACCCAAGAAAATGGCTGTAGCCACAAATTAAGGGAAAGGAGAAGGCACAAGCCTCTCTGATCTACTCCCTTTCCTAAGAGTGAGAACATGTTTGACCCCCAGGAATGGCCCAAGGAGCTAGCTTAATGTAGGCAGGGACGTGGATGGACACTGGGAATTAGAAGGTAGGAGGTGATTGTTTGTGAGCACACAGTGGAATCCTGGCTGCATGGCGGGCTGGAGGGGATAGGGCTTAGGATATTGCAAGACATCCCCGGGATAGAGCAGTGACTTTCACTCTACAGTCTGCACAGGCGTCAGGCAGCTAAATAACACCCAGGTATGAGTCGGGAGGTGAAGACACTAGCGAGGCTGTGAAAGTGAGAATATCTGCTGAGTAAGAGCATTAAAAAGAAGCCACGTTGGCTTGCCAGATTCAGGTTACTAGAGTATGGCCTCAGGCTGGACATCAAGAATTCCTTCTAGACTCCAAGGGGTATGAGACACCGGAAGGCTTTATTAAAGGTGCTGGGGGCGTGTTCTCATCCTCAAGCTTGTCCCACTCTAAAATGCTATATTTTCCGCTGATCCTAAAACAATATCTAATTATGACCCAACATTCTGAATCTAAAGGAAGTCAGTAGAAATTGCTCACTATCCAACCTCCCAGCAGTGTTTTCGTGTATACGCTTCTGGTATCTTTCTACTCTTATAAAATAACGAGCTAGGTAGACAGAGTTTGCCAGTTCGGGTTTTTCAGCATTATTTCCATTGAAGGATATGAAGGAAGGGGAGCTCTTGTCTCTCTGGATGGGCTGGTTTGGGAGTGGTGATGCTTGGCGGCACGGGGATGGCCAAGAGGACCCCTCCGGCCAGGACCTGGAGGTGGAGGGCTGAGCTTGTTACTCACATGTTCGCTGAGAGGTGTTGCTGGGAGCCAGGCACACTGAGGATGGCCGTGGAATGTCCCGGGGAGGCCGGTACAGGGTGGTAAGTGCTGACCTACATAGACAGAAAAGACAGCCAAGCAGAACCGGTGAATGCCACAAGCCAGGCCCACAGCAGAGCTGCTGCCAAAAGGCCTGACACAGCTGAAAACCAAGAGCCATGCCCAGTGCCACCCAGCACGCATCTTTGCTGTGGTTTGGGGCTGTGGGCAGAGCGGGGTGGGGCTAGACTGGTTTATGGCCTGCCGGGCTGGCATGCCGGGGCTGCTTTCCAAAAGACTGCTGAGATATGGCAGAAGATGAAGACTCATCCAATTTCCAGTCAATGGGGCACTGCCAGGCTCCTTGATCTCCCCCATCCCATCCGCCCCCCCTGCTTCTTCCCACCCCCTCCCAGTACACTCAGCCGCTCTATGGAAATGTACTCTCAGAAGACATGATGGCTGCTAATGAGAACGTAACTCTGGCCTTTTAAGTGCTTTAAAAGTACCAGCTAATTTAATCCTTACTAAAGGTACTATTATCATCCCTAATTTTGGATGAGAAAGTGAGGGAAAGATCACCCAATTAGTAAGAGATCAAATTTTACACCAGGGTGATCTAGGTCCTGAGCCCACACTCTTACTAGTGCTAGTATTAACTCACACACAGACACACCAGTTTATCCAGTGACTTAAGGAAGGTGAATATGAATAGTGTTCACTTTGCCAGGATGAAAGAGGGAGCGACAGTGCTAGACACACCCAGAAACTACCCTCTTGGCACCCTGCCTGTGTGCCCTATGTCCTTGCTTGCTTCCTTCTTGGCACCTCTCACAGAGGTGACTGCCCCCGCGACCAGACTGTAAGTTCCACGATGGCAGGGACTCGATCTTGTTTATCCTTGTCTTTTCTATGTGTTCAGTATGTACTTGTAGTTAAAGTACAACTAAATGAATGGGAAGGTATTCCTACCCAGTAGACCAAGGACTGATGTAATCTCAACCATCTCCATGTCACCCAGAGTAAATACATTCAGTCTACCTTTGGTTAGCCCCCCTGAGTGAGGGTAACTATGTATATGTGCCTTTTTGGGACCATGCTTTTCAGGTACAACTCTTGTTTGTGTATGTGTGTTTGGGCAAGAGGGAAAGCATTATTGAGTGCACGTGTCTCTGGTTCTGCATGGATGTTTGTTCACAACCCATGACAACTGTACGCACTTGCGCGACAGCACTGGTCTGTTGCGTGTCTGACTGCGTTCACACATGTGAGTCTGCGGGTGGATATGCATGTGTACTGTGTGTGACTATACAGGAGCCTGTGATTATAAATGTCTGTGCGTATGTGCGTGAGCTCCAGGGGTATGCACCGGTATGCATGACTTGGTAGTTTTATGTGTGTTCTTTATTGACAATTGTCTAAATATATGTGTGCTATGTATATATGTTTGACAGTTTGAGGATATAGTTATAGGATCAGAAAAACATTCCAGTCAGATAAGAACAAGGGTTGGAGAGAACGTCTCATATAGTTGTTGGTGGGAAGGAATGTAATATGGTGTTGCTCCTTTGGAAAACAGTCCGGTGGTTCCTCAAATGATTAAACAGAATTAGCATTAGACCCAGCAAGCCCACGCCTAGTACACACCCAGGAGACATGAAACTGTACCACATAAAAACTTATACATTAATGTTTAGAGCAGCATCGCTCACAATAGCCCAAAGGTGGAAATATCCCAAGTGTCCATCGACCAATGAATGGATGTGGTGTATGCCCGATGGAATATTATTCAGCCATAAAAGGAATGAAGAATTGATACATGTTAGAACATGGATAAACCTCAAAATCTTTATGCTAAGGGAAAAAATTCAGATACCAAAGATCATATTATATAATTCTACTTACATAAAATGTCCAGCATAGACAAAATCTATAGATACAGAGAGTAGATGAGGGTTGGGGACAAGAAGGGTTATGGGAATGGTAGTTAATGAGTACACAGTTTCTTCTGGAGGTGATGAAGTGTTGTAAAGTTGTGGTAATGGTTGTACATATCCATGAATATACTAAAAAATACTAAATTGTACACTTTAAAATGGGTGAATTGTATGGCAGGTGAAGTATATCTAAGTAAGCTCTTAAAAAAAATTCCAGTTACTCCTATCCAGCGCTAATACTGCGTAAAGTGCTCTGAGCTTTGCAATCAAACACTGTCACACCAGTTCTCTTAAACAGAGAAGACAAGTTGCCAGCTTTGGGCTAGGCTGCTCCTTCCCTGTGACAAGGCAGGATAAATCCCTGCTGGGCTGGGGAGATGTGCCAAGGGAGAGCCTTGTTACGCGAACAATTAATCTTATGTTCTTGGAGATGGCTGGACCACTGATTAATAAGCAGGATGCACTTCACTTCACACCCGTGACTTTCCAGTGTTGTGTTTGAGTAAAAAGCCCTTCTATCTGTAAACATGATTAATCATTTAGGGAGGAGGAAGATGCCAGAATGCAAAGCCATCCCTCCATGACTTTTTACTTCCCTAAGTCTTCATCTGGTGGGGGTGGGGGGTTCTTCCCCCTTTTTGGAACTCTAAACCTAGGCAGGACTGAGATCAGTGGGCTTGTGATGGAATGCTTTCTGATACGGAATGGGAACTGAGGCCAGATTCTCAGGTTTTGAGGTGTCCTGGCAGAGAAGGGAGAACATGTGCGGACAAGGAGGAAAGAGGCAAAGGAGGAGGGAGGGAAGGGGAGATCATGGACAACTCTGGGGGTAGGGGTGTGTTTCTCAAGAACTGGGACGGGGACCCAGTGGGAGAAAGAAGTAGAGCCAGAAGGCTAGAGGAAGGAAGGAAGAAAGAAGAAAAGGCAGATGAAAAAATATCAGAAAAACTCTTAGAACCCATTAAGACAGCAAACAACCCAATCTAAAAATGTGTAAAGACGCCACAACAGAAGATATATGGAGTGGCCAAGAAGGACTTGAAAAGATGCTCAACATCAGCAATTATGAGGAAAATGTGAGGTAAAACTACCATGAGATACCACTACACACCTATGAGAATGTCTAGAATTAAAAAGACTGACTATACCAAGTGTTGGTGAGAATGTGGAGCAGCTTTAATTCATATACTGCTGGTGGGAATGTAAAATGGCGCCACTGCATTGGAAAACAAGTTGGCCATTTGTTATAAAGTTAAATATACACTTATCACACTACTCAGCAATCCTACTCACAAGTAGTTATCAAAGTAAAATGAAAACATATGTCTGTCCAAAGACTTGTACTTGAATGTTCTCAGTGACTTTATTCATTTTAGCCCCGGACTGGAAACAACCCAAATGCCAATCAACAGGTAAAAGAATGAACTGTGTTATAATCACAATGGAATAGTCCTGGGTCACACATGCAATGGCGTGGGTAAATCTTAATATCATCTTAAGTAAAAGAAGCAGGACACATAAGACTACATATGACATTCTTAAAAATGCCCAAATTATAGTCACAGAAAATGGAGCGTTGCCAGTGGTCAGGGGTGAGGGGAGAGGACTGACTGCAAAGGGAAACAAGAAAACTTTCCAGGGTGATCGAACTGTTTTGTATTTTGATTTTGGTCATCATCACATGCCTTTATACCTTTGCCAAAAGTCACTGAACTGTATCCTTAAAATAGTTGAACTTTATTGTATGTGACTATAGCTCGATAAAGCTGATAAAACATAAGACAAATATTATCTAGTTGGCAGGAAAATCCAAGTAGCCCGAGCTTGATCCAGCCTAAGCCCTGGGGCTGGTCAGAGGAAGGGACAGGCGTGCTCAGCTTGTTGATGAACAGCTAGCAAGTGACCCTCATGGCAGAGGGCCACCTGAATACGAGAGAAATCAAGAATGGAAACCTAGGGATCAGACACAATCTCAATAAAGCCCAAAGAAAAATGAATGAATGAATGAACGAATGAACGAACACATGAATGAACAAATGAAGTGATAGGAAAAGAGAGCAACATAAAAACAGAGAAGAGAGAAACTGGCTAGGAAGGAGGACAGAGAGAATAAGACAGAAATGAAGGTCCCACCAGGTAAATTGTGACAACCAGGCAGATGGCCAACTTCTAAGGAGGCAAGTGTGTTCCTGTCACAAGACTGAGTGAACGGGCCTCTGGGGGGTAGTTGCCTGGGGTCAGTTGTTACCTCAGGTCCCTATGCCACAGGGGACCTGAGGCCAGACACGAGGTCTTCCAGCAACTGGGGCTTCCTGGCACAGCGTTTGTGGGCTTGAGCAGGGTCAGACAGAGGGTGCATATTTGAGGGTGGGATGGAGATTTCTGCTACAATCTAAAAACATTTTTTCCTTTTTTTTTTCTTTTTTGAAGGAAATGACTCACTTAGAAGAAGCCTTTATCAGTAGCAGAAGAATGCGTAGCTGTGTGCTTCTGGGCTTTTCTGGGTCTTGAGGTGTTATATGAGGGAGGAAGCAGGCACAGAGTCTGGCACAGAGTTCCTGCAACATTCTGTGGGCCCGGCGCCTGCACCAGCGGCCACACAAGGTGCGCAGAATGTGGCTCCATCTCAGGAGTCTGGAGTGCAGGTCTAGCTTAGTATTCAGGCGTGTGATTCTAGCACTTGCCAGGGTTTGTGATTGGGGCAAGTGATGCAATTCTGTGGGTCATCCATGTCCTCATCTGTAAAATGGGAGCAATAATGGCTGTTGTCTCAGAGTTGTTATGAGGATTAACAAAAGTAATCCATGTACATTATTGAGCACACTGTAAGAGCTCAATAAATGCTACTTATTTCGATCAGGAAAGAGATTAGCGGCTGCAGGGGGTGGGGATCGGATGGGTGGAGCATTGATCTCCTTTTATGCGACAGCTCTGCCAGGTCTGAACTGAAAGCAGGACCCAGGCATGTGGTGGGGGGATGGGAAGAAGCAACCCTATTCTTCTGGAGGAGCATGTCCCCAGCTCTCCAAAATGTCTGTTTGCTGTCCTCCTCCAACCCACACTGCGGTGCTCAGCTATTTCCTGTAGGGCTCATGCCTTTCGGTAACTTAGTGGGCATGGGGTGACTGTCTTCCTCAAGAGCAGGAACTACTCTGGAGCCCGTTGTGTCCTGCATCTCTGTATGCCTAGGAGCTAACAAGGGCTTCAAACCCACGGAGTTCACTCAGGGTTAGGAGAAGGCTGCCTTTTAGAGACAGAAAATTAGGTATTATATGACAGTGTCTGTACCCACCACTGTGGATAATCTGGAGTCGACTATCCAACTTTATAAAGTTAAAAACTCATTCCCTGGTATGGATTAAAAGAGTCTTAAGAGCTGCATTCAGCAATTGCAACCTGTGGACCTTATTTGGTCCTAGCACTGGGGTTAATGCCGCAAACAAGGCAGTGAAATCCATAATTATATGAGCATGACGTGTGCTGGGGTGGGGTGGGGTTCAAGGAGGTCTGGGTGCTGCCAGGAGAACCTTGCTTTGAGCTCCAAGAGGTTATCGCACTCTCATGCTGTGAAATTCCAGTGCTAACTTCTACACCATCCTCACAGTCATCCTCCCCATTCCCCTTTCCAATGAGGAAACAGAGATAAGAAGTTTACATGATTCTGTGGTCAGATCGGTGGTCCGGTGGACACTGGAAGCAAGAACCCCAGGGTCTGAGCCCTTTCTGTAGGACACCAATGTTAACACTTTTTTTTTTTTTAAACATTTATTTATGTAGTTTAGAGAGAGAGAGAGTGAGACAGACCATGAGTGGGAGGGAGAGAAAATCTCAAGCAGACTCTGTACTGAGTGTGGAGCTCAAGGTGGGGCTTGATCTTGAGATCATGACCTGAGCTGAAACCAAGAGTCGGACACTTCACCAACTGCGCCGCTCAGGTGCCCCAACACTTACCATTTCTATATTTCAATATGGCTAAAGGTGTCCTATATAGGTGGTAGGAAAAAACCATCGTGCCATAATCAGCGCTCTGTTTATATGCTCACAGATACGTCACATCCGTGATGACTACCGGCCATCCGGTCCAGTGCCTCATGTAATGTGGAACAGATCTGAAGGCTGGCAGAATAGTGTTATTTTTTATTTTTCCTCTTCCTTCTCTGGCAGAACCAAGGTCCCAACAGTATCAGGGCCCCTTCTGCCAGACTGCTCTTCCTTTCCATCTCTGTCAGAGCCAGCTCAGCCTGATGAGCAAGGAGTGGGCTCCCAGTGCTGTTTATTTGTCCTGTGAGTAAAAACACTGTCTGAGAAAGAGAACTCATTTATGAGTTGGCAGCAGGTCCCTTTAGGCATACCTCAAAAAACACCCCCAACTTCTCAAGTACAAATAGGTCAGCAAAGTACCTGTGACGACTACTGAGTTTATGTCTCCTCGGTAGTCATCAAAGCCTGGAATATTCCCTGTGATCTGGCTCCTGCTTCACCTTACTATGTTCCCCCTCACTTCCTCACCTCCTTCAGACGTGGGTCTTTTCTCAGCTCTCTGAGCAGGTCACACTCACTTTCTGCCTCCCCTGATCTTTGCAGACCCCTCAGCCTCAATCTCTGCTCTGCTACTTTCCTTTGAAAACATTTTTTTTAAATTTATTTATTTGTTAGAGAGAGCGAGCGAGCAAGCACAGGCAGACAGAGTGGTAGGCAGAGGCAGAGGGAGAAGCAGGCTCCCCGCCGAGCAAGGAGCCCGATGTGGGACTCGATCCCAGGACGCTGGGATCATGACCTGAGCCGAAGGCAGCCGCTTAACCCACTGAGCCACCCAGGCGTCCCCCTGCTACTTTCCTTTGTTAGGGAAATTTTAAATGATAAATATATTCTGCATACAAATAAGTGTATATAATTTTATGTATCACTGAAAGAATAATAAAACTAACACCTGTATACATACCATCCAATGTAAGAGACAATAAAAATAGAAATTGAATACTGTACTGAGAGGCCTCCTGCATATTCCTCCATAATCAGATCCCTGCCCCCCACCCCCCATAACTACAGGGCCAAAATGGGTGTTCATCATTCCAGGGCTTTTCTATGTCATTTTACCTCCGTGGCGTACGTCCCTAAACAGCATGTTGTTTGAATTTGCCTGTTTTTGAACATGGTATGAATGGGATTCATGCTGAGCATATTCTGAGAGTTGCACCTTTGGCTCAATACTACGTGTTTTTCACTGCCCGTGCATATTTCACTGCATGCGTATACGAGCATTTAGCCATCCTATCATTTATGTGTCATTTGGGTGATTTTCAGTTTGCGGCTGTTATGAACGAAGTTGTTATGAACAATCTTGTATAGTTCCCTTGTGCCCCGCCCCCCGCTCCTCCATGATACAAACCGACAAGTAGAATTGATGGGCCATAGGGCACGGGCCTGCTCAGTTTTATTAGGTAATAACAAATTGTTTCCCAGTGTGGCTGTAACAATGTACACTTCCACCAGCAGCTAATGGCAATTCCTGTTACCCCATAATCTCGCCAGCATGTGGTAATGCCCAGCCTTTTAATACCTGTCTATGGTGGGTGTGAAATGGTATCTCATTGTGGTTTCAAATTAATTTCTCTGAGTACTAATGAGCTTGAGTTTCTTTTCAGATGTGTATGGGCCATTCTTGTGTCTTTTTTTTTTTTTTTAAGATTTTTATTTATTTGACACAGACAGAGAGATCACAAGTAGGCAGAGAGGCAGGCAGAGAGAGAGGAGGAAGCAGGCTCCCCGCTGAGCAGAGAGCCCGATGCGGGGCTCGATCCCAGGACCCTGGGATCATGACCTGAGCTGAAGGCAGAGGCTTTAACCCACTGAGCCACCCAGGTGCCCTCGTTCTTGTGTCTTGTATGAAATGCCTGTTCATGCTCTTTGTCTATTTTTTCTCCTCAGGTTATCTATCATTTTCTTAAGTTATGGAGTTCTAATATTTTGGACACGAATATTTTGTAACTTGTATGTTAACGGTGTCTTAGGATAAACTGGAGTTCTTATTTTTAACATAGTCAAATTTGTAACATATTCCCTTGTGGATTATACTTATAAAAAATCTGGAATATGATTTTTTTTATCCCAAGGTCATAAAGACGTACTTCTCTATAATCTTCTGAAAGTTTTATAGTTTTGCCTTTCATATTTAAGTCTTTAATCCACCTGGAATTGATTTTTCACAAGGGAGGAATCCAATTTCATCTTTTTCCACA
This sequence comes from Martes martes, assembly GCF_963455335.1. Lineage (NCBI taxonomy): Eukaryota > Metazoa > Chordata > Mammalia > Carnivora > Mustelidae > Martes > Martes martes. Next base: position 83,760,325 of record NC_137892.1, read on the forward strand.
TGGATACCCAATTAGCCCAATGCCATAGTTCATCCTTCCCTTCTCATCTGCAAAGCCTGCTCTGCCATAAATCAAGTCTCCATGCTATGTCTATTTCTGGGCTCTCCAGTATGTTCCATTGGTTTAATAGAATGCCTATGCTAAATCCATGCCATCTTAATCACTATACCTTTGAAACAAAATTTGATATCTGATAGGGTACCTCACCTCAACCAAATTCCATCTTCTTCTTTAGAAATATCTTGGCTATTGTCTTTTCTTCCACTACAATTTTAGAATCACCTTTTGAGTTCCAAACAAACAATCTACTGGGATTTGAATTTATAAAATCAGAGGGGAATTGTGTTTAAGATTATTGAATCTTCCTATTCAAGAGCATGGCAAAAGTCTTTATTTATTTTAGGTGTAATGTCTTTCATTAAAGTATTACAAATTGTTTCCAAAAAGGGCTTGCACATCTTTTGTTGGATTTATTCCTAGACATTTAAGAAATTTAGTTGCTTCTGTAAATGGTATCTTTTTTTTTTTTAATAAAGAGTCTATTTATTTATTTGAGAGAGAGATAGGGAGAGAGAGGAGCAGAGGGAGAGTTTGGACAAGTAGACTCCTCACTGAGCGTGGAGCCTGACAAATGGCTCAGTCCCACCACGTGAGATCATGACCTGAGCAGATCAAGAGTTGGATGCTTAACCGACTGAGCCACCCGAGCACCCCTATAAATGGTATCTTTTTAAGAAAATATTTTCTATTTGTTTTCTTTTTAGAGTACAGATGTAATTAACTTTCTTGTATTGATTTGTTACCAGGACTGTTGCTAAAGTCCTATTTATTCCTAATATATTTTTTTCAGGTTCTTCTGACTTTTCTGTATAGACAATAATATCATCCATAATGACAGTTACATTTCTTCCTTTCAAATACTTAATGTTTTAGTTCTTTCTCTTGTCTTACTATACTGGACAGGTACTCTGAGAGGGATAGTGTTGAGCAGAAACATACTAAGCATTCATTCTGTTCTTTTTTCCTAAGCTTAAGGGGAATGCCTTTAACACTGAACCATTAGGTATGATGTTTGCTGTAGATTTTTATACATTCCATTTATCCTGTTAAGAAAGTTCCCTTTTATTCCTAGTTTGCTAAAAATTTTAAAAAATATATGTATAGTGAATGGATATAGAATTTTTTCAAACATTTTTTTTCTATAGGTATAGAAAAGGTCACATGGTTTTTCTCCTTTAATCTGTTAATGTGATAAATCACATCAATTAATTTTGGAAGGTTAAGCCAACCTTTCAGTCTTGGGAAAAACCTACATTAATCATGGTATCCTATTTTCACATATTCCTGGTTTGGTGTGCTAATATGCATCTATGTTTAAGAGTGAGGTGCAGTTCAGATTTTCCTTTCTTACATAGTTTTCTGGTTTTGATATTAAGGATATCTTAGCTCATGAAATGAGTTGGGGGATGTCTTCTTTTCTTCCTTTCTTTGGAAGAGTTTGCAAAGGGTGAAATAATTCACCTGTAAACCTGTCGGGATCTGGGTTTTCTTTGTGGGAAGGTTTTTTTTTAAAGATCTATTTATTTATTTATGAGAGAGAGAGAGAGAGAGAGAGAGAGAGAAAGAGAGAGAGAGTGTGTGTGTACACAAGGATGGAGGGACAGAGAGGGAGAGAGAGAGAGAGTCTTAAGCAGACTCCGTGCTGAGCAGGGAGCCCAATGAGGGGCTGGATCCCAGGACCCTGAGATCATGACCTGAGCTGAAACCAAGAGTCAGATGCTTAACCGACTGGGCCACCCCCGTGCCCCTCTTTGTGGGAAGATTTTAAATTTTTTTAATGGTTATAATACTATTGTAAAGGGTTGCCAACAGCAGTTTACCAGATGTAAAGTGTTTTCATTAATCCTGTTTGCTGAAAACACATTCCTGATTAATTTATTTTCCTGATTGCTTCTGTCGGGGAGAAATAGTGATGCTTGGAATATCTGCATAGAAGCTTGGAAATCCCAGCCAGCATGGATGCCATAATGTCAGTTCAAGCTCTTAGTCTCCAGAGTCCGACTCCCTTAGTCTGGAAGAGCCCTGTGAGACAGTCACTGGATTTCTGTAACTCCATGAGACTCTATGCAGCCACGGCTAAGAGGATGAACCTGCGGGCTGTTTGAAGTGAGTTTGAATTTTGGCATTGTGACCAATTGGCTGTGTGAAGCTTAGATTTAATTCTTCTGAGTCATAGTTTCCTTATCTCTAAAAGGGGGCAGTAGTCAGTCATGGCTACCTCCTAGAATTCTTACGCGAATTCAATCAGAACATGCATGCAAACTACTTCGCACAATGTCTGGCTGATACAAAGTACCCAGTAAACCCTACCGTCATACTATGACGAGATGGGAGACATACAGGACAGATTTATGACAAGAGGATGGTGACAAGCCTTTCTCTGGGGACTGGATTTAAAAAGGAAATATTCATTCTCTAGTGCAGGTTCCTTTTGAGGAAGACGCAGTAATGGGAGACTGACCATGTGTGTGGGACGGTAACTCACGAGTCTCTTTCCTGACACTGGATTGTGCTAATCTCATGCATCCTAAGGCTTCTAGAGAAGGGTAAGGTCTAGCACCTCTCTCTAGCTGTGCTCTGCATTGGCTTCTTGGGACAAAGATGAAAATGCAACTGTGCCCCAAACTACAGACAAAAATCCTCTTCTTTAAGCTGGGTCCCTTGGTTGGGCACAGTAACCCTGGCCCCACCATTCCCCCTTCCATTTTCTTCCTCATGCTTTCCTGAGCCTAGCAGCCTGCTGCCTTGCAGGCAAGTTTTATTTATTTATTAGTTTATTTATTTTTAAAGATTCTATTTATTTATTTGAGAGAGACAGTGACAGAGATAGCAGAGAGGGAGAGAGCACAAGGGGAAGCAGAGGGAGAAGCAGGCTCCTTCTGAGCAGAGAGTCCGATGCGGGGCTGGATCCCAGGACCCTGAGATCATGACCCAGGCTGAAGGCAGACGCTTAACCCACTGAGCCACCCAGGCGCCCCGCAGGCAGGTTTTCGTACCAAAGCAGAATCTGATGGGGTGCATACTATTAGGGCTTGTTTAGAGGCCAGGGTTTACCCAAACCTTAATTATAACCCTCGTCCTCCTAGTCATAACAGTCCACTTGAGAAGTAACTGCGTGGCAATAATTATAATTAAATCCTCTCACTGGGCTTCATTAAAGGCCATAAAAATGTGAACAAGTAAAGTTCCTCTTAAGTTTTCTGTGGGTCCTCTCATGGCATTTATTCACAGAAGATGCTCTGTTATGCATCTACTAAAGCACCAAGTGCCAGGCTAGGTCTTAAGGCTTGGTGACCAAGGCCAGTGGTCAGCAAGATGATGTAGACTGTATGTGTAAGAAATCTGTCTGTCTGGGGCACCTGGGTGGCTCAGTGGGTTAAATCCTCTGCCTTCGGCTCAGGTCATGATCTCAGGGTCCTGGGATCGAGCCCCGCATCAGGTTCTCTGCTTAGCAGGGAGCCTGCTTCCCCCTCTCTCTCTGCCTGCCTCTCTGCCTACTTGTGATCTCTGTCTGATAAATAAATAAAATCTTAAAAAAAAAAAGAGAGATCTGTCCATCCTATACCAAGGTCCTGCCCTCACATTTGCCAGACAAGACCATCCCATAGGAGAGCAGTGTTGGAATATTTAGAAATTTAGAAATACCATACTCACTTCTCATAGACTGCACGAAGTTCTCAGAAAATGTCTTTCTACAGTGAAGAGGGAAGGGCTTATAGTTCCTTCCTGAGCTACAGAAAAGAGACCCACAGAGAGAACTGGATGGGGAGAGCAGCAGACCAAAATCAGTCAGGAGATAAGACAGCATCATTATGAGGGACTCGGGGTCTGCATTCAGATTTTCCAAGGTATGTCTCCCCACTTTGTTACTCTTTCACAGAGTAAACCTGGGCAAGCTATTGAACCTGCACATTCCTGAATTCCTTCATCTGGTTTAGGTGAGGTCTGGTAGCTTTTTCTTTAAGGACTTGGCAATTTTTATGGGTCTGAATTTGGGGGAGATAGCTGGAAGGCAACTTGAAGTAGGACTGCAAATTAATTATAAAAATCCCTTCTAAAGAATTTAGTGAGCAGAAATCATTGGACAATGTCAAATTCACTTGGCATCTGGTCAAAGTTCACTTCTTGCCATTTGTTTGTTGTCTTTTAACATCTTTTTAACTTTCTCAAAGGATATCACTGCAACCATGATGGACATTTTAATTTTCCTTTTTATTTTTAAAGATTTATTTGACAGACCGAGTGCTTGCTTACGAGTGGGGGGAGGGGCAGAAGGAGAGGGAGATGGAGAGAGTCTTAAGCAGGCTTCCTGCTGAGCACAGAGCCACACACAGGGCTCGATCTTATGATCCTGAGATCATGACCTGAGCTGAAATCAAGAGTCAGACGCTTAACCAACTGAGCCACCCAGACACCCCTCAATGGCATTTTTAAAAAGAGAAAAAAGGTAATTGCTAACTGCTCTACCACATTATCAAAGCAGCTGCCTTTACTTACCTTGGAGTAAGTAAGTCCCCTCAATAAATGAAGGATTTAGGATCTTAGAAAATGTAGGATCTGGAGCCCTCTTAGACTGATAGCTTTTTCTGGTGGCAAGTCTGCCTTTCTCATCCACATGCTATCAGAGGAGACACTTGAGAAAACACCCTGGGCAGAGGCTAAGTCCTCTGATGTGGTTGGTCATGTAACAATTTTTCCTTCTCACGGGATGGACAGGATGTGGCCGCAGAATCCTTTCTAAAGACAGGCTCAGGGATGTACAGTGAGTGAGAAGCACTTGTGACATTTCCCAAGCCAGTGCTTCAGGCCCCCTTCTGGAGAGCATGCTTGTTGTCTTTGTGATTCTCCAGAAACTGGAAGAAGCTTGTCCTCTCCTGTCTCAAATTAGATTTAAATAGTTTTGATTGGCTGCCACCACAGACCACCCTCCCTGCCCAGAGAGGCCAGCCTGTGGGAGAACTCTGCTGTCTCCTCCCTTCGAGGAGTGAACCACACACATCAGGGCCCCAGGCTGTTTGTACAACTGATGCGTCTCTGCTTCCAGGGCAGGGCATTTGACAGCAAACAGAGAGTAAAGCCTTTCCAGGTGTCATGATACCTGCTAAAAAGGGATGAAGACACAGACTTGCCTTCGGGATGGGATCCCTAATTTTGGCTTGTCCTTAGAACAACTGTGAAAGTATTATTTGTAACCCCAGGCTTTAGAACAATACCTCAGTACTCAATAAAGAAGGTTGGTGTCTAAACCCTCCGGGGAAGCTGTCAAGAAACCATCCTCCCAGTTCTCTCTCCTGTTGTGTTAAGAATTTGCTAACACCAGACCATCAAGGTATATTTTTGGGAGAAGTTTTCCTTCTTGTTCTTGATCTTCCCTAGATGTTTCCTAACTCAGCCTCTTCTCCCAACAGTGGTTTTCCACAAAGCGTGGGGGGTCATTTCTCTCAAAAGGAGGCTATGTGCCATGCCTGTGGATTTTGACTAGCAGGCCTCCATTCACGACTGGAGAGCAACAATTTGGGAATGTGTGGTGCCTCCCACTCCCAAGTGTTCTGAGTGTTCGATCCCTAGGTGAGGCAACGTGAGCATGAGGTCAAAAAGAAGGCGCCGTCCCTGCCCTTATGGGGTGTATAATCCCATGGAGGTAAAATGGGGAGTACCCAACCAGATTTTGGAAATCACACAACCACAAGGGCTAGTCTTTAGAGAATGCTTGCTAGGGCCGCCCATTCCCACACACTCTGTTATGTCATACAATCCTCACAACACACCAAAAGGCTAAATTCTATTATTATTACAGATGAGAAAGTCAAGGGAAAAATGTATTAAAGTAAGGGGCCAAGGCCACAGAGGCAGCAAGGAGGCTGAGCGGAGATTCAAACCTAAAAATCCTGATCTTAGGGGCACCCGGCTGGCTCAGTCAGAAGAGCATGTGACTCTTGATCTCAGGGTTTTGAGTTCAGGCCCCCATGTTGGGTGTAGAGATTAGTTAAATAAATAAACTTAATAAAAATAAAATTAAAGTAAAAATCCTGACTTGAGAGCTGGCGCTCTTAGAGCTCCCTTCAGCATACAAAGCAGTGTGCGTATTTTGGAGGTTGGACCAAGTGGCGCTGGTGGTAAAGGCAGGAGAGTTCTCAGGGTGTGGGAGTCAGTGAGCCCTGGAACCCTCAGACAAGCCCTCATTAGCTCCCTGTACCTCATCTGCCAGGCTGAGCCAGGAAGGGTTTTTGTGTGCTTTCTGGGAACTCTGCAAAGACATCTGAGAAGAGATTTCCCAGCCATGGAGGTTTTGTGGCATACTTTTCTGCCTTTCATGAGACGCAAGGCAGCAGGATGCCAGGCTGGGTTTCGGCTCTGACAGAAGAGGACTGACCACACTGGGACAGTCACACATGAGGCTCAGATGGCCACTGGCCAAAACAATGATGTCACCACACCCAGTGTCACTTTACCCCATCACAGGCCAGATAAAATGGCTGTCCCTTATGTAATAGTAATTACACTTTGGTTTTTTTTTTTAAGTGCTGTGGCAAGGCACTTGGGTTCATACTAATCATGTGACTCTTGAACAATCTGAAGGCCCCTCTCCTTGGCTTTATAACCTTACTATGGGGGAGCTGGAAAGGACCATGAAGATAATCTCCTTTCATCGCCTGAGCCTCAGAGAGAGGAAATGGTGTGCCAGGCGGTGGGACAGTTAGTTCAGGCTCACCACTGGGAGAGGGGATCGTGTCTCGGTAGCTGGTTCAAGTGGTCGGTTTACTTGTTTTCCACACGGTGTTTCACTCTTTTCAACAACGTGTGATTTCCATGTGCCTGTCTCTGTCCTCATGGAGCTTACCCTCTAGCGGGGGAACAGGTAAAGCAACAAAAACACACGAAACAAAAAGCAAGAAAGCCGACGAAGTATGTACTACAGAGGAAACAGAGTAACTGTGGGGACCTGATTTAGATAGGCTGCTTTCGATTCCACATTTTCCTCCCTGGCTAGGATGACCTTGGGCATGAACTTCACCCCGAACCAACATGTTGCCCATCCCTTGCACCTGGAATTGTGCCTCTGGGATAGGTCCTACTCGTCTGTAGCACATGGAAGAGATGGGGCTGAGGATACATCAGGGAAAGCACGTTTTTTCCATATATGGGAGGGAAGCCACAGTCTCAGACACATGGCTGTCTGGCTCCGAGCCCAAGGGTGCAGGTGTTTTTGTCCTTCTGACAGAAGCCCCAGACACTCAAGCACGAAAGTGTGGGCATACCCTTAGTAAGGAAGGGCATCGATGAAGTTCAAAATCCCATGGCTGGCAGGGCGTGAGCCAGCAAGGCAAAGTGCCGAGATCAGCAGAACATGGCAGTGACGCCTGTATCCTCTTTATGTGAGGTTCGTAGAGACCCCGTAGCCTGCACTCACTGGCTCACTCATAGATCCCTCCTTCCTACATTCACTTATATTCTTATTTCTTTGTTTAATCTCTCATTTTTAGAAGAATTCCCTCAGTCATACACTCATTTAGGTCTTCTTTCCTCCAGCCCCTCAAGCACTTAATCATTCATTAATTCATACATTTATTTATTCTGTCTCTTGTTTACATTTATTGACTCATACGCACTGGCACACACACATTTGCTGGGTTTCAGTCGCTTCCTCTCTCACACATTCTACAAACATTTACCAAACACATCACATGTCAAGTTCAACTGGACTTAACCCGGGGGGGCTAGAGGGAACCAGGTACCCTGTCCTTATGGAGTAATTGGCCATAAGGCAGCTTTTAGGTAAATTCCAGAACAAGGCGTGAAGTGACAGATGTGTGCCTGGAGGTACAGATCAGTCACTATAGGGGTTCAGGTGCTGCCCTCTCAGGGACCCTTCCTCCCTGCAGCACCAGAGGTGACCAGATACACATGGTCTCACAAAGGCATTAAGGACCTCAGAAGTTGATAGACCAGTGGGTATTTGCCTTTTAGTGGAGGAGAGTAGGAGCAGTGTTTTAGCCCAGGGGTCGGTAAACATTCTCTAGTGAAGGGTCAGACAGTAAATACTTAAGGCTTTGTGGGTTTCTGTCATAGTTGCTCAGTGCTGCCACAAAGTATAAAGAGCACTGCTGTGTGCCAATGACACTTCAGTTTGGGACACTGAAAATGGAATTTCACAGAATTTTTACATGTCACGGAGCATAATTCTTCTGTTGATTCCCCCCATTTAAAACTATAAATACCGGGGCATCTGGCTGGCTCAGTTGGTGGAGCGTTTGACTCTTATCTTGGGGTTGTGGTTTGAGCCCCATGTTGGGTGTAGAGATTACTTAAAAAATAAAATCTTAGCAAAAAAATAAAATCATACATAGCATTCTTAGATTATGAGCTGTACAAAACCAGGCTATGGGGTGCATTTGAACTGCGGGCTGTAGTTGGCCGATCTCATGAGTGAACAATGGCTAGGTTCCAGGTGGTGCAAATGGTTTGGGGTGGATAGTCCTTCTCCCCATGGCTGCTTTCTCTCCTTATGTAGAGCGATGAGAGCCCAGGAGGCACGTCATCCCGGGTAGAGGGAATGTGACTTTGAAAATAAAGGATAGGCATTCTCTGACCTTGTTAATGTCCGTGCACTTGAAACAGACACAGGAGAAGCACTGAAACAATGAGCTCTCTCCCTGACCCAGTATGTGCTAGTTCACATGTTTAGGGTTTGCCTCCCAGTGCTTGCCTCGGACTTGGCACATAAGAGGGACTCAGTAAATCTTTGATGAATGAATGCCTGGCCATGTGGCAGACACACCATGCTTGTGAACAGGACCACGAAGGCAGTGAGCCTTCTGTAGTCGGTGCCAGCTCAGGTCAAGACAAAAGTCGCGGGGAGGGGCCCAAGAGCTCAGTTAGGGAGCCTGATCAGAGCCTAGCTGGCGGGAATGATTTGTTCAAGTTTTTGACACTGCACCCTGTGTCCCTGTGTCCTCAGGGCTGCCCCAGACTCAGCCATGAGAAAGCACATCTTCCCTAGCCGAGGTGTCTGGAAACAGACAAACTGGTGTTTGCAATATTCTTTGCATATGTAAGCAGGTTTCATTATGCATCTAGTTGTGCAATTTTCCACCAGGGCTTGATTGTTTTGGAGTGGGAAGAGAGGAGGAAGGATGGATATTGTATCCCCCAAAGTCTGTGCTTTGAAATATAATTTTTTTTTCTCTAAAAGAAAATGGCCTATTACCTGGTAAATTCCCCCCACCCCCTTTTTTTTTTTTTCGAGAACACTGTTCCTCATCAAAAATAAAATTCATGAAGCATTAACAAAGGCTTTCAATAGGGGCCCATACCTTGCTTTTCCATGGGAATCATCCAAAAATATGCCCCTTCTATAGAAATCTTCACCTATGAAGACTTGTTTTTGTTTTTCGACTCATGCCTTGAGAAAGGATATAGCACAGTTGCTTATTTGCTGAATAAAACCAGATGTACCCCTAGCCTAGCGTAGTCCCCAGATAATGCCAGAAAGGAAGATAGAGAATCACTGACTCTTGGATTATGGGCTTGTACATGGATGGCAAACTCATGGCACATTTCCTATTCCTGGGTCCATAGCAGATACTGCGAATCAGTCCCATCTTTCTTCCCAGCTCAGTCTGATTCCTGCCCCAGAATCACTTCTAAACTAAGTCAGCATGAGAGAAGCCCCACTCTAGCCGCCTGGCTGGGCAAAGAGCATGGGTTTGGAGGAGAGTCAGACCCAGGTTCTGACCCAACCCTGAAATGTGACTGCTGAGTAACTTCGAATTAGTTCCTTAGCCTCTCTGAGTCTCAGTTCTTCCATCTAAAATGGAAATAATAACATCTCTTCACAATACCCAGAGGCCAAGATGTATGTTAAGACCCTGGCACCATGTCTGGCACCTGCTCACCACACCATAAAATTAACTTCTCTCCTTTTCAGTTGAGCAGCCTGGCAAGGGGACCTGTTCCAACAGTCTACTCAATATACAGATCCCTTCCATTGCTCCAGCCAGGGACACCTTGATCTCTTAGCACATTCCAGCGATGACACGGCCTTGTCTACCCATCCCACGTTTGGCAAGTTCTAGATTTCTCCAAGGCCCTTATATTCTTGGCATGTGTTTGGAAAGAGGGGTCTGCCATGGTGACCCAGAAAGGGCATTTGCCTCACACACATCTGATATTAGCTGTCATTTACTGTGCACTGACTCTATGCCAGGTCCCAGGCTGTGTCCTTTACTGCACTTGCTGCCAACTAGGGATGATCTCAACCCTGGGGAACATTTGACGATGTCTGGAGATGTTCTTATGGCCACAGCTGAGCCGTGGGCGTTGCTGGCACCCAGCGGGTAGAGAGCAGGCACGCTGCTCCACACCTGACAACGCACAGGTGCCCCCACAGCAGGGAATCACCTGGCCCCAAATGCCCACCGTGCTGAGGCCGAGAACTCCCGTCTGTGACTACCTCACTCAGCGCTCTAACAGTTCTATGTGAAAGGAGCTAATAGTTTCACCACTTTAAGATGAAGAAACTTGAGGTGTTGCAATGTTGAGCCACATGGCCAACGTCATTGTGCCCTGAAGGGATATCGGTGCCCCATGTTGCTCTCCACTGTCCTCCTCATGTCCGACTGCTGCCCTGCACACCTCTCTTTCTCTTGTGCTTCTACTGTATTTTGCTGGTTATATGAGGGGGTGAGAGCTCGAGGGAGCACGCCTGCACATGTGTTGGCCCCTGCCTCTGGTGTCCAGAGCTAAAGAGTCTGTGCTCGGATGTCTGAGGTGCAAGCCTGGCTGCTCCCCCTTTCACCTGGGCAGGGCTGGGCCTCCCGAGGGCCTCACCTGCCAGTATTAATTGGGCGAAGTGATGATGTCAAGTTTAAGTTCTCGCTGGAGAAATGCTGAATCAAAGAAGCAAGCAGAGCAGCAGGGTTAATTAGAGAACCTGCTGTGGTCACCAGAAACCAGAGAGGCTTCTCCCCAGAGGACCTGAGGGAGCTTGGGTCGGGCAGGAAGCCGAGGAGTACAGGTGTGGCCACACACCACGAGTGCTGGCATTTGCTGCGCTGAGTTCTGGAGAAGGAACTGGGCTGCGAGCACCCAGAGAGGTGCTCGTGGGGCTTCACTTCACCTGTTTGGTTTTTAGTGAGCTCCATGCCCTCTACGGGGCTTGAACTCATAACTCCGAGATCAAGAGTCACACCCTCTAGTGGCTGAGCCAGCCACGCGCCCCGCTTCGCCTGCTACTTTAACCCGGCTGCCTCTGTCATCCTTCAGTCTCCCCCTGACGGTCACTTTGTCAGGTGGCTTTCTCTGACCTCACAGAGGAGGTGGGCCCTCCCTCACAAACCCCCTTCGTTTCCCATCCTGAACTCACAGCGCTTCACACATCGCAGTCTTGTAATCAAGTATGTATCTTCTAGGTTCCCCGCTTGTCTTCCCTGCTAGCTTGCGGGTTCATAAGAACAGGGACCATGTCTGTCTTGTTCACGGCGTCGCATGTGCCTGTGCACGGGAGGCACCCAGAAATTCCTTGTTGGCCGCTTCACTGATGGGCTGTGAGCAGCTTGGGCAACAACCCAGGTGAGGACGGGGCTCAGAGAAGAAGCTGAAAGGTATGTGCAGAAGATGGCAGAGAGATGGCCCTGCCTCAGTCTCCACTCTGATCTCTTTTGTCCAGAGCCTTTCTTCCTGGTGTCATTTTTGCTTTCCCTCCCACGGGTTCCCTTTGGGATAACAGGGTCAGAACTGAGTATGTCCCAGGGGCCCCCTAGATATAAGCCAAAAGTCACTCCCTTCCCTTCTTCTGAAATTGTCATTGCTTATCAAGGGAGCAAAGGGCCTTCTGGAAGCCTCTGGGCTGCGAGGCAGGCTCCGACAGATCATCCTCTGAAGTACGTGGCTTGTGAATGCCATTCTCAGTGAGGCCTGGGGATGGGGGATGGTTAGAGCTTCCTGACTTGACCCAGCATTAATAACAGAGTGAACGTTTATTGAGCTATGTATCACCACCAACCCCTGGCCAGTATCTCATTTACATGTACTGCCTTGTCTTCTCCTCATAGCAGTCTTGCGAGGTTAGAAAAAAATTACCATGAGTTCCATTTCACGAATGGAACAACTGAGGCCCAGAGAGGTTATGTAACTTGCCCGATGTTACACAGCTCAGTAAGAGGCAGAGTGAGAGTTTCATCCCAGATCTGGAGGTCCCCAAAGCCCATATTTTCTCGCCACAGTGCCTGTGCCGAGAAATATTGCTAGAAAGCTCTGCCTCCCAGAAGTCTACCTGATGCCTGCTGGGGCTGAGAAAACTTTTGCAATGGGTAGAAAGGACGTGGGTCTCTTGTGTGACAGCGGGCTGGAGCACAGGGCGGGATCACAGCGATGACCATCATGAACTAAATACAGGAACAGGTTTTCATGGTGTTTTCTAGCTTCCGAATGCACTCTCAACGAATTAAGCAACATAAGACTCTGCCAGATGAGTTTTATTATTCCATCAAGAAAATGAGGAAGCTGGGGTCTGGAGAGGCAAAAATGCTTTACCCAAGGCCACGCAGCTGCTGGGTGGGAGCACTTAGATCAGATTCTCTGTGGCCTAATGGTCTGTGATGGTTCATGCGGCAATGATGGCACCTGTCTTATGCTAATAATGGCTACAGCCACCTGGGACCGTAGGACCCAAGCATGAGACATTAAATGATAAATCATAAGGACTCCTAATTCTGTCATAAATTGCAATTATTTCACTTAAGTTTTTTTTTTTTTTTAAAGATTTTATTTATTTATTCGACAGACAGAGATCATAAGCAGGCAGAGAAGCAGGCAGAGAGAGAGGAGGAAGCAGGCTCCCTGCGGAGCAGAGAGCCCGATGTGGGGCTCGATCCCAGGACCCTGGGATCATGACCCGAGCTGAAGGCAGAGGCTTTAACCCACTGAGCCACCCAGGCGCCCCAAGTTTTTTTTTTTTGGAAGACCTTGAATGTGTCATAGAAGCATACTTTTCTGCCAGTTCTCTTATGTATAAAATAAGACAAGATCACCCCCATATCTGCTAGTAGTTGTGAAAAATATACCTTAGGAAATTCAGCTCAAGAGGGCCATCTAAATTTTCGAATACGTCTGGCTCATTGACTGCTTTAAGTCAGGGGTTCTCAGTCACACAAATGATGATGTATTCTCAAAGCTCTGCTTGGAGCAAAGAAGGTAGTAGCAATGGCTATAGGGAGCAGCAATGACTCTGCATGGAAGGACCTATGCATTTTGCAGATGAGGACACCAAGGCTCAATGGGGTAAGGTACTCAGTTCAATGTCACTTAGGTATTAGATGGCAAAGCTATGGCATGAAGCTTTGGCTGACTCAAAGCCTTCTTGTTTATACTAAGCTGCCTTCCTCTATAGGGAAGAATAGAAACCAAACCAAAACCCAGCAGCGACAGGTTCCATAGGCTCCTTCAGCATTTTCAGTATTCATTTTCTCACAGTCTATGTGTTGGGAGAGACTTCTCCTTGGACCTCATGAAATCCTTCATGTTCTGATTTATGTTCTGCTCCTCTTCTGGACCCAGGAGTATAAACCCAAGTGCAGGAAAATAAAATCAACACTCATTTCTGTATTAACCGTTTCTTTTCCAGGCTGAACAGACCTAGGTCTTTTCTCCTGGTCTTAGCCCAGGGGTGGGAGGCAGACCTCAGGAGGGGCAGAAGGGTGAGACCGCGGCTGAAGAGACCATGCTGCTGAGGCTGGCCTGAAGGCAGTGATAAGGATGTAAACAAGAAGACTGGCACAGGCAGGCAGGGGGAGATTAGCCCAGCTGGCAGTGGCCAGTGGAAAAAGGGTAGCAGCAGTTCAGTGATGGCAACACACCAAGAGAGAAGGTGTGAGAAATGAGTCCTGTCTTTGAGCTATGGAAACTCCCAGGAACAAACAAGGAAGAGAGAGAGAGAGACAAAGAGAGAAATAGAGAGAGACAGAAGGGATATAGTGGTTGAGGCATGAACTTTGGATTGCTCGATATATGCTGAGCGCCTATGATGTATAGGTTTGGAAATCTGTGAAAAAATGTAGGTACTCACAGTATAGCATCTTACACACATTCAGCCCTTAGAAAGAAGTAGTCAGTCTTGTAGAAGAATTGCAGCTTAAAACAATTTAGGAAGAATGAAAGATTTGGAATGTCACCATTTGCAACCTCAAATGAATGTTCATGAATCAAATCATTAGGTGAAATGCTGATGGGAATCAATTTTAACGCAAAATGAGAGACATTCTTTTTACATGTAAATTAATGAATTTGGACCCCTACCTCACAGCATATACAAAAATTAACTCCAAATGCATCATATCTAAATGTAAGCCTAGAAAACTCTTAGATGAAAATGCAGGGTCAATCCTAGGGAACCTGGATTAGGTAATGGATTCTTAGCAATGACACCAAAAGTACAAGCAACAAAGGAAAAGAAGAGATGAACTGGACATCATCGTTAATTAAAACTGTTGTGCTTCAAAGGATGCCACCAGGAACACGGAAAGGCAGCCAACGAACAGGAAAAAATTTTGCAAGTCTTATATCTGATAAGGGACATGCACCTGGCATATATGTATGTTAAGTACAGAATTCTTAAACTCAGTAATAAGATAAATGACCCAATTAAAAGATATAGCAAAGAATATGAATAGACAGTTCTCTGAAGAATACGCACACCCAATAAACACACGAACAGATGCTTAGCCATCAAGGAAATGCAAATCAAAACCACAACGGATACCACCTCACACCTATTAAGATGGCTATAATAAAAAAGACACAACAAAACAAACAAAACAAGTGCTGGTGAAGACGTGGAGAAATTGGAACCCTCATAAACCGCTGGTGAGAATATAAAATGGTGCAATCATTTGGGAAAATAGTTGGCAGTTCCTCAACAGTTAGATATAAAGTTACCATATGATCTAGTAATTCCACTCCTAGTAATTCCATGAAACCACATGCCCACACAAAAGCCTGTACACAAATGTCCACAGCAGGATTATCTATAATACTAAAAAGTGGAAAAAAACCAAAACAAAACCAGATGTCCATCAACTGACGAATGGCTGAACAAAATGTGGTGTATCCACACAATATTCTACACAATGGAAAGTTCATTCCATAAAAAGGAATGAAGTATTGACACCTGCTACAACACAGGAGCTTTGAAACATAATGCCAGTGAAAGACCAAATGCTGTGTGATTCTGCTGATATAAAATGAGCAGAATAGGCAAATCTGTAGAGACAGAAAGTGAGTGAGTGTTGTCTACGGCTGAGCTGGGGGGTGGAGGGAAATGGGGGAATAAGGGGTGAGAGCTAAGAGGTGTAGAGTTTCTTTTTGGAACAATGAAAATGTTTTAAATTATGGTTAACAGATGCACAACTCTATGAATATGTTATTAAAAGCCAATGAATTGTGCACTTAAACAAAACAAGACAAAACCCCAAAAGGAGAAGCACTTAGCACAATCTATGAGGTATTCGTGCCAAAGTCAAGCCTGAAGCTGGTTAAGCCTCTAGACCTAAATACCAGTTTACAGAAAGCACGGGGGAGAGAGGAATGTGTTGAACACTGCGGCAAAGATGCCACTGGCAATACCCAGAAAGCAAAAACCCAATAAGACAAACTACGTGGCTTCTTTAACATATGCACGGCTAAGGACAAAACAAGGAGAGAGAGGGAACTTGTGGAATAAAAGAAATCTAAGAGACGTATCAACCCGATGCAAAGTGTTTACCTCATTTGGATGCCATTTAAACAAATCAACTTAAAAATACTTGTAAAGCAAATATGGACATTTGAACAGTGGCTGAATATTTAATGTTTTTAAGAGATCACTGCCCACACACGTGATTTAACAAGCACTGGGTCTTATACAAGACAGATGAACTCTACCCCTGAAACTAATAAGACACTGTATGTTAATTAATTGAATTTAAATTAAAAAAAGGAAACACTGCCCATTTTCTAATGTGTGAAAACAACATCCTGGTGATGTTAAACTCTTAGACAAAAATACTAAAGAGATACGTGGTGGATGAAATGATAGGACATCTGAGCTTTGCTTCAAAATAATCCATTGTGAGTGGGGCTAAAACTGAAATCAGACTGGCCCATGAGTGGATAATCGCTGAGACTTGGTGTTGTGTACACGAGGCTTCATTATATTCTTCTTTCTACTTTTACATATGTTTATAATTTCCATTATAACATGTACAGCATAGTGATTGAAGAGAAATCAAGCAACTGACTTCTAAGAAATTCCAGTACCTGCTTTACCTCTTCTGATTTTCCCAACAGTCTTCTGAGGTAGAGGTACTCATATGCCTAATGGAACCCTAAGCTCAGAATGGCTACTGACTCACCCGAAGTCTCACCACTGAGATAAGGAAGGGGTGTGTGGGTCCAAGGCCAGAGGGCTTTCTCCTGTACGAAACACCTTCTCTAGGTGGCTTGTGATAGTTCTCGACTCGGGGGGATCTGGTGTTGCAGAGGGAGGCAGAGGCACTGTGGTCCTACCCTGCACCCTTCCTTCCTGTCAGGTGTCCACCAGGGAACTCCTGCTCAGGTCTGACTGGTAATTTATGAGAACAGTTTAAGGGGCAGTGTCCAGCCAGGGGTACATGCTTGAAAATTTAACAAACACATTTCAAGCACCTGTCAGGGTCCACAGAAGGCACTTTGGGGCAAATGAATGTGACATGGAACAAAACGGTTTGAGCAGACAGCTATCCACTGAATGGAGCCTTCCCACTCTTCTAGCCACAACTCTTTGGGACCACCCCAGTCAGTTCAAGAGTGCTCTGATATCAGGGGGAGGGGGGTCAGGAGAGGGTGGTTGGGTTATGGACATTGGGGAGGGTATGTGCTATGGTGATTGCTGTGAAATGTGTAAGCCTGACGATTCACAGACCTGCACCCCTGGGGCAAATAATACATTATATGTTAATTAAAAAATTTAATAAAATCAGGGGTGAAAATTTAAAAAAAAGTGCTCTGATATCTTCATTTATGAGGAGGGATTTGCTGAGTGAAAATTGGAAAGATGGAAAATTTATACTGGAAGATATTAACATAAGACTATAAGCATAGGATAGATCTATTTCTGTAAATTACTTTAGAAGGAGGGTTAGCTAGAATCTTAAGCATAAATTAGCACTGAGACTCTAAAGGAAAGAAATTACCCTTCTTTTTCCTTGAAGATTTTATTATTTGAGAGAGAGAGAGAGAGAGCAAGAAAGCAAGCAAGAGCAGAGGGGAGAGGGGGAAGCAGACTCCCTGCTGAGCAGGGAGCCTCACATGGGGCTTGATCCCAGGATCCTGAGATCACGGCCTTAGCCGAAGGCAGAGGCTCAACCAACTGAGCCACCCAGGTGCCCCAGGAAAAAAATTATCTTAATACTAAGTAAAAACCATCTCTCACGGCAGTCCTGAGTACCAAAAAGTCAGTCTGAGGGGCGCCTGGGTGGCTCAGTGGGTTAGGGCCTCTGCTTTCGGCTCGGGTCATGATCTCGGGGTCCCGGGATCGAGCCCCACATCGGGCTCTCTGCTCAGCGGGAAGCCTGCTTCCCCCTTCGCTCTCTGCCTACTTGTGATCTCTGTCAAATAAATAAATAAATAATCTTTAAAAAAAAAAAAAGTCAGTCTGAGAAACTCCCATGAAAGAGAAAAAGGGAAAGGATCTGGACTTAGAGCTCAAGCTCTTAAAAGTTACTTTATTCAGATATAGGATCCAAATATAGGATTGAAAGAAAAGTCAGCCTTACAGACTTCAGAATTCCCCAAGGTCTGTGACAGCTCATCTTCCCAGGAGCCCAGGAAGGATGCTCGGACTTGTCATTGTCATCCTAAGATGGGATGGAGGCAGCATAGGGGAGGGAATCACATTCCTACCCTGACTTCAGGGCCCTGCCGTTTTCTTCTCTGTCTTACCTCTTCTGTTTTCTGGGTAATCAGAAGAAGGGACAGGGATTAGTAATGATTTTAAAAAGTCAGAGGTCTCTGACTTTGTTTTTAATTCTTGCAGCAAAATGTGTTATTAGAAACCTTTACTGGGGTTTTGGAAAGTCAACAGTAACATAAATGAACAAAACACCATCCCCGCCCTTAAGAAGTATGCATTCTTGGTGAGCATGGTGATAAGATATATGTGTGGTATTGACAGTGCCAAGAAGAAAGTTATAACTCGAGTATAAACAATATGCTGTGAACACAGGGGAGATATTAATTCTGCCAGGAGAACTGACAAAAAGTTCCTTGAAGGAAATGGTAATGCGTAATGGCCTTTGGGATGTGGATATGATTGTGACAGGTGAGTGCACCAAAAATAAATGCCTGGAGAAATAGCCTTTAATTTAATCAACAAACATTTGTTCTTTGCCTGTAAAAATGTAGGCAGTATGCCGGGTACAAGGACAAAAAGCAGAGAGGTGGCCTGGTGTACACATACTGTGCTTGAAAGTGTCAAGTAAATCACTACAACTTTTGTGTGTGTGCACGCTGGTGTGTGTGTATGTGCACGCACATGCATACATTTGCATGTGGGTGTGTGTGTGTACGCCGTGGGTGTGGGGGTCTGGGAGTGCTGGAAGGGGGACTGTAGCCAGATCATGGAGGGTCTAGAAAGCCTTAACTTATTTAGGGGAGAGAGCACAGGTCTGCCCTCAAATCCTGGCTCTGTTTCTCACTTTGAGACTTCAGGCAAGTTACTTCATCTTTCTGTCCCCCACATTTTCCTGTTTGGTAAAATGGGCATACCAGTGCCTACTCTAAACAGCTGTGGGGCAAGTCAGCATGTCTGCAAATCACCATTATGGTTTCTGGCGTTCAGTGGCCACTCAATAAGCGGCAGGTATTAATTACTTCTTCTGTGGTCTGTAGGGAAAAACGGGCAGTTTGGGTAAGAAAAGTGGCTGAAATGGATTTGGGTTTTCAAGAAGTTGTGATAGAGGCTGTGACTGGAAGAATGGGTGGGGGTGAAGGGGTGGGTGGGGTGAGGTGTGGTGACTGAGCCTGACCTCTGGGACACCAGCGTGGAGGCTGAAGTGATGGTCTGGGTAAGAGCTGCGGACCCAGACGAAGGCACTGGGATGGAACGGACAGAAGTTATGCTACTCAGGTGGCAAAATGAGCTTGCTGACTGACTGGATGTAAGAGGTAAGGGAAGGAGAAAACTCTGGAATGATGGCAGGCTTTCTAGTTGTCCAGCAGCTCCATTAACCTGGATGTGTGGTACATGAAGAGTGGCAGGCTGAAGGGTGGGGTGGGGGGGGAGACAGGTAGTGGGGTTTGGGGGAGGGGAGGACGTGGAGGGTATACTGAAGGACCAGAAAAGAAGAATGCCTCATTGTTCTGTGAGTGCAGGAGAAACGGCGCAAGCAGCCTCCACATTGTGAACGAGTGAATTTCAGAATCTCTAGGGTGGGCCTGGCAATTGTGGCTTCCGCTGCTGAAGGATTTCTTCCTAACTGGCATCTGGTGCAGTTGACTTTCTCTTTCTAAGTTATCCCTTCTCATTGCAGACTTAGAAATCATCTTCAGAACTCCCCCAAAGGCCAACTCCACGGGTTCCAATCCTCCCGCTTAACCGCCTCCATCACAGTTTCCCAGAGAACCCACTCAGCCTCTTCAGGTCTAATCCTGAATTGTTTTCAAGTATAGCTGTATTTAGCGCAAAGTTCATCTGTGAGGTCATTTCCCGACCTTCTAGCCAAATGTGTCAGGTGGTTTCCCACAGGTGAGAAGACACAACAACAACAACAGGAAAACAAAATTCCTTGCTCTGGCCTCTGTTTTCACACACTTCTGTGAACATAAAACCGGTAGCACTTACCACATATGGAAGATAACCCATCAGACAATATGATAAAAATGTTCCGTGTTGTCCAGTTCAGGGATGGGCAACAGCTTTGCCTCAAGCCCTGGTCCTCAGGCCTTGCTCTTTCCTCCTTCCAGAGGCAGATTATTAGCAAACGTCAGCACCAAACTGGGACCTTCCTAATATCATCCAGGGGCTTGGGGAAAATTGGAAAGGGAATAGCTTTCTTGGTCTGTAGGTCTATGTTATTAAACTCTGTGTCTCTGAACTGCTAAAGCCAATGTGGGTGCCAGGAGGCTCTTGTCCCATGTCAGGAAGTCCTAACCCCACTATAGTCAGTCATTCATTTTTTCTGTCCCCACTAGACTGGGAATTCCTGGACAGCAAGAGCTTACTTGTGGTGCCTACAGCATATGCAATGGTTGCACACAGTTGACAGTTCATAAAGGAACAAAGTGATAGTAAATGAAAACATTTAGGTGTGAAAGACTCAAGTAAAATTCTTTACTGGAGAATGGGGTGGGTGGGGAAGACAATGCTGGAGGGCCTGGGAGTCTAAGGGAAGTCTGGTGAAGGGTCTGAGAGGAGGGAGGCTACAGACATCCAAGCTGAACTACACTGACATTCTAACAGCGTTGCCTGATGACATCTCTGTTGATGGCATAGTGTAGTGACAAGAGTGTATGTTTGAGAATCAGACAATTCTAGGGTTAATCCAGACTCTCACTGTTTACTAATTACATGGACTGTGACCATACCATTTTGGGGGGTGGGGTGGGGACTTAATTACCTTGCTGTAAAGTGTTGATAGTATCTCCCCTACAAAGGCTCTTATCACCTTTTAGGATAGAGAGCAGGACTACTTTGCTGTCAGAGGATATCATCCTATCTATTTCTCTATCCATCAATCATATTAGTCTCAGTAAGTGGCCAGGAATATTGCTGCTGTTCTTGTTGTTTTGGTAGTAGAATCCCCAGTACTGACTATGGTTACTAGCAAAATGTAAGCACTCAACAGATGTTTATTGGTTGAAAGAGTTACACTGACCTGTCTGAGATTTCTAGAAGAAACCATTCCTCTTCCAGTCTTCCCTGTCTGAGTATCTGTCACTAGCATCTGCCCAGATTTTTAAGTAAAATGTCTTGATTCCTTGATTTGGAGTGCCTACTAGGGACTAGGCACTGTGCAGGGTGGTGCGATGGGGAAGGTAAGGGGGGGGAAGCTTGAAAGGATTTAGAGAAAAAAGCAAAAGAACTTGTCATTTGCTCAATTTTTTACCCTTCTTTAGATGTAGCTTATTAAGTGAAGCCTTTTAAGAGTGTTTTTGACAACACCTGGGAAAATATGTAGAAATACTTACAATCCACAGCCATCTGAATTGAGAAAGGCTATCAATACTGTGCAGAGATTCCCTGGGACTAGCATATGCAAATGCCCTACTCTGGAAGTCTCACCATCTGTGAAAACTAGAAAAAAATACTATTTATTTTATCTTTTTTATTAAAACTTTTTTTTTTGTGGGGGGGATACCATTTATTTTCAATCCTACTAGGATTCTCCACTCTGGTCCAACCTCTCTGTAGATGAGGTAAATGATTGGAAAGAAGAATTATAAAGGCACATGAAAAGTGACTCTTGGGTCAATCTTTTGGGAAACCAACTTAGAGCTGAGTGAGCTTGCTTGTATCTACTGAGTGTGGGCTGTACTTTTTATAACCAGCTCTCTCTATAAAAAATGGTTTCAGAAAAAGTCAGTTAGTCTTTGGCTTAATTATAAGTCACTGGGCCCCTCATTTTAGTGTGTGTGTGTGTGTGTGTGTGTGTGTGTGCGTGCACGCACGCGTGCACGTGTGTGTATCTGTGGTGGAGGGAGAACTTTGGGCACAAAGCATGTATGTACTTGTAAAAAAGCATCTGGAATGTGTGTGTAGGAAGGGAACTTTTTGGTTCTTTACGTCAGGAGAGAGTACGTGGAGGGGAAGATATATGTGTGTGTTTGTGCATGCACTGTGCGTGCGTGTGTGAGTGAGTGAGCGTATATCGTGCAGCTGGTGGGCTGAAGCACATGAGCAGTCAGCCTCTTCGAGATCCAGACAGTGGTGTACGACAGAAAATGTCACAGACAGAGATTGTTTTTGTTTCAGACCAGCACACGGGTCTTTGAGAAGCCCTTGACTTTCTCCTCCTCCTTGTCTTGTTAAAAAGGGATTAGAGTCCAATTAAGTCCTTTAATCCCAAGGTAGAGATTCATGTTTTAAAACAAGATTTACAGCTTCAAAAAAACACATCAGTGCAAGTTGAAGTTTGTCCTTTCAAGTTGCCACCTGCATCGTTCCAAAGAGTGTTTTCAGCAGAATCCCCAACATGTAGTTGTTCTTAATTGCCTTGCCTCCTACCTCCAGTCCTTCATCTTTCCAAGTACCCTTCAACCTAAATAGCCACATGCTGTTAGAAGTACTTCTGCTTCTGGGTTGCCACACTCTCCGCTCCCTTTAGTTGGCAATTCAGTGTTTGGGCTTAATAATAATAGTAGGAAGAGCTAGTGCTCATCGGGTGTTTCGTAACGTGCCAGGCATTGTGCTAAGCACTTTGCACGTATTATCTTGTTTTCACTTTGCACTGGGCTCTGCAGATTATGTAGCCAGTCCTGAAAACACCTAGTAACCCACAGTTTCCCTTTCTCTTTTCCTTCCTTTCCACATGATGCCATCGGACGGAAAAGTCAACCTCTAACCGTGATGCCAAAACCCTCTCGGGAAAACCAGTGCCATTTTTTGGAGGGAAGTTCTTTAAGGGACAGGAACCATGTTGTGGCTTTTGGCATGGGAAAGCAAAGGATCTGTGAGGATCTGGCAAGTTGTTTGACTCCCCTTGGCCTCATTTTTCTCACCTGTAAATTGGGGATAACAGTAATGACACCTAACTCAAGAGGCTGTTTTAAGGACAACAGGAGATCATGCGTCTGCAGCTCTGACACGTAATACACATGGCACTAGTTACTATTAATGCATTATTGATGCTTAGCAGGTACTAAATATCCTGTATTGCTTGTGACATGGTGTGCATGACCCGCCTAATACCAATATGCCCTGATCCCAATGGTGTGTTTCCTACCTGCCCCACAGAGCTGGGAGGAAGGTCTGTTTTCTCCATGTGCTGGGTGATCACAGAGGGGTTGCTGGAGCTGATGAGCACTGGGGTGCTGATCTCCACCATATGGCGCCCCGAGGGAGAATGAACCATCCTGTTGAGAGTATTCAAGGCTGTTGTGATGGAGAACTGCCCAGGCCCCTTCCTCCTGGACCCAGGGCCCCTTCGCAGGGTGGGTGTGTTGGCTGCTTTGCCTCGGGAGGATGAGGGCACCAGGGACAGGCTCTTTGTGCGGGCTGACTGCCGGCCTTTGTTCTTCTCTAGGAGGTGTCTTGCAGTGAGGTTGGGCTGGAAATACAGAAAGTCCATGACAAGTTAGCTTCCTGATCTAGTGTGAGCAGCTAAGTCCTACCCGGGTTAGTCTGACATGAGTTCAGATGCCACAGTCATCTTTGGTCAACTTCCATCTTTTAGCGATACGTCCCGGTTACTTTGCTGTATCAGTACATCCTAATGACTCCCTTGCAAAGCATGTATTGCTTTTATTCTTTACTGTGGTCTATAGGAGTTAAAAATTAGCCATGATATTCTTCACCGACTGGGAGCAGTCTTCCTTCCCCCATTTCTCCCAGGCACACCCCTACCCTTTTCCTCTTTGAGCCTCTCCTGAATGCCCCTGGGTGGGCTGCGGCCCCTGTGCTTTCCCACTGGGGCACTTTACACACTGCCCTGCAATCATTTCCCTTCCATTCCCGCCCCCCATGCCCTGACTGGTAGCTACCTGAGGGCAGTCCATCTCTATTCTATTCCCCAGAGATGCACAGTGAGTGTTTGTGCAATCATGTGTATGTGAAAGTTGCTCAGGTTTACACATTTGAGAAGCATCTGCACCAGAATGTAAATCTGTCCAGAACTTTGAATCTTTAAGCTAAAACCAGCTTTCACTACTTCCTTTGAACACTTTCATCTCCCCACCATTCTTTCCTATTCCATACCTCTTAGTCCGTGATATGCTGGTAAATCAGGAAAAGAGAAGAGGAAAGAAAAAGAAACGAATGAGCCCTATTTTGTAGAGTTTACTAATTCCTATGGTATAAATATCTACCAATGGTTTACAACTAGCTAGCAAAATTCCTGAAAATAAAAAAGCCAGCTCTTGCAATCTAGTCCTAGCTCTGGGACAACCACCAACTGTGCTGTATTTTGAGCTCAGTTCCTTCGGAAGGCTGAAATACGCTGACAAAGTTGCCCTCCAAAGCCACAAGTCTCATTCTAATGTAGAGATTCAACTATAAAGGTAAAAGGGAATTTGCCCATTTAAGAACTTTTTATGACAATGGCCAATATCGAAAATTTTAAAGATTTTTTTTTTTTTGGTCAGAGAGAGAGAGAGACAGAGGGAGCATAGGCAGGCAGAGTGGCAGGCAGAGGCAGCGGGAGAAGCAGGCTCCCCAATGAGCAAGGAGCCCAATGTGGGACTCAATCCCAGGATGCTGGGATCATGATCCGAGCCGAAGGCAGCCACTTAGCCGACTGAGCCACCCAGGCGTCCCACCAATAACGAAAATTTTAAAGAGGAGGTAGTTCCTACCTCAAGAAGTTTGTAATATTGTGAAAGAGAAAATCATCAGGTAGGGAAGTGGCATTATTATGTCTACTTTACAGATGAGAGAGCTGTGGCCCAGAAGGGGTGATCTATAAATGGCACAGCCAGTAAACAACAAAACAAGAGAATATCAGATAGAAGTAAGAGCTTTGTGGGATGCCTGGGTGGCTCGATCAGTTAAGCGGTTGCCTTCGGCTCAGGTCATGGTCCCAGTGTCCTAGGATCGAGTCCCGCATCAGGCTCCTTGCTCCATGGGGAGCCTGCTTCTCCCTCTGATAAATAAATAAAATCTTAAAAAAAAAAAAAAAAAAAAAAGAAAGAAGGGCTTTGAAGTGATAGAGTGTGGCAGGGGGAGGTGCCTACTTGGGTTGGGGTATCAAGGAAATCCCACTGAGGAGATGACATTTAACCAAGACACAGGTGACACGAAGGAACTAGCCATGTGAATATGGGGGTAAGAATATTCCAGACAGAGGGATCATATCCTAGTGGAAAAATCCTAAGGAGGAAAAAAACAGTCTATTGGAGAAAAAGTCAGGAAAGAAACAAAAGTTGGAAAAGAGAGAGTGAGGAGCAGGTAGTCAAAGAGACAGGCAAGGGCTGGGTCCCAGAGGTCCTGGGAGGCTCAAGTTTATTCTAAGTGTAAGAGGAAGCCTCTGGCAGGATTAGGTAGAGGAATGACATGAACTGATTTATGCTTTTAAAAGCTCAAGCTACGGTTTGGCAGTTTCTTACCAAGTTAAACCCACACTTAGCATCTGACCCAGCCAGCCCACTCCCACGTAATTACTGAAGAGACATGAAAACTTAGGCCCACTCAGAAATTGGTATGCAAATGTTTATAGTACTTTACTCATAGTTGCTAACAACTGGAAATAACTGCATTGTCTTTGAACTGGTGCACGGACAAACAAACTCTGGCACATCCGTACAGTAGATCACGGCTTGTCAGTAGAGAGGGACAAGCTGCGGATCCACCTAACTCAACATGGATGAGTCCAGAATGCTCTGTGCTAAGTGAAAAAAGCCAGACTCAGAGGCTACATTCCGTATGATTCCACTGATAGGACATTCTGGAAAAGGGAAATTACAGGAGCAGGAATGAGATCAGCACTGCCAGTAGTTGGGAGTCAGGGAAGGGGCTGGCTACAGAGAGTCCGCATGCTGTTGTATTTTGGGGGGAGGTGTTGGGACTACTCTATTATCTTGATGGTGGTGTATGTATTTACCAAAATTTGTAGAAGTGGACACCAAAAAAGAGTAAATTCTACCATATGCAAATAAAAAGAAACACATAAAAGCTCATTCTGGATGTTATTTGGAAGTGCCAGCCCATAAGTAGGGAGACCAGCTAGGAAGTTCCGGAAATTGTCTAGGCAAGCTCTGACGGCAGTCTGGAAGAGGGGACAAGGTCTTATGTTCCCTAGAGCACGGATGCCTCCATTGTTCACCTGGTAAGAGGACAATATAATTCCCTGAGTTGAATGAGTAAAGTTCTTTATGGTCATTCACAGGTACAATGAAATAGGCTGATTTTTTTTTTCTCTTCTTTTCTTTTTTTGCATCTACCTAATTGTTCTGTCCCCAGGTGAGCAACACCTTCATTGTTTTCAACAGAAACATTGACAAAGGGCTCAGTGTGACTCTTGGTCTGCCCTGTGCTCTGCCAACATGATTAATAGCTCAGTTGAGGGAGGACTGCACAGCTCTTAAATTTGTACCCACTCATTTGAAACAATATCCTTGAGGTTCATTGGGCTGAGCAAGGTTCACATAACCCAGGCAGGGCTCACTGGAGAAGTCCTGACAGGAATGGGTCTAAGCTCAGCATTTGTTTTACCACCTTTTTATCCAGGTGCTATTCAATAAATCAAATGATACATTAACAAGAAAAATCCTGTTTGTGGAGAAAAAAACAAAAAAACAAAAAAACAACAACCCCAAAACCCACATCACTCTTACAGGAAAGCTTTCCTTCTTTCCTATTGCTTTGCTTGGCACTAGTAATTCAAAACTTATTTAAAGAGTTCTCAGCAAGTGCTAGTCTTAATGAAATGACTGGAGTCAAAATTTAAGTACTGCTTTAAAAAGCTCAATTAAGATTTCAAGTAATTTTTGAAAATCAGGTTCCCAGATTAGAGCAACCACTTGATTATCCTTTTCCCCTCCTTGCAATTAGGAGAACAAATGAAGCAATGGCTAGTTTGATGATAATCTTGAGGGTTCTTATAATCACTAATTTTAGAGGTGAAGTAGTGGGAAGAATGTCCAAATGAATAATCATTAAACGTAGAAGTTTTGGAAAAAAGGGTATCAGAGATGGGTAATAAAACCAATGGTCCTTTTCCCCCCCAGAGCTATGGAGAAGCATCTTGAAATAATGCAGGGGACCGTGCAAACTCTAAAATGCAAAAATTGAACCACCTCCTATGTATCCAGCTAGGTATTAACTGTAGCTGATCTCTGTCCTTGGAGACTTAACCACTGTCTCCCCACGTTAACTGTTAACTGTCCCTCTTTAGCAAATGCTACTTGACCCAGCAAACGCCTCCACCACTAACCTAAGCAGATATAAAGCAGGAAGTGACACATGCATTCTTGACCAGTTCTTCTGCCCTGTTCCTCACTTCCGTCAACATTCACGTCCTGTGGATCTACCTCCCAAGCGGTGTTTGAATCCATCCACGTATTTCCCATCTCCTGGCCCAACCCACTGTCATCTTGTAACTGGGCCATGCACACACTGGCCTCCTGACTGGTATTTCTGCTTTTTCTGCTCTCCTCTTCAAATTATTCTTCCCACTGTAGCCAGAAGAGCAGTCTAATAAACCCACGTCTGATAGAGTTCCTGGGTCCCTTAAAATCTTTCGATGGTGTCTACTGACTTCTGGATCAAGTCCAAACTTTTTATGATACTAGACAGTCCTTGTGCTCCCCGGTACTTCTCAGCTACCTCGAAGACAGATGGGGCTAGGGGAACTAGCTAATTTTTTTTACATAGTACTCGTTCTGTGTCAGTCTAGCCAGTGCAGTATAAGGAACACAGCCATTAATTAGGTATTTAGAGAAGACAGAGACAACTGAGTGGTCAATTAGTGGTGAAATTTTATGGAAGAAGCCAAGCTTCTAGTTGAGCCTTGTAACCCGAGTGAGATTTGAACAGGTGGAGAGAATTGGGCGTGTATGCCTCAAAGGGGCCTCAGCAAGACGAAAAGCACTGATAATGAGAATATTGTTTACTAGAGACTGTAAGAAGACCAGCCTCTCGGGACTCATCCTCTTTCCTTCCCTTCCATTTTTCATCCCTTCGATATTAACCGAGGGGAAAGAGTTGTGGAGAACCTTGCAAGCTGGATGGTGTTCTGGGCACACCATTTGCTTCAGAATCTGTTTTGGCTCTTAAGAATGAGAGAACTGGTCCCCTGTATCTTCAGTTATGCCTTTGTCTGTTTTCACCCAACCTTCCTAGAGGGTGGAAAGCATGCCTCTTACTGCATTTGTAGCTCCCCACTGCTCACTTTTAATGCTTTGTGCCTGGTAAGCATCCAGTTAATGCAGTTGAACAATGGAACCTCTTTTAAATTTGTAATGACCTGCCTCAAGCTAGGGTGAGGCTCGAGGACACAGAGGTTAGGAACTCCCCGTTATAGTATTACATTTGAGAGGTAGGTAGACGGAGTCTAACATGTGCTCTTCCTTTGTTTTCTTTTTAAAGTAGCTTTAAAAAACCCAGAAAGAATATATCAATATAATCCTATCAGAAGGTTTATAGGATACAAATTACAGAAGAATAGGAAAATTATCTAGAATTTCACTATCTGGTGATCACCACTGTTAATATTTTAGTACATATTCTTCCAGGCCTCTACTTATATATACACACACATATTTATAAACCTAGTTTCATACAGTTCCATTTATTTATTGTGATAAAAAGCACATGACATAAATTTACCCTAATAACCATTTTATTCATTTTTATTTTATTTTTCTAACAACCGTTTTAAAGTATATGATTCAGTAGTGTTGAGTATAATTCATATTGTTGTGAAACAGATCTTCAGGACTTTCTGATCTCCTAATCCAAAACTCATTAAACTTAGTTTACTTACCAAGAAATCATAAGCCTCTTTCCATAATACCAAATACTTAATGATATTGAATATTCTTCTTTAACACTATTTTTCATGGGTATTTATCTTTTCACTGCCATAATTTTTAACGATGACATCCTTACTGCCGGATATTTAGATGATTTCTGTCTTTTCACCATTACACACAAGGCTGTGGTGAATACTCTGTACATATACCTTTGCATACTTGTTTGAACATTTCTTTACAATAAACTCTCAGATGTGGAATTGCTGAATCAAAGGAGATGGAGGTTTTTAATGTTACTGATACAGGTTTATCTGAGTGTGAGCATGAGAAATCGCACAATTTATACTCCTATCAGCAGAATAAAAAGGCCCCTGAACTGGGTGTTCCTTCTGGCATCTTTTCTTTGGAGACCTTAGTTAACTTCTAGAATAAGCCTCCTGTCAAAAAGGCATTTTTGTTAGGCATCCCTGTGGCACGTGTGTATTTTGGTGAGCGTGCATCTGATGTAGACTTGATCTTCACGTACCTCTACGAACAAGATCGGGAAGATGCCCACTTGATCCCCTAACTTGCCTTCTGCCCAGTTCTCATCCACTCGGCTGATCACAGTGATGATATCGTCCTGAAAAGAGACAAGTCTCAAGGTCAGCATCTGCTCATGGTTTTCAGAGGGTGAAGGCTTTCACTGGAGACTAGCGTGGAATCCCGGATGGTATAAAGTGTAAGAAATGCAACTCTTTCATAATTTATTGATAAAATCTTCCTCTATAAAGGGCAGCATTTGAATCACCAAGACTGTAAGAGGAGTAGAAATAATTTGGAGGACCAGTGGAATCCAACAGAAAATTTGGAAATGTTTCTAATTTTCAATCACCAGCAGAATCTGCGCTTTAGTTTATATTAATCTGATGTAAAAATCAATATGGGAGCCATAGGGAGATAGTTTTTTAGCTTAGCAAAAGGAAGAATAAATTTCATTCTCATTTTGAAGACTTTTCAGAACCTATTGAACTTTAGAAAAATTTTTTTATTTTAAGTAATCTCTACACCCAACATAGGGCTCAGGTTCACAACCCCGAGATCAAGAGCTGCATGTTCCATGGACTGAGCCAGCCAGGTGCCCCATTCAGTTTTTTGTTTTTTTTTTTTAAAGATTTTATTTATTTATTTGACAGACAGATCACAAGTAGGCAGAGAGGCAGACAGAGAGAGAAGGGAGGAAGCAGGCTCCCCGCTGAGCAGAGAGCCCGATGTGGGGCTCGATCCCAGGACGCTGGGATCATGACCTGAGCCGAAGGCAGCGGCTTTAACCCACTGAGCCACCCAGGCGCCCCCAGTTTTTAATGTATCAAATGTAAGGTGGCTTTTTTATTCAAAACTTTCTTATTATAAAAGATTACATGTAGGGGCTCCTGAGTGGCTCAGTGGGTTAAGCCTCTGCCTTCAGCTCAGGTCATAATCTCAGGGTCCTGGAATCGAGCCCCGTGTCAGGCTTTTTGCTTGGCGGAAAGCCTGCTTCCCCCCTCTCCCTCTGCCTGCCTCTCTGCCTGCTTGTGATCTCTGTCAAAAATAAATAAAATCTTAAAAAAAAAAAAAAGATTACATGTAGATTTCTAGAGACATGAGAAAATATAGTAAACAAAACAAGTAATTCTACCACAATATAGATACAGCCATTGTTAACCCCCCCCCCAGATTCTTCTCTATGAAGATAAAACATATATACATATAAATACACTGATTCCTAAAAACTCTGCTGGAAACAAACACACATACAATAAAGTTCATAAAGTTTGGATGTAAAGGTTGATGAATATTAATACCAACTATATCCATGAAACCCCATCTGGATCAAGAGATACAGAACATTTCCAGCACCCACAAGCCTCCTTTGTGCCCTTACCCATCATCTAGCAAGAGGTACCCACTGTTCTGACTCCTAGTATATGCATATGTATACACTCATTTGCCTAGCTTTATATTTCATACAAAAGAAGTCCTAGAGGACACACTGATTTTTCACTGTATACCATATCAGGAATGCCTTTCCACTTCCATACCTGTTCGTCAGTCCAAATCTGAATATCTATCCACCAATTGCTCTCAAGTTCTGATTCATGTCTCTCAGGAATTTAGATGACTCCAAATCTGAGTTCATTATTGCATTATACCTTTTTTTTTTTTTTTAAGATTTTGTTTATTATTTGAGAGAGAATGAGTGAGAGAGAGCATGAGAGAGGAGAAGGTCAGAGGGAGAAGCAGACTCCCCAAGGAGCTGGGAGCCCGATGCGGGACTTGATCCTGGAAGTCCGGGATCATGACCTGAGCCGAAGGCAGTCGCTCAACCAACTGAGCCACCCAGGTGCCCCCCTGCATTATACCTTTTCTTAGCTTTCTCTGCCCCATCACAATTTACAATGACACACTTATAGGTTATAATATTTTTAAGGCCTGTCTACCCCATCAGACTATAAACTCCATGTGTTTAGGGCCTCTGTCTGCTCTGCTCATTTCTGTGTCCCCAGCACCCGATACAGTGGTTCCCATTTAGTAATCATTCAGTAAATATTTCTCAATGAATGTGTCCACGCATGAATAAGTGAATGTGTGAGTAAACTGTACAACTTAGGGGCACCTGGGTGGCTCAGTTGGTTAGTAACTGCCTTCGGCTCAGGTCATGATCCTGGGATCCCGGGGTCCTGGGATCGAGCCCCACGTTGGGCTCCTTGCTCAGCGGGGAGCCTACCCTTTCCCTCTACCTGCTGCTCTGCCTACTTGTGCTCTCTCTCTCTCTCTGTAAATAAATAAATAAAATTTATTTTAAAAAACTGTACAATCTACTGAGATAGAAAACACTAAGACAAGAGCAGCTTTTGGGAGGGAAGATCTTGGGATTAATTTGGACTTGCTGAGTTTAGGAAGACCATGAAATTTCCTAGTTCAGTCGCAGCCTTCCATAGCTTCCAGAAGATCAAATCCCCTCTTCTGTTTCCTTTGTCATAATTTCCCATTCATCTGTCTGTTCCTTCCACTAGTCTGCCAGCTCCGTGAGGGTAGGGACAATGGTACATCATTTTATCCCCAGTGGGCAGCTTGGCACATGGATGGGCTCAGTGAATGAAATGGGCAGGTGGAGTAAGTTTTTACAAATTTTGCAAATTCCCAGAGAGCGGCAAAAATACAAATAATAATTCCTGCCTCTGCCTTCTTCCAGTGGTGTCTCCAGAGCTCAGTGCTTAATGCCTGACACAAAGTAAATACTCAGTAAATATCTGTGGGATTAAACTGCCCTTCCTCTAAGTGTCACTGAAGCACAGACATTGCAGTTTGGGTCACGGAATGACCTTCCTTAAGGGACTCACTCTGAGGTGCCAAGACAATAATGATCAATATTTCAAAATATGGAGGGCAGTGATGTTATCTAGTTTGAGGCAATGTGAAATAAATCTCATTTCTGATGGTGGTGGAATAAAAATCTTTTACAAAATAGAAGACCTTTCCTGAGCTACTCTACCAGAGCCATTTCTAGTATTTGATGCACTTATTGTAAGCAGCAAAGAGTGAAAATCACCCCAGCTTTGGCCTCTGTGAGGGAATTTAAATGTTTAAGGAATAATAAATACTGAATACAGAGAATTAAAGTAGTCCAGACTTTAGTAAAAGTGTTGTTACTTGCACACAGTGAGGAATTATCTGATTTAAAAAAAAAAAGAGGCAAGAAAATATTAGGGTAATTAATGTGCTTGGAAAATATTATCTCGTAAGAGGTTATTCATATATAAAGGTATAATTATCTTACTGTGTGTCTGGAGGGCTTTGATACAATATTTATAATAAAATAGAATGTTGTAAAGAGTGGAATGAGAGCCTCAGAAGTTGGCCACCAAGAATGCCCTTACAGATACATAAAGAGGTAAGAGCTGTATTTTGCCTAGCACATTGTCAAAATGTATTTGTAAATTTTTGTCTGCTTATCTCTCTCTCCCACTACTCTGCCTGAGGGCAGGAACTGTACTTTTTCATAATGCATCCCCAGTGCCTGCAAAGAAGAAGTACTCAAGAATGACTATAGAATGAATGATGGGGCGCCTAGGTGGCTCAGTGGGTTAAAGCCTCTGCCTCCGGCTCAGGTCACGATCCCAGCATCCTGGGATCGAGCCCCGCGTCGGGCTCTCTGCTCAGCGGGGAGACTGCTTCTTCCTCTCTCTCTCTGCCTGCCTCTCTGCCTACTTGTGATCTCTGTCTGTCAAATAAATAAATAAAATCTTAAAAAAAAAAAAAAGAATGACTATAGAATGAATGAGTGAGTGAATGAGTGTATACTTACTTTTATCATTGCAAGAGGTAAGGTTTAAGGATTTCCATCAAATTCTCATTTAATTTCTCTGGCAACTTCCATTGGGTTTTGAATTACACACACACACACATTACATACATGTGCACACATATCTATATATAAACATGCATGTGAAAATATGTATACTTTTTAAAAATCAGCAAGTATTATACAACTCCAGGTTCTGCCACAGTCTCTCTGTCGTCTCTCGTGATCTCCATGGGTGCCCAGAATCTTACCTTGAGGAAAGTCAGGCAGTCCTGGTTCTCACTCTTGTCTTTGTCTCGTAGGTCGAAGTTGTAGAGAGCTCGGCAGAGTGGGGGTGGCTGGGGCAGCTGCTTGATGACTTCCACGGAGCTGGCTGGGAAGATCCCACTGACTCCATTGATCTCCCCCTGGTACCAGTTCTCATCCAGCTGCCTCCGGAGAAGGATGACGTCTCCCTTATTAAACTTCAGGTCACCAGGATTCTGCCCTCGGTAGTTACATAAGGCCTTTGCTCGTGGCACCTGCAGTGGCACAGACCAATGAAATGTATCCTTAGCTCACAGGCGAGGGGACAGAAGGAATAACAGTAAAACTGACCACTGAGCACTTCCCATGTGCTAAGTGCTGGATGTGGATCATCTTCTTGAACCTTTGAGATAGACATTCTTATTACCCCCTCTTCTAAGTAGGGCGACTGAGGCACAGAGTGGGCGAGTACCTTGCCTGAGGGGATCCAGCTGGCAAATGAAAGATACGGGGTCTGAACTCAGGCTACAGGACTTCAGAGTCCCTGTTCTTTTTTCTTTTCTTTTTTTTTTCTTATTAATACAGTGTTTATTTGTCTTCCCTCTGTCAAACCCTGAGTCAACCACTTTCTGCAGGCTGCCTGGGGAGGTATAGGGAAAGGAACATACAGGGCAGATGCGACACTGGAGGAAAACCTAAGGGAGGTGGAGACAGCTCCTTCACACGGTGAGGAGGATGAGAAAGGCCACCAGCAGGCAAAAGAGCCCTATGGCCTCCGAGAGGGCAAAGCCCAGAACAGCGCAGAAGAGCTGTTGCTTCAGAGAGGGATTCCTGCCATAAGCAATGATGAGGCTCCCAAACAGTCCCAAAGTCAGCCCCAGGGCCAGCCCCCCCTACCATGGCAGCCCCAGCCCCCATGAACTTGGCTGCCGTGTTGATGTCACTTGCAATGGCGCTGGTTGGGAAGCTGTGGCTAGGAATGAGGTCAGGGGATGTGGGGCTGTCAAACTGCTGAGGGTCTTATAAGGTGTCTCCAGGGGTTTTAGCACCACTGTAGCTGGTGACCAGCTCAACGCTGAGAGGTGCTCCTTACCAAGAAGTGGGTGGAGACGAACTTTGTACCGGTGTACATTTTCAGGGGATGAGGGGCTGTTGGCAGGAGAGCTGCTCCCAGCGCAGAGAAGACAGAGAGGGGCGGGGGCCAGAGCCCCTGTTCTTAATCACTATGCAGGGAATAGGATTTTGGACTTCCACAACTATGTGGACTTGAGTGAGTGAGTCAGTGACTCTTTTTGGGGCCTGAATACTGATTGGGAATTCTGGCTCTACCTCTTTCCTTTCATGTGACTGCAGTCACGTCATTTAATCTGTCATAAATCATATCCACTTATAAAATGGTGTAATAACAGAATATGTACTTCATTAGGGTAGTCATGAAGACTAAATATTTATAATGCATTTTCTAAAGATTTTATTTATTTGAGAGAGAAAGAGAGGAGAGAACACAAGCAGGGAGGAGGGGCAGAGGGAGAGGGAGAAGCAAACTCTCTGATGAGTGGGGAGCCTGATGCTGGGCTTGATCTCAGGACCCTGGGATCATGACCCGAGCCGAAGGCAGATGTTTAACCAACTGAGCCACCCAGGTGTCCTAAATATTTATAATGCATTTAGCATATTGCTTGATACATAGTATGTATATCGCTTGATACACAGTATGGGCCCATTAAATGGCATCTCTTACAGGATGGCTATAATAAGGAAAGGCTAATGATATCATTTCTACCTATTCCTCAGTGTTGATGGGAAGTAAACTGAGGTGAAAAGTCCCTGAAAAATACAAAGTACTATAGGAGGGGCATCTGGATGGCTCAGTTGGAGGAGCATGCAACTCTTGATCCCGGGGTTGTGAGCTCAAGCCCACACTGGGTGTAGAGGTTGCCAAAATAAAATATATATATAAGTAAGGTAATTTAAAAAAAAAGAAAGAAAGTGCTATATGGGAGTGATGCAACATAATTTGTCTTCAGCCGCCTCCAAAAAGTGTAAACGTCATTAGAGTGTTTGGATCATTAGGAAGCACTGAGACAAAGAATTAGTCAGAAATCCATCATCGCTTTAAAAAAAAAAATCAGCTAAAGAATTGTCATTCGTTAAATTAGTTGTCTCTCTAAATAATTGTTTCAGTAAAGTGCATTTTTTTTTTCTAATTGGAACTGGTTTCTACACGCAGAAACAGCCTCACTTTGGTTTTGTTTGAAGTCAAGAGTGGCAGACTGCAAGTTCTTTTTTTTTCTTTTTTTAAGATTTTATTTATTTATTTGACAGACAGAGATCACAAGTAGGGAGAGAGGCAGGCAGAGGGAGAGGGAGAAGCAGACTCCCTGCTGTGCAGAGCCCGATGCGGGGCTCGATCCCAGAACCTTGGGATCACGACCTGAGCCGAAGAGGCTTTAACCCACTTTAACCCACTGAGCCACCCAGGCGCCCCTATATCAGCATTTTAAGAGTGGTTATTTCTAAGTGTTGATACTTTTGAATATTAAAAAAAAATGGTTTCCCTAAGTGCTTAGCCATATTTCTAACTCTTCTACAATGAAATAATTATATTTTCTATTAAAATTGGACAGTAGAGGAGTGCTTGGCTAGCTCAGTCAGTAGACCATCCAACTCTTGATCTCTGGGTCATGAATTTGAGCCCCATGTTGGGTGTGCAAAACTACTTTAAAATTTTTGAAAAAATAAGTGGACAGTAGAAATAAAATGAATGAAACTGGGGAATGAGAAGTGAAAGATATGGGAGCAATTTAGGAAGAAATCAAGCCAAGCTGAGTACGATCAACAAACCATGCAACTACCTTCTTGGAGAAGTTTCTTATCTGAGAAATAAGCAAGCAGAAGCAGAATGAGAGCACAGGATTTCTGAAGAATGACCGGAATCTGTTAAACTCCTAGTTTAATAGCTGTCCCCTCTTCTTCCAGTTTTGCATTGTAATATAAATCACATTTTTGGGGGGTACATGGCCATGTGGAACACTGGTCACATTTGGAATTGTGCCTCCCCCAGGCAGCTAAGTTTTTGGCCAGTGGGGTATAAG
Organism: Martes martes; assembly: GCF_963455335.1. Lineage (NCBI taxonomy): Eukaryota > Metazoa > Chordata > Mammalia > Carnivora > Mustelidae > Martes > Martes martes. The sequence continues at coordinate 83,796,688 of NC_137892.1, forward strand.
CATCTTTTAGGACTTGTCGTTCCCTAGAGAGACTGATTTTCTCTTTCCTTTCCTGCATTTTGCTATGTGGAATGCAGACATGATTGCTGGAGTTTTAGCTGAGGTTGAGGGTCACAGAGAAAGAGGGAAGGAAGTAGTTTGGATTGCAGAGCTGCCAGACAATTCCTGGACTACTTTTACTTCTAGACTTTTGTCTGGAACCTAAATAAATATCCATCTTGCCTAAGGCATGGTTATTTTGCATTTGTAAAAGGAACGAAGAATGAAAAAAATAAAGGAAAAAAAAAAACACTGAAGCCCCCTTAACTTTGCATAATAATGATAGTATCAATAGCTAATATTAGTGAGTGTTCCTTCCCATATGCCAGGCATTGTGCTAGGTACTCCACAATAGACCTTATTTTTTTTTTTAATTAATTTTTCTAAGCCTCAGTTCCTCATTTCTCTTTTAAAGATTTCATTTATTTGACAGAGAGAGAGACAGTGAGAGAGGGAACACAAGCAGGGGAAGTGGGAGAGGGAGAAGCAGGCTCCCCACTGAGCAGAGAGCCTGATGCGGGGCTCGATCCCAGGACCTTGGGATCATGACCTGAGCCGAGGGCAGCGGCTTAACCCACTGAGCCACCCAGGCGCCCCCAATAGATCTTATTTAATCTCATGACAAACTGTGATTAGAAAAGTGAAAGTAGACGGTGGTGGGCTTAGAATTTGAGGTGGGATTGTCTATCCTGAGGCGCTCAAGCCCTTAACCACTCAGCCAGTGTTTTTCAAATTCAAGTCTGTGGTTGACCTATATCAGAATCCTTAGATGTCCCAAATGCAGATTCCTGGACCTCATCTCTAAACCTCTTTGACCAGAATCTCTTGGTTGTATTTTTACCAAGCTCCCTCAGCATCCAAGTTTGATGCCCCTAGTCTGAGTTACATCTTCTTCTAACTAAAATGGGAGCAATGGAACTTCGCTGTAAGCTTTGTGAATGGCTAATCTGCCTTTTTTCTCTCTTTTCTGGAAGACATTCCAGTGCAAGTGGCAGTGTATTTTAAATATTTTTTTTTTAAGATTTTATTTATTTGACAGAGATCACAAGTAGGCAGAGAGGCAGACAGAGAGAGAGAGGGAAGCAGGCTCCCCGCTGAGCAGAGAGCCCGATGCAGGGCTCGATCCCAGGACCCTGAGATCATGACCTGAGCCGAAGGCAGCGGCTTAACCCACTGAGCCACCCAGGCGCCCCAAGTGGCAGTGTATTTTAATGACTACTAAGCAAGTATATTAAAACTGAAATTGCATACAGTACTTAAATCTCTGTGCAGATGCATGAACTCTGAAACCCTGAGACAGTACTAAGTGCTTGACCATCTTTGTCTTTCCTCTATCTCCCCTCAGCACAGGTAAGCATTGTGGAAGCATACTGTCAGTCCACTTTTAACACCTTCTTTCTCTTCAGTCTGCCCTGGCATTCTCAGCTCTACATTCATACTTACAGGAACCACTGGCTTCCTGTTGTAAACTGGGTTGGGCAGGGTCAGGTGCAGAGAGAGGGGGAGAGAATCTGAAGAGAGGAAGGCAATTAACATTTATTGTGGTACTGATGGGCCACAGAAATTTGTCTCACATTATAGCTTTACTTCACTTTCTATATGTTATGTCATTCATATGATCTCAACATCCTCTAAAGTAGGTGGCATCACCCCATCATATTGAGGAATAAACAAAAGTTCTGAGATGTTCAACGTTATCATGCAAGGTCACACAGCCAATGTGTGGCATACCCGAGACTGACTTGGCTCTTTTGACCTCGAGGCCTGGTGCTCCTTTCACCCTCATTCTCTTTCATCCAGCTGAAGTCACCAAGTATGTTTTTCCATAATAAAACTCATTTGGGGCTCTGTTTCAAAATCAAAATCTGAATAGAGTGTGAATGCAATTTGCTTGCGGCTGGATGCATTAGCATGAATTATTGAACTCCAGAGCCCTCACATAAAAGTTAAGCACCTGAAGAGACTCAGCTGGTTGATTCTATCCGGTTCTCAACCGTTCTCTCAAGGGAAAACGACTCTGAGTTCCACATCAGCTATCACCCGTGACATTGTTATAATAGCTTTTATCACCCACAATTGTTTTCTGTCTCTATAGGTGTACGTGCGAGGGGGGAATGGGGATAAAGTGGGTGTGGAGGTCTCAAAGCTGGGTCATTCCCAAACTCTTTTTCCTGGTGTTTTTCCGAAAGCCAGAGAATCCAATGAAAGCCTGTATGTGCCTAAAGAGCTTTCCTTTTCTATAATTCAAAAGGCTCAAGACTTCTATGTCTATTCATTTGTCACCACAGTAGGGTCTGAAAGCCACGAGGGCCATCCTTTTGATGGAGGGATAATGCATGGAACCAAGAGACATGGGAACGAGGTCATGCAGAGGCATTAGCAGCAATAGCATTTTGTAGTAATGAACGTTTGTAGTGAACTTCTGGCAAGCGTTCCCTCTCTGAGGAACCACATGTTTTCTCTCCATTTTCTGACAGGCCCGTCATTCACTCTGGTCATACCACACACACAGGGGTTTGTGGCCTGGGCTAGCCAGGGGACCCAAATGCCCCTCACATAGTGCTTTGTGCATTGCAGTCAACTGCTTCCTACAGGGTTAACTGTAATGTTCTCTGAGGTTTGATATATAAACGCTCTCTTGGATCATAAGCCTTGAGGAGGTAAGCCTTGGACTACTAGTGGTGGTATTTCCCAACTGATAGACACATCCTCCTGAATGAAGCTGCAGAAGGCAGAGGAAAGAGATAGAGATAGATAAGAGAACTAGACAGATAAAAGCCTTGACAATAAAATTTCAATGCCGAGATCCAGATGTGCTTGAAGGATACTTCGTTAAATAAGACCATATCTGCAATGTTTTGTTTATTACTTAAACTACTTCAGAGTTATTTTCTGACACTTGAATAAGTCCTGACTAGCACATACTAAGAACCTGGAAACAACAAGACTACCTAACAATGAAATCTCCAAATAGTAGAATCCAGAAACAGCAGGAGGTATAGCTGCCAATGAGCTCTGAGCTTATTTCCAATTTGAAAATAAGGAGGCATGTGGACTGATAACAGCGTAGGAGAAAAGGAGCCCAAGTGGAACAGAACCACCGCAGTATAAAGGAAAAGGCCGAGCCGGGATGAGAACTTCATTTATTACCACGTAATGAGCTCTTCACCATGACTAGTGACACTTCCCACTGCTTTAGAAAGGATCTGGCCTGGTTCTCTCTACTCCTGGCATCAGGTGGAGCCAAAATCAACATGCTGAGCTAACTGCTTCCCTCCCTGAGCTGATCATGAGATCGCCCATCTCTAGAGAATGGAGCCAAGAAAAAAACACCCTGGCCTTTGGCTCAAGTTACTATGCACTAGGCTATGAATTCTCTTTGGAGAGTTCAGGATGTGTATCTAAAGCTCCTCTGTATCTGTTTCTGAGACCTAAAGACCAGACGGCGTTTGATAAATGCTTAAAGAATGAATGAATGAATCGAGAAATATCCAGAAATTGCCATTCCTGGAGGAGAGGGATACATTCAAGGTTAATAAATATAACTGATAATAGTAATTTGAAAGTAGGTTTATTGGCATAAGCTGGAAAATAAAAAAGAGTTTTGGCGATATTTTCCAAATTGTCCTGATTTTTAATAATTTGGTCCTACACACATTCGAAAAAATGTTCCATATTCAAGTTCAGGAAACGTTGAGTTAAACAAAGTCACATAGGTTTCTTCACTGACTGGCTTCTCGGGAGCTTTATCTGCCAATGTGGTTTTGTATTTGCATGTGGACCACTTTGCAGGATTAGCAGAACAGGCTTGGGGAATGCTGGGTTAAGATAAATGGATTTTACCCTACTGGTGAGACAAAGGATCAACTAACTGTCCTAGATCCTAACTTCCTACTCGCTGCTTAGCCAATTGGGCCATGCTGCCTTTCTCCCTCACCATCATAATCCTTTTGGAACAGATTTTGGGCAATGGAGTGTACATTAGAAAGTGCTGGCTGGCCCTTGTGCGCACATTTTGTCTTCTCTGGTGAGAAGGAAGAACCCCCCCAGTGTTCAACAGGATCATGACCATCTGCTAGTTAGGGGCTTGAGATCACCAGAGGTTCACAGTATTATGCTCTTCCTCAATGGAAATCCCTTAATCTGGACATTTACATTTGAGGCCAGGTTTATGAGATACTCTGTGTGAATTTCTTTTCTTCAGAGAGAATTTTACTTGTTTAAGGGAGATACAAGGGTGTTACAGAAAACAGATGTTAGTGTCAAGGAGGATGTTTGCATTCTGGCATTTGTAACTTTGACCAAATTACTTAGCTTTCATGATCCTTAGTTCAGGTCATCCACAAATTGGGACCAGTATCCTACCTCTCCGTGCATTACCCTCAGCAAGTCTGGGTTATTCAGATGCTCCCTATTCCAATGAAAGGTTTGGCAGCTGACCTGGGAGGTAATCTCTAAGTCCTTGGAATATCCTGCCTGTTCAGAGACTTGGTTTACTTGGGGCTTTGGGGCATACCAGAGAGTCTAAGCTAACAATGTGATTTACGGTGGGAAGCTTGGGTCACATAGTAGAACCTTGACCTCTCAAGGAGTTGGATGGAGACTAAAGTCAACCACATGCCCACCTGACCCACCTCCAATAAAAACCCTGGACATCAGGTCTCGGGTGAGTGTCCTCGGTTGGCAGTACTTCATGAGTGCTGTCATGCATTGTTGCTGAGTCAAATAAATGTCTGTATAACCCCTCTGGGAGAGAACAACTGAAAGCTTGTGACTGGTCTTTTCTGGACTTTGCCCTACGTGTCTTTTTCTGATTCTGACTTTAATTTGTGTCCTTTCACTGTAATAAGTTGTAACTGTGAATGCAACAGCTTTGCTGAGTTCTGTGAGCCTTTCCACTGAATCACTGAATCTGAGGGGGGTTTTGGGGACCTATGGACACACTTCCTCATGGGTTTGCTGGGAGGACTAATGAGATACATCACAGAGTACTTGTAGAATGGTTGGCAAATAATACGTGTTCGATAAAATAAGGATGCTTCGAGATTTTGCCCAAAGGAGTCAAGAGGAGATGAATTCACTGTTCCATCTTCTGGCCTCACTTTTCCAGCCCTACTTGTCATTCATTCATTCTTTCAATAAATACACCTTGGAGGGCGAGCTATGCCAGGCATTACCTAGTTGTGGAAACCAACATTAAACTTATAACTAAATATAAATTAAAATTTGCAATAAGTGTTATGAAGGAAAAGAATAGGATGATGAAGCCTGGGAAGGAAACCAATGTAAGGAAGGTTCTTACTACTGGCCCTATGTCTACATCTAAAACTTTATTCTGCTTGGTGACTTTTGTCATGTATGTGTCTATGTATCACCGTCCCTCAGACTTTTGTCTCAGACTTCTCTTCTTCCAGTCCTAGGTAGAGAGGTGAGACACCACAGCTTTGCATTATACTTAATTATCAATCTCCTGCCACTTTTAATCAGTGGGCATGGCATTCCTGCCTTCCTCTCTTAATCAAATGTCAGTCAAGTACCCAGGATATGGCATGCTTCTTTGCCTTGGTTCCTCCTGCCTCCTTCCTTGGTTATCAAGGCTCTCATAGCAGGGAAAAAGTGAAAGAAGCGGGATTTATACGGGGCGGGAGGGGAGCAGAGGAAGAACCTCAGCCCCTTTTTAGGGTCACCCTTAGCATGCTTTCGTTTTTTCTTGCAAACATTTCTCTGATATTGCTTTGGGGTGATCTCATTCCCCTATCACAGGAGGTAATTCCAGACATGTTCATAGCCATATCCCTGGCTGCTAACATAAGCTAGTTCTTAATGAATAGCCTGGGATTGCTTTTGAAATGGGCTGGGTGCCAGGTCCCAGAGCTGTTCAATGGGATAGCACTGAATTCCCCAGGGAACCAAAGTGTTTCCATTGTCATCTCTTCTGCTGGGAGGGCAAAGGCACCTGTGACTGTGAGGTGGCCAGAGGAGCATGGGAGCCTGAGGGATAAGGGGAGGAACTTGCTCACTCATCCCAGGAGGTGACTCTGCTCCCTTCCATTATCCTCATTTCCAGAGTGAGCTTTTCCAGTAGGTGTGGCACCTGGTGAATGAATCTCTTTCCACATGGTTTGAGAGCCTGAGCCAAATCCCACATGCAGTGGGAGGAAAGATGAGTCAAATGATTCTCCCACCACCACCACCACCACCACCACCACCTTCCCTGGCTAAGGGAAAAAAGAAAAAAAGCTTGGTTACATGTACACTGAGTTTCTCCCTCAAAATTCTTCTCTCTTTCACACCCACGTGAAGATTTCTGCTGCTGAAGGAGGAATGTCTAGGGGCAGTATGATCCAGGCAAACAGCGGACATTTCTGATAACCAGGCCATACCATTGGGGGATGGAGGGAGCCCCTAGAGGGGGTATACGACTTACACATCTGTGTCCAAGAGTGATGCCCTGAGACTCTCTGAGCCTCAGTTTCTTCAGTGTCAAAGCAAAGACTGGAATTCTTACCATTCTTTCCTACTCTAAACACAACAGAGGCTGAGGTGAAGGTCCAAGAATATCTCCAGAAAGAATAACGGAAGAGACGAAACCAAATGAATGAAATGTTTGTAACGGTTTGCTATCTGGGCCCTGGATAACAGGGGATTGATGATACTACTGTTCTCTTGGTGTTTGTGTACGTGGTCCTCCTTAGAATGGCCGGTGGAGTACAGGCGCCTCTAGCAGGCCATTGTGGTGAGGCATGAAGCAACTGTGAGTGACTCCAGAACCTTGGGGAAAATGCCTTTGAAGAGGAACACGAAGGTGGCTGAGCTCGTCTCCTGTTAAAAGTTAATCTTGATTTCAAACAGTTTGCTTCTTAACTCCTCTCAATCCTTTAAAACTTGCGTGTTGTATGTGTGCATATTTATACCTATTTGCACTTTAATTTGTTGATACACAAGAAGTACCTGCCTGCCTATACAGCTGGTCCCCATGTTAGGAGGGAGTGATGCTAAAGACCCACATGCCATCTGTCCCACTGGGCACGGGGTGACTTAAGTACAAAGCCTGAATCTAGGAAAACCTTCTAAAAGTCCCTGAGAAATGGAAAATGTCTGATGATTAAGCTATAGAAGTTTTCCAGAAACTATTTGCAATCATTTTTCACTCTAAGATAGAGTCAGTCATCCTCCTAGGAATACAAGATACTGGGGCACCTGGGTGGCTCAGTTGGTTGAGTGTCTGACTCCTGGTTTCAGCTCAGGTCATGATCTCAGAGTTGTGAGATTGAGTCCTGCTTTGGGCTCTGCACTGGGCATGGAACCTGCTTGAGATTCTCGCTCCCTGTCCCCCCCCCAAAAGGAATACAAGATGCTGCAAATTCTTTGTGAACAGTTTTCTTTTTTTTTTTTCCATAAGTCATTCCCAGATAGGCGCCAGTATGTTTGCCACTGCCTCTCTGTCTTCAGAAAGTCTTTACTATCTCCCAGCCCCCAAGGCTGAGTTGGGTCTCCCCTCCAGACTTGAACTCAGTAGCAGTAGGGCCTATGGCTTATTCATCTTTATACCCCTAACAGTTGGCAAAGTGGTGCCATTCCACGCATTCATTCAACAAAAATGTACATTCCTATAATAAGAGAGGCACAATCTCTGTCTTTATGGGACTTACATTCTAGCAGCACCTAGGAAGCTCAATAAGTATTTGTTGAATATATGAATGGATGAATGAATGAATCAATCAATGAATATTACACCACACCGTGCCATTTGAACTGAACTCTGACTTGGATATTTTGCCTTCTCTGGTCCGGGCATAAATTTCTAACATGCCCAGTTGGTTATTTCTCCAGGATTGGGAGCTGCAAGCATGCTAAACACAGATATCCACAGATAAGTATAGTATTTTCCTGGGTCACCCTTTATAAAACCCCATTATTTCAAATGTGCTTTAAGCTATCTCCAATATCCCAGTTTTTCCAATGGACACCTGCCTTAGAGACTCCTACTGTTGAAGACTCTGTTTTTCCCACATGTCCTCTTCACCAAGTGTATAATCTCCACTGCAGGCAGCCATGATGAGTGACAAAAAATGCCAGCTGGCAGGTCCAGGAAAGGGAGCATAAGGGAGCAAGGAGATATCTTTTTCCGCCTATTCAGAACATTGAAATCCAATTTACTGCTGGCCACATGAGCCAAAGAAAGCAGCTCTTAGCAGCTGTTGATCTGAGAGGCTCCAATCTCATTTCCGAGCCCTGGCTGTCACTGACACTCCTTGGGCACCTCTGGGAGTGGGTTGGCATGGAAGAGAGGCTCTCCTGTTCTCTTCCCTAAGGGCTGGCTTTGGGTAGGCCTGTTTCACGTGTTAGAAAAAGTGGTTGAGAGTCACTCTTCAAAAATCTTTGTTGTTGTGGCTGGACATTCCTTGATAATTGCTGCCCAATTATTACTCATTTCATGACTTTCACCCTCACTTAGTGGTGTGCTGATAAATCAGCTTTCAAAAACAAACAAACAAACAAATGGCTCTGATTTGCAGTGTTCGCCAGTTTTCGTGGTGTAAATACTCCTACCTTGGCTACCAAACTGACATCACTGACTTGGAAGCTGGGAAGACATAAGACATGTGCACTCTGGTCTTTTGTGAACCAGCAAGTAGCTTGTTCCAACACCACTACCCAGCTCCCTAATTCACACATATTCCAGAGCTAAAATTGGTTCAGACTAGAACCACTGTCTTTCTACAACTGGGATTTTAGAATATAGTTTGGAAAATACTTTTGCAATCTGCTACATCATTGGGCTCTACTCACAGCATTGCATAGTGAGTACTATGCCTGTTTGGTGGAGAAGAAACCGAGGCATAGAAAGAAAAAACTTGCCCTAGCTTATATCATGGGATTTACTTAGTTCTTATCTCTGTACTTTTCTTTTATTAAGTCTTATTTTGATTACATATAGTTAACATACAGTGTTATATTAGTTTTTGGTGTACAATATAGTGATTGAACACTTTCATAATCACCTGGTGCTCATCGCGACAAGCGTACTCCTTAATCCCCATCACCTATATCCCCCATTCTCCCCTCCCACCGCCCACCCCCCGCCATTAACCCATCAGTTTGTTCTCTATACTTAAGAGTCCATTTCTCGCTTTGGCTCTCTTGCTCTTATGTTTTCGCTCTGCTTGATTGTTACGTTTCTTTAATTCTATGTATAAGTGAAATCATATGGTATTTGTCTTTCTCTGACTTAATGTCACTTAGCATTATACTCTACCTCCATCCATGACATTGCAAATGGCAAGATTTCGTTCCTTTTTATGACTGAATAATATTCCATTGTGTATATATATGGCACCTCTTTTTTTTCCATTCGTCAACCGATGGGCTATCTCTCTACTCTTGACTCTGGCCATTCTCTTCTCATACTTCCTGCTGCAGTCAAACCATACATCTTTGTGTACTGTCAGTGCCCCATGCAGGCCCGCCTGCTAAGTTCTTCCCAGAATATTCTTTCTGCACTCCACTCTTTCTTTCTGTCCAACTGCTACTTGCCTCCTAGGTCTCAGCTTAAACATATGTCCCTCCACATCCATGTTCGGCTCAGGGATCTCTCCCCTGTGCTTTTTTATCTCCATCCTGTCATCTGTCAGATGGTATTAAAGTATTGATCTGTCTTCTGGACCAGACTGTAAATTTTGTGAGGGCAGAAACCTCAATCTAGCTCACCACTGATCCTAGTGCTGAGCACAGTATCTGGCTCTATGAGTATTTCTAGAATGAATGAATCCATGAAGGATGGTCTCCTACCCTCCCTGACTGCTCCGTTTTCTATACTATCTCCTAGCAAAGCATCTGTGTCCTCATAGCTTGGTTAAGGTTTTATCAGGAATCTGTGGAGGTTCTTGCTAAAATGCCCAGCCAGCCAGCCAGAATTCTCCATTATTGGCTGTAGCTGCTCACCTCCCCTACATCCTTATGGCCCCTCTGGACTTTGCAAAATGTCACAGAAGCGAGTTGAGGAACCTGTTTGGTATCCTATGAAATATACTCATTAGCCACATGCCAAGACAAAGACACAGTCAGAAAGAAGGCTCCTGCCAGAAGCACCTGCACCTCTGAGAAAAGAGAAATATTTAGGAATATTCTGGAACCAGTGTGTCCTACGATAATTGCAGGACTGAGTCCTATGGATTCGCATTGATTCCCTCAATTTCCCTCTGAGAAGGCAGAACAGGATCAGGGTGCCTGCGTGCTGGGGAGCCGCTGACCTTTGGCACCACAAAAGCACTTACATACCTGAGGTACTCATTACAAACATCTAATCATCTTCTGAAAACACGGGCAGCTGCCACTTAAAACAGGCGGAGTAGAGTCTGGCACCTGTTAGCTACTTCCCCTGTATTACCTGAGACTGCCTAGTAATGCAGACTTCTGGGTGTTCATCTTTGCTCTTAAGCCTGTATGAGAAAAAAATAATTTATCAGTCATCAGAGGATGCACTGATGCTACTAGAAGCATTTTGTCTAATAGAAGTTTCTGTGATGATGGAAACGGGCTATTCTGTACTAACACAGTAGCCACTAGCTAAATGTGGTTACTGAACACTGGCTGTGTGGCTAATGTGACTAGAAAACTGGACTTGAGGTTTTACTTAATTTTAATCCATTTAAAGTTAAAGTTAAATGGCCACATGTGGCTTGTGGCTTCTCTACTGGACAGCATAGCTCTAGATCTAATTATCAACTACAGGAAATACAAAGGGCTGAAGAGCATAGTAAATGATGCCACAGGGATATAATAAGAAAAATTCACAAAATGGGAAACTACTAGACAAATGACCCAATTCCTCTTATATATGAGAAGGAAAAAAAAGAGGAAGTGTGTGTGTGTGTGTGTGTGTGTGTGTGTGTGTGTGTGTGTGTTTGAAACCTAGAGATTAAAAGAGACTTTAAAGGCACATCAACCAAATGCAAGATGTGGACCTTAGTGGATCTTGACTCCAGCAAACCAATTATTAAAAAATGAAACACCTCGGTAAATTTGAAAACCGACCTGATATTTGACGGTATCAAGGACTTTTTAGATGTGATAATGGTATTGAGGCTATGTTTAAAAAAAATTGTGTCTTTACCTTTTAAAGGTGTCTATTGAGTTGTTTATAGATGAAAGAGCCTGGCTCTGTCTCACTTGAATATAGCAGGGGGAGAAGGTGAGGTTCAGGTGAACTAAGATTGGCCTCATGGTGATGGTTGTGGAAGACACATGATGGTTACACAGTGGTTCATTACTATTGATTTCTCTACTTTTTATGTTTAGAAATTTTCATAATAAAAAGTTTTAAAAAATCATCTGAAGAATGCTGGTATCACTGAGAATATGGACAGACACCTCCCTTCTTGAATGTTGGCAGCTTAAAATTTCACATGGAGAATTCAATTTGGGTACATTCATCAAGATTTAAACTGTATTCTTTTGGACTCAGGAATTAGAGTTTTAGAAATTTCTCCTACAGTTATATGCAGGAGTCTATGTAGAAGTTGGTAATGTGCAGGATTGTTTAGGCAAATGGCAGTGTGTTCCTACTGTGGAACACTAAGCATATTTAAGAGAATGAGATCTATCGGTGTGGACTGCCATCAGAAAGATGTCCATGCTGTATTCTTAGACTAAAAAGAAAAGCAAATTGTAAAAAACCAAAAAAACCAAACGCGTTACTATGACCCAATAAGGAACGACATGTTGTATGTATGCATATATTGGTATACAAGTACAGATGAAGTCTGGAAAAAACATATACCAAATTAATCTGGGGAGGGGAGGAGAAGCTTACAGCTCCATGAAAAGGAGTCTGAGTTGCTGTATTCTCTGTGGCTGTGTATTATCTATAGGCACTCGTCCTGTTTCATGAGCAATCAACAGCTAGCTCTCCCATGAGGCAAACTGGCTGTTATGCTCTGAATGCTGTGTGTCCCCCACATAGATACGTTCAAATCCTAACCCCTCAAAGATAATGGTCTTAGGGGGCGGGGACTTAGGGAGCTGCTTAGGTCATGGGGATGGGGGCTTTATGAATGGGATTAGGGCTTTTACAAGAGAGACTCCAGGGCGCCTGGGTGGCTCAGTGGGTTAAGCCGCTTCGGCTCAGGTCATGATCTCAGGGGTCCTGGGATCAAGTCTCGCATCGGGCTCTCTGCTCAGCAGGGAGCCTGCTTCCCTCTCTCTCTATCTGCCTGCCTCTCTGTCTACTGTGATCTCTCTCTGTCAAATAAATAAATAAAAATCTTAAAAAAAAGAGAGAGAGAGAGAGAGAGGCTCCACAGAGACGCCTTGCCCTTCCATCTGTGAGGACACAGTGAGAAGACACCGTTTTTGAGCCGAGAAGAGGGCTCTCACCAGAACTCAACCCTGCTGGTGCCTTGATCTTGAACTTCCCAGCACTGGTAACTGTGAGAAGTACACTGCTGCTGTTTAGAAGCCACCTAGTCTGTGGCATTTGTTATAGTAGCCCAAATGGACCGAGACCCCGGCCCTTCCAGAAGAAATTGAATGTGGCTTCTGTGGCTGAGAAGTTACATTTAGTATGAACTCTTGATCCCTCTTTCCAAAGTGGAGGGGCAGTTAGGAAGTTCATGTCTGTCATAAGAGCTATGGGTTACAGGGTGACACTCTGTGCCAATCACCGTGCTGAGAAGTCAATGCACAAGCCTCTCCCCCACGGGCTCTGGAATCCCACTCAGACTCTCCCCCTTGCTAACTGGCTGTGTGACGGCGGACTAGCTACTTCAGCTCTTTCCTCAGATACACAATGTTAGCAATAACAGCAGCTATCTCATGGGTGTGAGAATTCAATGAGATAATGCTTACTAAGTGCCTGGCATATAGAAATGCTCAAGAAAAACCACTCTCGTTATTCTTTCACTTCAACATTCCAACAATCCTATGGGGTAAGTACGATAATTTACCAATATGACAGACGAGGAAACTGAGTCTCAGAGACAGTGGTGGGCTGATACCAGCTCACATGGGTAGAGCTAACAGCTCGATTTTCGTGAATTTTTCAAGTTGGCTGGCCGTCACGTGGGTAGCCTGAAATTAAGCAAGATGGGAGTATACACACCACGGCAATGGGCAAACACGACATTTCCCACAGACAGCTGCTTGCTGAACACTTGCCAGCATGCTGCTGCTTAGAGCAGTCAAATAACTCGTCTCAGGCTCCATGGCTGGTGAGTGTTGGAGCCTGAATTTACACCGTGCTCTGCTCAACTCCAAAGGGCTTCATGTTTAGATAGGTGTCGTTGGAATATATCTGTAAAAGTTAGGACTCTCACCCGGACAAAAGCTAAATAGGATAATGTTCTTCAACATCTTGTCCCCAGAAGTGGTTCTAAAATTTTAGGGTGCGTGAGATTCACTTAGCGATCTTGTTGCAACATGGGTCGCTAGGCCTTACCCCCAGAATTAGGTTTTTTTGGGGGTGGGTTTCAATAACTTGCATTTCCAGCCAGTTTCCAGGTGGGGCCCATACTGCCGGTCAGGGACTCTACTTGAAAAACTACTGTCTAGTACAAAATCTGAGGCTTTCTGCTGTACATCTTGCCAGAAGCTTATTAGGACCGTGGCTTTATCAATTCTCTGATCTAAAGATGAGAGGCTTTAGACAGGAGTTCGAGGCCCTGAGCTTTCCACAGGAGACCGTTTTGGTAAGATATTTGTGCTCCCAGCACAAATTATGAGCACAGGAAAACAGGAACCAAAGCTTGGTGCCTCCCTCTCCAGTTGGCCCCCATTTAGCTCTGGCCTGTATCCCAGGAGCCTGAGCCGCTCCCCACACACAGCAGGAGGCAAATGAAAAAAGAAACATTTCAAAGTCTATCTTTAAAGCCTGGCAGAAAGCTGCCCTATAATTACATGAAGTGAACTAGTTACAACTTCTCTCGTATTGATGTAGGATTATTAAGAGATTGCTCACACAGTCCTGTGGAGTTCAACTATTGAATTTAGAGATTTTTTTTTAAACCCCTCATCTCTTCGAACTACCTCGTGCCTCCTAAATATTATAGAAAACAAAACCAGGAAGGAAAATGAGGTAAACCCTGAATTAATGTTCCTGATCAGAATATGACTGCTGCTTTTAGAAGCGCCACTTTCCCATTCTAGTCTTCTAACGTAAGTTTCTCACTTATTGTAAACCCTTAGATGGGTGAGAAAGTAGGAAGACAAAGGAAGTCCATATAAAAATGGACCTGTGCGGAGGGTAGGTGCTATGGTGAGTGCTGTGAAATGTGTAAGACTGATGAATCACAGACCTGTACCCCTGAAACAAATAATACATTATATGTTAATAAAAGTAATTTAAAAATAAAACAGGGGGGAAAAAACGGACCTATGGCCATCACTTCAAAGGAATCTAGAGAAGCTAGGAAGGGGACTGGCTATCCCAAGTTTGTACAGATTAAGCTTATTCTCCCTACAGCAATGTTCCAGGAACACACCCAGCCAATGGTGTAGGCAAGGAATTAAATGAGGCCAGTGGATTTGGTGGGCCACTTCTCTAATCCTGCGTTTGGGAGATAGGAGAGGCACTCTTGGCTTAAAATGTACTGCGGATTTATATCATTTGGGCTTACTTTGTTTGAAGAATTAAGGGACTATGATTCCAGGAATATTCAGGAATATGAATTCTTGCAGATAATTGCAATCCCTTTTTTTTTTTTTTTTAAGAGAGGTAGAGTGTGTGAGTGAATGGTGGGGGGAAGGAGGGAAAGTGGGAGAAGGAGAGAGAGAATCTTAAACAAGCTCCAGGCCCAGCACGGAAGCTGACAGGGGACTCAATCTCACAACCCTGAGATCATGACCTGGGCCAAAATCAAGAATCAGACGCTTAACTGACTGAGGCTACCCTGGCGCCCCACAATCCCATTTTTTTTTGAGAGGACGAACTGAATCTTACCCATCTTTGAAGCCCCCGATTCCCGAGTACCACTTTCCCAGTTTAGAGATCAATAAAATCATAATTAGAGATCATAATGAGAGATGAACTCAACCCAGAATGACAGATTGTAACTGGGGAAAGAAGGGCTTTCAAACCAGAGTGATCTGCATTCAAGTCCCAGCTCAATCTACCATCAGCGTGACCTTAAGCCATTCACGGGGTCAGTTAGTCAACAAAATTTACTGAGTGCCTCTGTGCACTGACACTGTTTTAGACAATGGGACTATGCCAGCAAATAAGGCAGTCAAAATTTGTCCTCAAGGTGTCTGTAATTTTAGAGCTTATCTCAAGCTGCTCTCAGGAAGGCCATTGATAGGATAAGAGTCGGAATACCCGGGTTCAAATCTTGTCTCTACCACTATCTAGCTATGCCATTTAAGCAATGGATGGTAATAGGACCAGCTGCGTGCGGATGGTGGCAAGACTTCCACCACGCATCCATGCATGACTTTGTGTATCTCTGGAAAGGACAGCTCTTTGGACAGATGAGTCATGTGCACGTCCTTGGCTGGGCACCTTGGACAAATACACATAAAGCCTCTAGAACAGTGCCTAGCATATAGTAAGTGTTCAGTAAACAGTAGCTTTTTTATTGTAGGTGCATAATGAGAATATAACGTAAGCAAGATACAGACAGTATATAGTTGATGTTAAATAGCTGTTAGTTCCCTTCCTCTTGGTCCATGGAGAAATAGTAAACATAGGACACAACAAAGGGTAGGTGATAGGCAACCATTAGCGCCTTGTCTCTCCTTCTGCATGTGCAGGAAATAATCTGACCTTTAAAAAAAAGAAAAGAACAAAAAAAAGTAAAGAGCCCCAGGGTGGCAATCAGAAGACTTGGGTTCTGCCCCAGCTTACCCATCACTTGTTTGCCTCTAATTGCCCAGCCGGCCTTCATCAAACCTCATTTCTCTCAAGTGTAAATGAGATGAGGGTGTGGGCTGGCCTAGGTCATGTGCTGGTTGTTATCACATGAATGTATTTCATTGTAACAAGTCCTTACTTTGCCTAGTATGTGTATAGACATATAGGGGTATGAGCCAGACTCGGGCAAGTGGTGAGTGGGTGAGCAAGTCTTAGAGGGACTTTCTGTTCCAACGTGCTTGATTATAAAGTGCTAATTGAGATGACAGGACTTGCCCAGGATCACATAGTGGGGTCAGCTCTGGATGGCCTCAAATGACCTTTAACTTAAGAGAACCATGGGGAGCACAAGCTAGAGAGCCTGGGGTAAAGCAGATGGCTTGGACATGTGAGATTCTGTTTCATGTTCTAGGCATGCTTGGGCCAACTGGGTGACAGTGGCTTTATCACTTCTGGCTAATTTGGTCTAAGATTCCATCCAGCTCAGATATTCTATCAGTCAATGAGTAATAGCTTCTATTTCTCATCGACTTTGCCAGTTAGAACAAGACTATTCAAATTCCCATTCAGGCACATGAAAGAGGCATTCTTCCTCTCAATTTGGGGAAGGCAAAGTGGTTTTAAAGCAGTTGGTGATTTTGGCCCTTCTGCAAGCGCATTTCAGAAAATCCCTTTTTGTTTTCCCTCCTTAACGCTATTTGTCTGTAAAACAGCTAATAAAAATCACCACTTATTAAATGTTTGCTGTGGATCAGGAACTGGGCTGAAATATACTTAGATTGAATATCTCGTTCAATCCTTACAACCAGCCCATGAGGCAGGTATTACTGTTATTTTATAGGCGAAGAAATGTGAAATTCAGAGAGGCAGAGTAACCTGCTGGCGGTCACACAGCTGATAAGTAGGTGACGGAGTCTGAGGATCAACCCCTGCCTCTTTCCTCTGCAGCGTCCTGCATGTATTAATGAGCCCTTGCCATGTGGCCTTACATGAGTGGCTTCCCTGTTGTAGTTGCTTAATATTTTAGGTCAATTAATGTTCCAAATATTTACTAAAAATCCACCATGTGCAAAGGAAGGCTCTTTACTGGTGTATATGTGATCTGTTACTATGTTACTGGAGCTGCATAATTATGTATTTATGGATGCTGTTCATGGCAGCATTTAAAAAAAGTCAATACCATTTATTCCTTATTGAGTGCCTGTGTAAGTTACATTTATTGGTCAAATAGTCCCGTGTTCTACTGCAGGATCTCATGGAAGCCTCACAATAGTCTAGGAGATTGGTCCTTTTGTTTTCACCACCTCCGGAGAAGGGATGTGAGGCACAGAGCAGGGACTGGTGTTCAGCCCACAGCTGGCAAGTGGCAGGGCCAGGCACTGTCCCAGGTGAGAATGCATGTCCTCTGTTTCCTCTGACTGCCCTGAAAGGGTCCAGTGCTCTGCATAAGGGCTGAACTTAATATAAGCATACGGCTTGATTAGACTCTGGCAGGGTTGACTGTGAACTGCAGGATGGGTGCTTTTCCTCCTCTTGCCCCGGGCAGGTGGGAACCAGCTGGAGGGCTTTGTCAAATCAAACAGTGCAGGTGGCTGGGGTGGGGGGCTGGGATTCACCTATCTGCCTGCCCCGAACTGGTGCAAGAGGGATCCAATTTCTAAACCCTTCCTTTCTCCCACACTGCTGTGAGTCATCTTATGTCGCATGAGTAGGGTTCCCATGGTGCCTGCATCTGCTGCCCCTCTAAGACACTAAGAGGTGAGCCAGGGGCGTACCCTGTTCAGCCCTTCTTCTGAGAGCCAGTGTTGGAAAACCACTAGTTTCCGAGGGCTTGATGACTGGATGCAGAGCAGCACTTCTGGAGCCATCAGTTAAAGTGGCTATTGGGAAACTGAGCTCCAGTGTCAGTTGGGAAGGACGGAGTGTCCAGGAATAGAATGGGACATCGCAAATGAGCCGTGAAAAACAAGCCCAGGCCCCGCTCAGCCGCCTGGGCCCAGATGTGCTCCCGCAGACATTTGGCAGAACACGGGTATAGATGCCGCCTGGATAAGCCGGGCGTCTCCAAGGTCCTGGGTACAGCTTGGCTGTAGTGTTTAGCTTTAGATTCTGAAAAACTCAGCTGGGATAGCAAAGGGTGCAGAAGCTTGAGACGCATCTATAGCCCCACTGGCTTCAACTCAAGAGAATATTTTTTTAATTGGCTGCTTCCTGCTGAAACCGAGCACTGTATTGTAGACCTACAGGTTTCCTTGTTGATCGCCAACTCTTTTAGGAACAAATTTGCATTTATTTGGAAACTATGTTCTCTCTTATTTCTCTTATTTCTCCATTCTCTCTTGTCCCCTCTTTTTTTTTCTCCTCTCCTGCTCTCCTAAGTACCACATAGTAGTTACAAGCTCGGGCTGTGAAACCTAAGAGTATGAATTCTGGCTCTCCTTTTTACAGTATGTGAACTCGAGAAACTTACTTCTCTGAACATTGGTTTTCTCTTTTGTAAAACAGGGATAATAGTAACACCTACCACACAGGGTTCAGAGGAAGATTCAGTTAGAAAATGCACAAAGATAACTGGCACAGTACTGAGTTACATAATACATAGGTAATAAATATTACATAAACATAGATATATTTTTCTTATCCTCCCATTTTCTTTTCTTCTCTTTGCTCTCTTCTTTCCTTTCCTTATCCATCTGTGGCAGATTCCAAGGTGATCCCACGATCCCCCACATGAATGGGGTGCTCATGCCTTTGTGTAATATCCTTCCCTTGAGTGACTTATGTTAAGAGAACATGGCAAAGGTGATGAGAAGTGACTACACAACTCTCCCATCTTGTTACAGATTCTGTCTTTTGCTGGCCGTGTTAATAGGTCCACACGGCAAGGAGCCGGGATAGTCACTGTTTAGGAGCTGAAGGCAGTATTTGGCCAACAGCCAGCAAGAAGCCTGGGCCCTTATTCTTAGAGCCACAGGAAAGGAATTCTGACAACTTCAGTGAGTTTGGAAGTGGATCCTTCCTCAGTCAAACCTCCAGATGAGAACCCAGGCCTGGATGACCCGTTGGTTGCAAAGGATCCAGCTGGTTTTGCTGGGAGTTGACTCGCTGAAATGGTGAGGTAAGTGTATATTTTTATGCCTCTAAGTTGTGGGAATTTGTTAGCACAGAAATACGTATTCTTCTGCAATTACTTCTCTCTTTACTACTTCACACCCTTCATAGTTGCTATGTATTACGTCTTAAGTAGAAAATGTACTAGAACCACATCCATATATATGGATGGACCTCGCTGAAATATTTAGGATAAGACAATTTTGTCTTAAGATCAAAAGCAAAGACAAACAAACAAACCAAAAACAAAGAACAAATTGAAAATGGGTTGAAAGGGCTCAAGTATCCTTAAAGAAAGACCTAGAGAAGCTGCACTTAACTTTTATGGCATAATAAAAGTAGCAACTCTTTCCTTCTATATGGCTCTGCAGAGATTTCAGCAACTTCTCATCTTTCCTAAAATGATGCACCTATTTTTGGACATTTCAACAACTACTACATACAGAATGAAAAGTTTGAAAGAGACTCAAAAGACTTATTTTGGAGAGAATCTCAGTTGCTTTCAGATCCGCTGTCTTTCTTGGATGGTGTGGAAGATAATGTTGGAAATGTCCAATTCCTAAATGATCTTATCACTTGTTTTGCTCAGATTCTTTTTTCTTTCTTTCTTTTCTCTTTTTTTTTTTTTTGAGAGAGAGAGCACAAGTAGGGGGTATGGCAGGGAGAGGGAGAAGCAGACTCCTCACTGAGCAAAGATCCTGAAGCAGGACTTAATCCCAGGACCCTGGGATCATGACCTGAGCTGAAGGCACATGTTTAACTGACTGAGCCATCCAGGCATCCCCTTTGCTCAAAATTCTTTAGCAGTCTCCCAATTGCCTCCAAGACAGAATTGTTACTCCTTAGCATGGCTTAAAGGCTGTTGTTAGCTCCTTCAGCTTCATCGGTCCTCTTTCTTCTTCTGATGTTCTGACTTTTCTCACTTTAGAACCTTTGCACATGCTCTTACCCATCTTTCAGGTGCCAGCTGAGATGTCATTCATTCCAAAAAGGCTTTCTTGACTTCTAAGCACAAGTCAACTGCCTCCCCATGTGGCCTTTTACTTGTCAAATCGCAGCCCTTATTACAATGTCTCTCTCACTCCAGCAGACCATGAGATCCTTAAGGGCAGGGTTCTGACTTGGTACCTCTTACACCCCACGTGCCTAACTGTGTGCCTGGCAATATGAATAAAGCAGCAAACAGGACAAAGTCCCACCCCTGTGGAGCTCAAACTAGGACTAGAGTACCAACCCCAACTCTACTTTGGCCTGACTTACCCTCAGCATCCCTCTACTAAGTAGACCAAGTGACTTCCAGGATGCCAGACCATGAGTGGTTAAGATGATAGATGCAGCCTCTGTATATCCTGGGAAGGTACAAAGAATGTAGGAGCAACTGCAGAGAAGATGACTTTCTCTGGGGTGATGTGGCCTGCAGGTATTGGTGCTTCCTGTGACACTCGCTCCCTGAGGCTCTGGTTGGGAGAGGACATCATGTGCAATCCATTGCCCCTCCAGTGGCTCTGGATGGTCACTATTGATTGCCATGGGAATGGCACCTGGGAGCCTAATTTACAGGGAGCAGGTCAAGTATCATGGTGGGCAGTGGGGGGGGGGGGTCTGCATCCTTCTAATGCCTTGCTTCTGTACTCTCTCCTTTAGAAGGCAGCAAACCAGTTTGTCCTGAAGAGTTGAAACAGAGCCTCTGCTATTCTTTTTTTTTTTTTTTTTTTTAATTAGAGAGAGAGAGAGAGATCACAAGTAGGCAGAGAGGCAGGCAGAGAGAGAGGGGGAAGAAGCCTCCCCACTGAGCAGAGAGCCCGATGCGGGGCTCGATCCCAGGACCCTGAGATCATGACCTGAGCTGAAGGCAGAGGCTCAACCCACTGAGCCATTCAGGGGCCCTGAGCCTCTGCTATTCTGATGGGATGCTGAAATATACTTTGCCCTCTCCACCTACTACATATAGTTAAGAACGTGACCGTTCTTTTTTCTTTTCTTTCTTTCACCTCTCTCTTTCTCTCTGCCTCCTTCCCTCTTCTTTTTTTATTATTAGGTTTATTATTTTTTTTCCAGATGGACCGATACAAGATTAAGTTAAACATTCTCAGGGTCATCAGATAATGAGCGGTACAGTAAGGACTTGAATGAAATCTATCTGGTTCTAAATCCAAAATAATATAGTCTGTAAAGACAGATCTTTTCCACTCCTCGCTGGGTCACCTTGGCCCTGTCTCCTCCTCTTTAAAATGAGAATGATATCACACCAACCTCATCAACCTAACTAAATGAGCTAGTCCATATACAATGCTCAGAGCTCAGTAAATATTTAAAATTGTTAGGTGTTATCATTATTACCTCTTGACTATTCCAAACCTCATGTTTCACCTTAAGTCTTCACCTTCAGGACTGATCTTAGTCTGGCCATTCAGAGTTGATGGTCTTGTTATCAACACTCTGCGGGGGTCAGCTAGGACCATGCAACTTGCGCTCACCTTAACACCTAGCACATAGCTGGCCACAGCAGGCCTTGTAGACAGACAGAACGACTGAACTTCCTTCCTTCTGACTTTGGCTTGGATGCCTTATATTCCTGCTTGGCTTCCCTTGCCCTAGAAAACAACACAGTATTGAGGAATAAGCACAGGCTCTAGGGACATTTGCCAGCTAAGAGACTTGGGAAAAATAACCTACCTCCTCTAAGCTCGACTTTCTACACCAGTCAAGTGGAAATAATAACCCGCACCTTGTACGGTCACTGTGAAGGTGAAATGACATATGCGAGGAGAACTGCCTGTGCTGATCCTTTCTCCTCTTCCCTCAACCATCTCCTGCGACTAAGCAGTCACCTTCCAATGCCTGGATCCAGGGTGAAGGAGAGAAGCAGACTATTGTTTATTGGCTTGTTGCTTCATTTACTTACAAACCAATAAAGCCTGCTCATCAGCTTTTGGCAGGTAGGAAAAGTTTCCAAGCCCAAGGGCTCGGTTTGTAGATGGAACAAATATGGCTTCTTGCAGAGCTGTCAAGTTCAGACGCAGCCATGCAGGTAATATTCATACATTGTGTAGGGCTGGATTTCTAAGATCTTACAAGAGAAAGCAGCTCCGGTGTAAGGAGAACCAGCCCAATGCAGAGGAAACCTCAAGGGTAGAGACTAGGTTTAGAAATCCTTGGAACTGTGTTCCCATTAATATTCCTTATGACTCAAAAATGACTCAAAGTTTCATAAAGAGGTTGCTTTTCCCCACTTCTTTCCAAACACTCTGAGAAGAGTATGGAGATTAAAATTGTAATCATGTCAGTAAAAACTGCATGTTCATTAATTATCAGAACATCTTCTGATATACACCACATCTATAAAGTTCACTTCCCTCTTTTTTTTTTTTTAAAGATTTTATTTATTTTTTTGACAGAGATCACAAGTAGGCAGAGAGGCAGGCAGAGAGAGAGAGAGGGGAAGCAGGCTTCCTGCTGAGCAGAGAGCCTGATGTGGGGCTTGATCCTAGGATCCTAAGATCATGACCTGAGCCAAAAGCAGAGGCTTAACCCACTGAACCACCCAGGCGCCCCAAGTTCACTTCACTCTTTAAAAAAAAAAATGCTTGAAGCTCTGAGCTCATGTAGTTTCCAGTGGGCTGGGAAAACTGAAAGGATATTTGTCTTTTTTATATATTTATCTTTTCAGTTTACTAGAGGAATATGGGGCCCAGTCAACACCCAGTAGGAAAGGAAAGCAGATACAGCACTGTGGTCAAAAGCACTGGTTTGGATCCAGATTTTTACCAAGTACCAGTGCCAGCTCTTACTGGCAGCAGGAATCTGGGCAACCAAAGCCACTGAATGTTCCTAAATCTCAGTTTCCTAGAATCTAAAATGCAGTGATGATGGTACATCTGCCAAAGGTTTCTGTGAGGGTTAAATGGTTTAATGCATGTAAAGCCAGTATGAGTAAGGGCGTGGTCACAATGAGTCATTATTAGTATTATATGGCAATATGAACAGATTTCTTGGGCACCCAAATCTCTTCTTTCTTGGTCAAGTGGAAAATGTTCAGATTACAGGGGGTGGGGAGAGAATAACAGAGTATGTGCTCATGACATGCAATGCCACTGCATAACCTTGGTCACCCAGAATTCTAGGAAACACACACCCACGTTAGACTGTACAGTGACACCCCAGCCTGACATACTTGGTCTACTTTGCTGACTCATGCTTGGGGTCTTCCTTATTCTAGCCTGCTTTGCCCTCTCACTTCTGTAGCTGTTTCATCCATAGGTGGAGAATCAAAAGGTACTGGATTCTGCTCTTTGTGCCTTTTCTTTCTTTCTTTTTTTTTTTTTTTAAGATTTTATTTATTTATTTGACAGACAGAGATCACAAGTAGGCAGAGAAGCAGGCAGAGAGAGAGGAGGAAGCAGGCTCCCTGCTGAGCAGAGAGCCAGATGCGGGGCTCCATCCCAGAACCCTGGGATCATGATCTGAGCCGAAGGCAGAGACTTTAACCCACTGAGCCACCCAGGCGCCCCTCTTTGTGCCTTTTCTATCACCACTCAGTGACACATGGGAACCTGGAGTCTGCCTACCCCAATATGGCCACAGTGAAGATCTTGTTTCTCCCCTCCCTTTCTTCATCTCCTCCCACTTCCCACCAATACCCCTTTGAGTTCCCAATCGCACTGTCAGCCCTACTTGATGGTGACATTCAACCCTGAGTGTTTTTCTCTAATGTTCCCATAAATAAGCCTTTCTTCTATCAGAATTTTAAATTCAAAGGCACGAGTTCTGCCTTCTACATCTTCATAACCTCCATGGGGTCTAGCCCTCACTGTGATTCTTTTCACATTGTAAATTTCTAATAAATACTTGATGGCTTGATTTATTTTCCTGGAGAGAGATATATATACACAAGTGCAAATATTTACATTTATATGTATATATATACAATACATATGTGTATGTATACAATATGTATGTGTATATGTATATATTTACACACCCTTGCTAATGAATCCTTGAAATCAAGTATGTTCTAGCCTGGGTGGGTTATTTGGCTAGACCCGAGAAGCGAATTCAGGTACCTGTATATTGCTTCTAACAGTACTTTAAAATATGTGTCATTAAAATGTAAAAGAGAAATGTATCTTCTCTATAAACAAATCTAGGGACTCCTGGGTGGCTCAGTTGGTTAAGTGTCTATCTTCGGCTCAGGTCATGATCCCCGGGTGTGGGGATGGAGCCCCGCATCAGGCTGTCTGCTCAGCAGAGAGTCGGTTTCTCTCCCTCTCTCTCTCTTCCCCTCTCTCCCACTTGTGTGTGCACTCTCTCTCTCTCTCTCTCTCTCGTTACATCTTTAGGAAAAAAAAAAAAAAGAAATCTAGGCACTATAAAATGTATAAAGAAAACATAGCTCCCCTTTTTCTCTCTCCTCATTCCTACTTCCTGGTCAAGACAACTGCTATCTGCAGTCTGATGTATAAGCTTCTAGATTTTCCCTACCCAATACAGTAGCCACTAGCTACACGTGAGTATAAAGCACTTAAAATGTGCCTAGTCAAATTATAATGTGCTGTAAGTGAAAAATACACACTGGATTTAAGAAACTTAGTATGAAAAAAGAATGTAAAATATCTCAATAACTTTTATTTTGATTTATATGTTGAAATGAAAATATTTTGATATATTGGGCCAAATAAAAATACACATATATATTTTTTATTTTAGAGAGAGAGAGAGTGTGTGTACATGCGCAGAGGGTAGGGGCAGAGGGAGAGGGAGAAAAAGTCTTAAGAAGATTCTGTGCTCAGTACAGGGTCCAACATGGGGCTAGATCTCACCACCCTGAGACCATGGCCTGAGCCGAAACCAAGAGTCAGATGCTTAACGGGGTGTGCCACTGAAGTGCTCCCAAATAAAAAAATATTTTTAAGATACATTTCACCTTTCTCTTGACGTATATAATGTGGCTACTAAAAATTTTAAATTACGTATGTAGCTCACATGACATTTATACTGGAAAATGATGTTCTAGATTTATTACTGTGCATATACAAACTTGCATGTATGCACAAACACATACGAAACATAATTTTTAACAAAAAAGCACATATAAATATGTTTGGCAAGTTGCTTTTTTCATTTTGCGGTACTTTATGGACATGTTTTATTAGCATATGTAGAGCTTCCTTGCTTTTAAAAATGGGTATAATATTCTTTATATATATATACATCTTTAATTAATGAGGTTTGGTGTTGTTCCCATTGTTTTATTTTTTTTAAAGATTATTTTGTTTACTTATGTGTGAGAGAGAGTGAGCGAGCAAGCAGGGGGAGGAGCAGAGGGAGAGGGACAAGCAGACTCTGTGCTGAGCACAGAACCCAACACAGGGCTCAATCCCATGACCTGAGATCATGACCTGAGCTAAAATCAAGAGCCGGACACTCAACTGACTGAGGCATCCAGGCACCCCTCCAA
Organism: Martes martes; assembly: GCF_963455335.1. Classification (NCBI taxonomy): domain Eukaryota; kingdom Metazoa; phylum Chordata; class Mammalia; order Carnivora; family Mustelidae; genus Martes; species Martes martes. The sequence continues at coordinate 83,822,142 of NC_137892.1, forward strand.
GTGTTTTCTTTTATAAACAATGATGCAGTGTTTAAGAATCTGTGCATGAATACTGTTAAGCACTATGTTAGTATTTCCCAAGTGAGATTATTAAATTAGTAAGTACACGCATCTTAAATTTTGATAGATTAGGCCAAATTTTATCATTCTGGAGGGTCATAGACCTTTTGACAATCTGAGGAAGGCTATGGGCTTTCTCTTTAGGAAATATCACAGAGGCAAACACTCATACTGTTTTTTATAGAGTGTCAGGGATTCATGGATTCCCTGAAATCAAAGTTAAAAGGTACATTTCTAGGGAAATAATCCACCATAAATTCAGCTTCCAAATGTCCTCATTGTTGACTACGAGAGAGAGAGAGAGAGAGAGAGAGAGAGAGACAGTGCCACAAAGTTGTCTGCAGATAATTCTACATAGTGCTCAAGACTCTGCATCTGGCATTAGACCGACCTGAATTCAAATCCCCTCTCTACCACTTATAATCTCTGTAACCACAGGAACATTCCATGAACTCAGTGGGGGTCAGCTTCTTCCTCCACAAAGCAGTGGAATAATGCCTACCTATGGGGTCTGGCACTTGGCATGTACTAAATAAATATTACTCTGTTTTTGGCACTTCTGCTGAATGACTTGATCTTGTGGCATCTTCATTCCTCTGACAGAGCCAACAGACTGCTGTCAGTGCCCAGCCGCCGGTCAGTGACTGACTTGGGCATAAGTCCTCAAAGGGCAAATTCAGAGAGTCAACAGATACCAAGCCGAGTCTCCAAGATGTTTCTCAAATATATCACTTCTCTACCTCACTTCCACTACCATCTCCCTTGGCCATGTTCTCCTGATAGGTCTTCCTGTTGCCACTTTGCCCTCACCCAATGGTTCTCACCAAGGCAGCCAGAACGATCTTTAGAAAATGTAAACTGTATTATCCTGTTTTCATCTAAAACACCAGTGGCTTCCCATTGTCCTTAAAATCTGACTGGGTCCCTGCCTCCCCCTTCCCTCCCCTGTGACTCCTTTCTCCTTTTTTCCAAGGCCCGTGTCTTGTCCTCTAGCAGTTCATTCTGCCCTCCTCAGGACTTTTGCACAAGCCATTTCCTCAAATACCCTTGCCCACCTCTTCAGTTGGCTCATCCTGACTTACCCTTTACTTTCTCAGGAAGTACCTTTTTTGGTCTCTGATACTCATTTTAATTATGTCTCCCTCCTCAAATATCACCCAAAATATCCCTCCTCACGAGGAAGCCACAGCTTTCAAGGCTTTTCCTTGTTAGGACCAACTGCACTTTAAGTCACACCTTAAAATTATGTAATTATTTGTGTGTTTCACTACCTAACACTAGACTGAATGCTCCATAAGAGGAAACTGCATGTACACTTTTCTCCACTGTGTCTCCCCCTGAGGCTGGCAATCTGTCTGCCATATGGTGGTGGCTGATAAATAAATATTTGTTGAGAGGATGAATGATACTTAGAGTAGTTCATGTAAATACTGACGATATTAGTTCTTTTCAGCTTTAAAAACCCCACAATGCCCAGTCTAATGCTCTCTGGGCAAAAGGCAATGTTTGTTGAAATGATTACAGTTGAAATTCAACTTTTTCTTCTCTTAATTTAACAGAAGGCTGCCATCACTATTCTCCAAAATGATGATGGCCTGGCGTCTCCGGGTGGCTCAGCTGGTTGGACATCTGCCTTCGTCTCAGGTCATGATCCTGGGGTTCTGGGATCGAGCCCCACAACGGGCTCCCTCCTCAGCAGGGAGTCTGCTTCTCCCTCTGCCCCACGCCCTGCTCATGCTCTTTCTCAAATGAATAAATAAAATCTTTTAAAAAATGATGATGGCTCTAGATAGTAAAATGAAGATTGCTCAGAACAGTTTTTCAGTGATTTTTAACACAGCGTGTCAACTGACTATTGACTATGGGGCTAATATAGCCCCAGATGAACAAGTGAGTGCACATCAGTTTTCACTTGATGACTACTTACAGAAGCAGACATGGCCTGAGGGTAAACACCACCGACAAAACTGGGCTGTGCCATTTCTCGGAGAAAAACTGACAACTACAAATAGCTGAGCTAGGGTTCTTGCAGTTTTGGCTTTCTGAACAGCTCTGTCAGAAAGAACAAGTCCTCCAGAAGGAGTCTACTATTTCATGTTAACTATCCTCAGAACACACAAGAGCATGTTTTTCAACGGGAGCATTTTGCATGAAAACTAAGCAGAGCCCTGAGGTAGATCACTGAAGGATCCACAGCCCAGAGGGACAAGGGCAAGTCTCCACAGTCTGCTTACTTCTTTTTCTGTGAGCAGAACTTAACTAGAACTGCAGTTTTTTTGGATGTTCTGGTGGTACGGAGATGCTACAGCACAAACCCCAAAACATGTAGGGGGAATTCCAAGGAATCTGAGAGCTGGGGGGTGAGCGACAGGGTTGAGGATCACCTGACAACATTTAATCCAGCTCCCCGTCTTCAGGAAACCTAGGAAGAAGTTATAAGGGATGGTAGGAGGGGTTCTGGTACTTAATCATCCTGAGAGGAGGGTAGTTTCTCATTACATTAGAACAAACTCTCTTAGGCAGAAATTTAAATGTATTATGTACTATCTGTTCTCAGGGTGGTTATGACACCTTGTATTATTACGCTCTTGGTTGCTCACTCAGCTCATCTTAATGCCTTCATTCTTTGGAGTTCTTCCTTATTGGTATAAGGGGAAGGTTCTTGCCAGCCTACAACCAACTCTCAGCTATAATGACACAGTCATTCATGTATCCATCCACCCATCCATCCATGCATCCAGTGTTTATTTTGTGCAAGACATAGAAAAAGGAAGAGTTGAACATTGCAGGCTCCCTGCCCACTAGGAGCTGAGTCCTGGAGGAGAGAGAGACAAGGAACACTCAGCCTCTTTTCTTCCTCCTTCCCTTGCCCCCAGTCTGTTTCTTTTTAAAGTATTTTCTGAGTTTTAATCTGGTGGTGCGGGGGGCAGTGGGCCTAAGGCAAAACCACGCGTATATAATACACATATTATAAATACACATAAAGGCGGGGCAAGGTAGTGCCGGCTGGGTCAGGATACAGGAGCAGAAGAGGGAGACAGAATCTCATGGAGACCAACTGAGAAGATTTTCCAAAGAGGCAGCATTAGAACAGGACCTTAAAAAGTTTGACCAGGATTTTGATAGGTTGATTTGTGCGGTGGTGAAAAGACTAGATGGAAAACGATGGGGTTCAGGGAAATAATAAAGTGTTGCGGGGGGTACTTTGAATTTTAGCTCCCTTTTGCTTTTAACTGCTGTGCATGAAAGTTAATAATCCTAAAAACATACCCAGGATTTAAACGTGTTCTTACTGAGACATTTGTCTGCACAGACTCTCTTCCTCTTGTGAACCACCTCGCCTTTATTCCCTAGTAATTCTGCTCAGTCCCTGTGTTGCCAGAGAGCTGACACTGTCCTGTCCTCTAGCTTCAGGGTTGGCTGTGGGACCTCGTCCTGACCAATCAGAGTATTCTTTCTATCCTCTTCACTGTAATTGCTCAGAAAGACACATGGGACCCAAGGTAAGCTAACTGGAGTCTTCCTGGTAGAGCTGTCATGGAAGAAGATACCCTCCATTTCTCTAAGATCAAGAGCTTTAAGAATGATGAGACTTTGCCTGCCAGTGTTTTCCTCCTGGAAAGAACTTCCCTGAGAATAAAGAAAGGCAGAGGTGAGCGAGAGAGAGAGAGAATTCAGATCTCTGTGAACTCATATATCCCACCATGCCTGAGATCCACTCATCAGATCTCCATGAAACCACCAATCCTCCAGTCACCCTCTCCCATTTTTTTTTTCCAAGTTAGTTTGGCAAGCAATTTTGCAAATTACAACTGAAAAAGTCCTCACATATAGAGCTGATAAACTGTGTTGATGCAAAGGAAATTTCCTTGGATATACTGGTCTAAACAGTATCAATAAAAATCAACATCATGGGGTGCCTGGGTGGCTCAGTGGGTTAAGCCTCTGCCTTGGGCTCAGGTCATGATCTCAGGGTCCTGGGATCGAGCCCCGCATCGGGCTCTCTGCTCAGCGGTGAGCCTGCTTCTCTCTCTCTCTCTGCCTCTCTGCCTACTTGTGATCTCTGTCAAATAAATAAATAAAAAATCTTAAAAAAAAAAAAAAGAAGAAGATAACCACCACTGTGGTTACAGTACATGCCCCCAACTGGATGCCCAGACTTTTTTTTTTTAGACCACAGCTTAAAAAAATCCTTTTAACCATTCATCACAACGATTATTTCCTATATTTTACGTATTTCAGTCCTTTCATTCCAAAGAATCTTGCAGTAGTTCCCTATCTGCACCTAGAATACTGAATGTTACTCCATCCACTATGGCCATATTCTCTCCCTGTGACTCTCTCCCTTCCCCCAGGCCAGAAAGAGGCAGGAGTAGTCTTGAGATGAGTCGAAGAATGTGCTTTCCAGAGAAATGAGTAAACTCTTCGACTCAACACATCCTTAATTTTACTACCAAATTAGGGAGACTGTCACAAATGACATCTAAAGATGATCCCCTCAGGATTTTTCCCCACTACAAACTCTTTTGTTAAAAGAGAAAAGAAAAGGATGTTTGCAGGAGAGCAATGGCTCCTAAGAAAAATCCTCCTATCTTCAAAAATGATACCAGTTTGCCCTCTTCATTTTATCTCCCCGGGCAACTTTGCAAGAGTCAAGGCTGGGTGGTGCTCACCCTAGGAGTATGTGTTAGCAAAGCTAATTTCAGCATCTGTATAAAAATTTCCATCAGCTTCTTGCTGCTATCAAATATCACACTACCTGTGAAAGCTCTTTGAGGGATTGCATTTTAACTTCCTGCCCTGTTTTCAATGAAACTGAGAATTGTATTTGCCATCTGCCTTGCCTATTGGGTTCCTTTTGATCCCGCTTGTTGACCCTGCTATGTACCTTTAAGTGCCAATGGCAATTTTACATCCTGTTAATATTCTTCCCAGGTAAGAATCTCATTTTCTGTTTCAGCAGACTTCCATTGGTAAAACTGCCAGACTTCCATTTATCAGAAGTTCTATGTCCCTTCCCCCTAGTCCGAGGAAGAAATTAGACAGCCATAAAAGTTAGACCAAGTGAGGTAGGTCAACGTGGCCATCTTAAACAAAAGCTCAGGGAACAAATCTTTCGGATAGAGGGAAATGAAGATGACACATGATTCCATCTTAGCCTTGTCAGGATCAGACACAAAGGAGCCTTAGGATTTAGAATCAGGCCTTACTTTTCAAAGTTTCTGGGTCCTTTCAGTCTGACAGGTACGTACGGAACTAGGTGGTGCAAAGACTTTCCTTCTCTCCTGGAGTTGTGGAGATGGAATAGTGTAAATCTGAGCTGTTGCAGTGTTTCTTATTGTACATACTCAGGATTCTTTCAAATGCCCTGCATCTGAACCCCCTTTCCATGTTTGGGAACTCACCTACATTATACATCTTGGTGGGGGGCAGGAAGTGCCTCAAAATTAACAAGTTCAGATGCCAGCTTTATCAGGATGGCCTGCAGTCAGGGATTAGGTCTTGTCAACTGGAGAGACCTGACTTAAATTTCAGACTGGGAGCTAGTGACACAAAGAGGTAGACTCTTTGTGTCTACCAAGGTAGACTCGCCTCCGCTTGGTGAGAAGGGGGCAGAGTTTGCTAACGCTAGGGTGACCTCCAGTTGCAGCAGTAGGAGGAGGGGCCAGAGCAAGGTGGCCTCAAATCAGGCTCTGCAGCCCTCCTAGGAGTTCTGGGAACTACCTTGCATCCTTTTTTTTTTTTTTTTAATGAATCCTGTCTCTTCAATCTTGTTTTTGCAGTAGATTCTATTGTTTGTAACTAAGAACCCAGGAGGACGCACCTTCTTCGCCACGCATTATGGAAAATGTCATTTGCAATCGGAGTCAATGATGCCAATATATAGAAAAAAGTGGAGTCAAGACATGGGAAAGTGATCTGACAGGACAATCTGGGTCCTTAAGAGGCCCCGAGGTTGCCGCTCTTGGAGCTGACAAAGTTCCACTTTTGTCTGGGGTAACCTGAGGTGGGTTTCTGTGACTTGAAACTGAAAGAGTTCTGCAAACACAGATGATAGCAAATTAATATATATGGGAGGCTCAAACATAGTCATCTCCTGTGACCCAGGAATCATTTTTCTGTTCTTTGGAAATAATTTAAAATGTTGAAAAGCAACATCAAAATCGCTGGAGTGGGGCCAATGGCTGCCTACAAGAGTGCTTTTGGATAACAATATCCATGATGTTGGAAGCACTTGTGGCTAATTCCATGCTTAGCGTTTTCAGACCTTTTGCTCTTCATTTGAAACACGGTTTCATTGCCACTTAGTTTTAGTCTATGTCTCTCCGTTTAGCTCCTCCCTGTGCTGTCCTCTGAGTCTTTGGAAACTGCCTTTTGAGGCTCAAAATTGGCATAAACTGTGAGACTGTGTAAATGGTTATTTGCTTCTCAGACCAAATTGCAGTTGGGCGCCGGAGGTCTGAAAGTGCCCTGAAGAGGCCACGTTGCAAAACACTACACGTGATCTGAATGTGTTCATGCTTCTAAAAATATTCTTTACGCCGAAATCTGCTTTGGAGGCCTCTGACCGAAGCCCAGCAAACTAATTACAATGCTCTGTGGAAGATGTAAGGCTCTTTGGCGACACACCAAACGCTCGGACTGAGATTCGCGAGACCTGGAGTTTGGTCCGTGTTGTCTATTCACTGTGGCCTTGGAAAGCCTGTTCTCGCTAAGCCTTAGACTCCACGTGTGTGGAAGACATTGGGTGAGATGTTTTTTTATAGCCCTTTGTGGCTCTCAGCACCTATGCTTTATGATTCCTTATAAGGTAGCAGTTTTCAAAAAAGCCTGAGATGAACTTGGTTTAGGAGTGCCTTTACGCAGTACCCAGAGTCATGGGAGGAATTTGCCTGGATGAGTTCCCCTTTGAAGGAACCTGTCCCGGAGTCCTCAGAGTCGAGTCTCCTGAACCAGCTCCCAAGGCTGGGAGCCTGATTTGGCCCCAGTTCTTCTCCCAGCCGGAGGCACCTGGGGAGGTGCGCTGGAGTGATGCTGGGACACCTTACCCAGCTTTACAGCCTACCGTCTAATCTCAAGACCAAGCACTGGAAGTAGGTGTTATGCGACTTTACTAGGAAGGAAACTGAGGCCCAGAAAGTCATAATGATAGTCAACAAGTGAGAAGGCTGGGATTCAAACCCATGGCTTTTGGTTTTAATGCTTGTGATTTTTCTTTTTAAAGATTTTTATTTATTTATTGGAGAGAGAGAGAGATATCAAGAGAGAGCAAGAGTGGGGGACGGGGAGAGGGAGAAACAGACTCCCCGATGAGCAGGATTCTCAACAGAGGGCTTGATCCCAGGACCCTGGGATCATGACCTGAGCTGGGCAGATGCCCAACCAACTGAGCCACCCAGGCATCCCTAATGCCTGTGATTTTCTCTCTGCCTCACGGACATCCTACAACGGAATACTGTTGAAGCAAACAGTGACGTACGCATTCAGAGCGAGTGACATGCGGCCAATCCCCACCTCTCGGTTTTAATACTACAACAGAGCTTCTTAAGAGCACTGACTTCGGCCAAATCCATCTTTGTCTCTTATTCTCGGTGTGACCTTTGGCAAGTTAATCTTCCCGAACCTCAGTCTTCCCACCTGTTAAATGGGGAGGAAGGTAATACCTCACACAGAGGTTGCAAGAGTTAAATGGAAGTGCTTAGCACAGTGAAGGTGAGTGACACAGACAGAGGCCAAACTGCAGCAGGTTCTCCTGTTTCTGCTTCCAGATTTGCTCACATATCCATCCACTCGTCTCTATCACTGCCACCACCTTAGTCCAGGCACCCCAGACAGAAGACTAGAATTGATCTTCTACTTCCATCCTTGTCCCCCAGATATTAACTTCCCACACAGGAGCCAAAGTATATATTAAACTGAGTATCAGGTCAGCTCTCATCTTGGATCTTTCTCACTAGAAGTAGGATCCAATCTTCCTTCATCACCATGGCACCTTGGTCCCTCTAGACCTTCCCCTGCAGCCGTTTTTCATACTGCTCACCTTACTGCCCCCCCCAACTCTCCCCCACTCCCCACAGCCATCTGGGTCTCTAGTCAGTTCCCTAGATTCTAAGCTCTCTCTGCCCTCTGAGCACAGGGCTCAGGATGTTCTCCAGAGCTGCCAATCCAGTTCTCTGCTCTTCACTCAACTGGCTTCCTCTCATCCTTCAGGTCTCGGCAAAAATGCCTCCTCTTAGCAAGGTGTTCTCGGACTACCCTGGTCAGAAACCTTCCCTAACCTCTATTTCAAACCCTTGTGTAGAGTTAGTTTACACAGCAAATTTATCATAATTTGTCATTATTTTGGTGATTCAGTGTGTACGTGTGATGCAGATGGTACTCAACCCACCTTTTTTCAGATACTTTTACCATTTCAGTGCAATCCAGCCTGACTTCCAATAGCGGGCACCTACAATTTGAGGAAGCCTCCCTTGAGCTTCTAGAATCTACTTCACTCCTTGGGGCATCTCTTAACCAATGACTGACAGGTATATGGATATAAATACCCAAGATCTTTCACCTCTTGGCCAGGATAATTCTGAGCTGCTTCCCAGAGCTTTCCTAAAGGATGAAGTTCCAGTCACCCCCTGTGGTAACCAGCTTCATAACACACCTTTACTAGCCACCATCCCTCCTGTGTATATCCACACTCTCCTGCCAATGTCATTATACATCCCAAATAATCTGTAAGCACTCAATCAGACAGGGTCTGATTCTGGGGATACCAACTAAGACCATGGAGTTCTTGGTTCTTTTCATCTATCCCGGGAGAGTGTACATTATATGTCTATCTTGTTTATGGTCCTACTGTAGTGCCTTGTTTAGTATCTGGCACCTAGCAAACACTCAATATATGTTTAGGTCATGAGTGCATACTAGGGGTATTATTACTGCAGAATATCTTCCTTTTATTGAGTTTATGCCAGCAGCCTACCATACACCCACAGAAATGTTAAATGTGCCCTCCAAAACTTAGAGCCAAAGAAAAGGTACGTTCTCTGGTGTTGGCAAGAATAACATTCCTGTTAAAGTGTTGCTTTAGCAATGCTTGTTATACCTAGAGGTTCTTTACCGGGAAGCGATCCCAAGACAGATTCTCTAGGAGTCTGGCAATTCTTCCTGTAGCCACCCGAAACCCAGTGTATAAATACTTCAGAGATCTTTCAGAGGACAAAACTCTGTTATGCTTATTTGTGCATGGTTTAAACCGAAAGCAAGTGGACCATGGACCAGGTGCTCTCAGTAAAATAAGATGAATACCGATGCAGAGAGACTGGCAACTATAATAGGGAAGAATAACAAAAATCATTCACATGTATCAGCAGGCATTCACGGACCGGTCCTTGAGCGTGTCGTGTGTAGTATCTCATTTAATCCTCAGAGCCAATGTATGTGGCAGGTAATGTTATTCCATTCTCAGAGGGAGAGATCAGGGCTCAGGGAGATTAAATGACTTGCTTAAGGTCACACAGCTAACAAGAGGTAGAACTGGGATTTCTAATCAACTATTACGACTTCACACTCCTGCTCTTTTTTTCAATCTCACCCCCTGGGTTAAGAATATTGAAAAACCAGCTCACTAGATGAACTAAGTGAAGTATTTCAGCCTGGAGAAGATTAGAAATAAGGATAAAATGCACCTCTTCTAGCTGCCTTCACCAACCTGTAGTCACTCATGGAAAGAAAGGACAGGTATGTTTTGTTGGCTCTGTTTCAGGAAGACTTTTCTAATACTGTTGTGCAGAGGTGGAGGGAACAGAGTGCGTTCAGGCACAGAAGACTCCCCCATGCTGGAGATTTAAATGCACCAGTTCTGTGGCAGGTCTGAGAGGACTGAAGTGCAGGAGAGGTGGGTGGCTGGCTTGGAGGACGTTTAAGATGTTTAGACATGTGATTCTAGAATACAAAGGAATTAGAAGCCTCACTCAATCCCTGCACAGATGGTTGGTATTATGTAGTTCTGGAGTGACAAGATTTACAAAGGTAACATGACCTGAGAGAAATTTACAAATGCCACATTAATACATTAAAGAAGGTATAAGCTGTTTATACTCTTTGCATAAGAGAGGCAGAGCTAGTGTTGCTGCAAGGTTAACCAGCATAATGTCAAGAGTGGTCAAGAATGTGGGCTTGGAGTCGGTCTACGTGGGTAACTTTGGGCAAGCTACTCAGTATTCCTGAACCTCCATTTCCTTGTCTGTAAAACAGTGTTGCTCTGTGGATTTGAAATTTTGCAGGTGAAGTATTTAGCACAGTCCCTTGAAGACTCGAAGGGCCCAAAACTGGTGGTACCTATTTTTCCAGAAATCTTTATTTCTGAAAAACGTAAACCCAAATTCTTGTGCATCATTTTTATACTCTGTAAAATACCAAAAGGACGAGTTTTACCTTTGAGATGCTAGAATATGGAGGTTCAGAGAATCTGGAACTTTTCCTGTAACTGCAGTAGCTGTGAACATCTATTAAGGACTCAGATACATTTCATGTCACAGGGCTGGTTTTTCGGCTAAGGTAGGATTAGAAGCTGACTTTCCTGAATTTCAGGCTCTTTTTGTCCCCACCTATAATGGACCACTTTGCCTGTCCAGATGACGGGTTTCCAAGAGGAATGGAACCTAAATATTTTGTTCTGACTCTGTTTATATTTCTAGGCAAAGGAGAGCAGTTCGGGATCAGAGCTTGTTATAACTCCTGATAACGGTATCTCCCCAAATTCTGCCCCTTGTGGACTTGGCCCGTTGATCAGTTTGCTTCCCTTTCCTCTTTGCCCCTCCCTGGTTTCTGTTACCCCGGTGTAGATCACAGATGCAAACTTTTCTGCCTTTCTCTTCTCTAACCTCCTCTTTTCTCTGACTCCATTCCCCCCGTCTCGTTTCCCATCTAAACTCACTGCTACTACTTAAAACTTAAGTTTCAAGTGGCACCCAGTCAAGACACGGCATGTCATTAACGTGGAACTGGGTTGGCCACAGATGCCATTATACTCTGGAAGCTTATCAGTAACATTAGAATGGTACTCTTGGTGCCAACAGTTCCCACCCAGCAATGGTAGTTAGTGCAGTGCTCCGTGGAACTCCCAGGGAACCACCACGCTTGTCTTGGTCCCCTGGACTGATCTGGTTAAGAGCCCAGTCCTTGGAAGCAGGGAGACCTGGTTCACATCCTGGTTCTGACACTTCCTAGCCACTTTTCTAAAGTGAGAAAATATCACAGACCTCCACAGGTTATTTGGAGGATTTAAGGAAAACCATGGTTATCTCGCACAGCGTCTGGTCTGGCACCCGGTGTGAACTACGTAATGGCCGTTGGCTAAGGTGCTGACTGATAACCTCGTCCCCGTCCTGTCTGGCTTCTCTTCTTCCTGGTCCCTCCCTCCTTGCCCAAGCAATCGGGACAAACATTGCACAGGATGAGATCTACTTGCTTTGCTGGGCCTTGGCATAACCACCAGAATGGGGAAGATAGGAAACCCAGAACATGTCTCCACCGCAAAATTTTGCGGTGAAAATGAAATCCTAGTGTTTCAAAATCTTCAGAAAAGAAGAAGATGGGAAATGTCCTTCCTGTTCAAAGGCAGGCTTCCGTGTCCCGGGTCTTTCTATGATCTCTCAGGAGGAAGAGAACACGGCCATCTCCGTCCTTTCTTCACTCACCCTATTCCCCCTGCCTTCAAGCATGGAACCAGTCCACATGGATTTCCCTCATGTACGGGAATTTACCACTCCAACGAGAAATTTGAAATTCAGAAGATGGTCCTTCCTGCTTCTCCAGAGAGCCAGGAAGGGAGTTTTCTCTTCTGCCCCTCCTTTTCTCGCCTGTTTACTAAGCAGAAGTCCCAAATGAGATTTAGGGCAGCCTTGCCTTTCTCAGATCCATGCAGCTTGTTAGTATCAGCAACACCCCTCCTGAACACAGCTCTGCAGAGTTCTATTCTTGCCCCATGCCCACTGATTCTGCTGCATTGCCTTGGCAACCAATTAAAATACTTCTATGTGTGCATCGATATCATCCTTCATTCTGCAGATCCAGGGCACCCTGCTCAGAGGGTTGTGGCATGTCAGGCAGTCGGTGTTCTCTCCGGCTCCATTCTGGTCTGACTTCTTTTTTCACCTCCCAATTACCTCCGAATCCCCTGTAAGCACCTACGTGCCATTCCTAACACACCTGGCTTGACATCCAGAAACACCCTTGTCAACAAGACAGGGGCTGGAAGGGATCCTGGGAACAAAATGGCTGGTATATCCCCTTTCCCTCTAGCCTCAGGGGAAGACATCAGGAGCTCCTGAGCCATGAAGCTGCTGAGTCTAACTGCAGTTTCTTACAACAAGGCAAGCAGCCCGCGTTCAGTCATTAAATATTTACTGAAAGCTGTTTGCGTTTCAGCCAGTCTGCTAGGGACAGAGGAGACAAGATACCTCCTTAACCTTATGGAGCTTATAGTTCAGTGGGAGAGAGACGTGACTGGGAAATGCTGTACCGGCTGGTGCGTGCTGTGGAAACCAGAGGAACTGGGGCCTCTGGGAACTTGAGGAGGAACCCATGGCCAGATTCGGACTTGAAAAGAGGGCTGCCTTCCCAGAGGAGTGAAGGTAACACTGAGACCTAAGCATGGGCTGCAGTGGCCACGTGGGCCAGTTTCCTGACCGGTGGAGAGTTTCATTCTTGCCTGGCTGAACCCCTGGTTCTGGGCTGGGGTGATCTGTCTGAGGCACCCCAGGAGTATATGCCTTGATTCTTCTGCTGTCCAGGCTAAAGTTTTCCCATGAGCCTCTCAAGGGAGAGTAACAGTGAATAGTCCAGGTTCTCTCATCTCTTCTCTTGGCTTTCCATGCTGCACATGTGCACGCTGGCTGAAAGGTACAGGGCCCAAAATCAGCAGCATCAGGACTATGGTGTCAGGACTCACCACCCAAAGTATGTGCCTCTCAGTTATTCTGAGGATTGCAATCCTCAGTATCACAGGTTTCTGTGAATGCCTGGGTGATTAGGAATCAGACCATCTGCAACCCTCCTAACTGCCCCAAACACAGATAGAGGATGCTATAAATGTTTATCTGTAACAGTTTTCTCACATGTTATCTCATATGAACATAAACTGAGCACAGATCTCTTACATGAAGGTAGAGACAATAGACGCATCCATCTCAGGGGCCTGTAGAGAGCATTAAGTGAGACTCCGCTAAGTAAAAGTGCTTCACCCAGTGTCTGACCCACAGTGAGTCCTTTAAGATTTATTAACTGCATCATAATTTTTAGTTCACATGGCTCTCTCGAGAGACCGTAAGCTCTTTGAGAGCAAGGATCACATCTTACTTATTTTTGTTCGTCACTGGAGCCGAGAAAAGGTTCTTATTCATAAAAAGCACTCTATACATATCTGTTGAATGAATGGGAAGTAACAGCAGCCATGCTTCACATTCATTGTCACTGGGCTTACTGTGTGTCATGTCCCATGCTAAGAACATTACAAGAAGTATCTTGATTTATCCTCTGAAGGAGGCCCTGATCGCAGTTACTCCAGGTCTACAACGTGGTGAAACAGCAGTCCAGATGCAGTAAGTGTGCTGATACTTTAGAAGGGAGTGCAAGCAGACAGTTAACCTTTACTAGGAGCTTACTTTGTCCAGACCTTGGCTAAGCACTTTACAGGTATCAATTTGTTAAATCTTCCCAATAACCCGAGGAGGTGAGCTTTCTGTTTCCATTTTATAGCAATGAGGCTCAGAGTCACTTAGTAACTTACCCAGAAGCACAGTCGGTACGTGAGTTGAGAGCCATTGTTTTGAATCACAACGTACTTATTTACTTAGTTTATTGGAAGACTAAGCTCAGAAGCCGCAGAAAATTAGAATATATATTTTAAAAACAATACTAAAATGCCTTTTCCTCTTATTCAGAAAGAAGTTTGAAAACACACACATGCGCGCACACACACACACACGTACTTAGGGCAATGGAGAGTTATTACTTAATGGGTACAGTTTCAGTATGGAATGCTGAAAAAGTTCTGGAGATGAACAGTGGTGACGGCTGCACACCACTGTAAGTGAATTAATGCCCCTGAACTGCACACCTAAAATGACTGAAGTGGTAAATCTATATACTTTATAATATATGTGTGATGTCGGTTTGACAGTGCCAAGGGACAGGGCCATGTTCCTACTTGAAATGCTGTCTTCCCTTCCTACTGGAGGCCAGGTCAATTCAGCTAACAACTCTAGCAGCAAATTCTTTCACAGCCTCTTCCTTTCTGTCATTGGTATCCCCGTGGCTAAGTGTCAATTAACTCAAGATAATGTTTCTCCCAAGATCAAAGGAGCACACAAAATTTTTGGTATCTGATGCAAAGTTTAGCCATACGTGGCGTGGCATTTCCTATGTTCCAAGGGTTAGCGATTCATGAGCTAAGTGGTTTTGAACTTGGCCCACTGTGTCTTTCAGAGAGTGCTGTCACCCAAAAAGGTATTTAATAAGGTGATTCACATCTAGAAGAGTTCAGTCACTGCATGACTTTACACCAAAAATAACGTGCTGCTCATTGCTCCCATAGCTCTCTAATGGCTTGACTCATGAAGAGTTCATTCTTGCATCATCAGGAGTTATTCCATGATTCCATGAAGTCAACCACAGACATGAAGGTATTCATTTATTTATTCATTCATTTATAAAACAATTGGGGGTTCCTAATATGGGCCAGGCCGTGGGCTGGGTGCTCTGAGCACCAAAAAAGTTGCTTGTTCCCCTTGGGCTTGGATAAAAGACTGGAGAAATGACAGAGATCAGAGGCGAACTCAGCTAATAATTGAGTCCTCGAGTCTGAGGCCAGGAGCATCTGTGGTATGAGGTTGCAACGGTGTGGGCTTTCAAGACGGAGCCTGGTACAGAGCAGGTGCTTAGAAGATTTCTGTTGAACGCCCTGGCTTCTGAGCTGGGGTCTGGAGCTGTATGCCCCTGGGGCTGACACACAGACCCAAGTTGCAGGAAGCTGCTCATGACAAATGGATTTTTCTTTCCCTGCCTGTGTTCTACCACTTACTTTGTACGCACTGGCTGCCGTTCCTATGTGCTAGGGTTATTGGGTATCCCAGCCATTTCAATGGGGGAAAATGGCTGTGTCTGCCAGGGGGTGGACACGGCTCCTCACTTGCCCAGTAAGCTCAGCCAGCCACTTGGAGCAGTGTTTGGCTGCACTGAATCCATTAGGCAGATACAGCCCATGGGCCACGAGATGACACAGAACCAGGGTGGCTGTGGAGAGACTTTACCATACAGAGTACCCGACATGTGTCTTCCCAGCGGTGGTCTGAGGCTAGGTATCCAGTCCCCTGGTCTCTACTGCATCTGTTTCCTCCTCCCTCTCCTCCAACTCTGATTCTACTCCAGCTATTGCTGTCCTGTCTTACGTAGCACCCACGTGCCCAGAACAGATGCCGCCTTTTCACCCCCTAACCGTGTCCTTCCTGACCATTAAAACACCTGTTTTTTTCTAGGAAATTTCTTTTGGTTGGCCAAGCTTCATTTCTCTCAAACTGAATCACCTCACTGACATTTTAGTAAATGTCATTTATTAATCATCATTTTAATAAATCATCATTTCTTGAGTCTAAGACTTCCCTGTCTTAATTGACCTTACTGAGTTATAATTTGTAGAGGAAAAAAATGCAACTATTCTTAAGTGTACGGTTTGATAAATTTAGACAAACCTATACACCATCACATAAAACATTTGCATTATCCCTCACCAAATAGCTATGTGGCTTGCCATTTCTAGAATTTTATATAAATGGAATCAGACAATAAGTAAGCTACCCCTTTCTTTATATCTTAACATTTCTAAAATTGGATGTATCTTACAGCGAATATCAAACATGGTACTATTTCCTTTTTCCCTTAAGTGATATAAAGAAAATCGTAACACATCTTCTAATGGTTTGACAGCGCCAAAGGTACAGGGCCATGTTCCTACTTGAAATGCTGCCTTCCCTTCCCACTGGAGCCCGGTCTAATGGGTAATATCTCTGAGTCAGGGATGTGTGTGTGTGTGTGTGTATGTGTGTGTGTGTGTGTGTATCACACACGTTTATATATATATATAAACACATGTCTATATATGTATATTGACTTGTTGGTTTTGCATGTGTGTGTGTGTGTGTATCACACACTTTTTTTGTATATATATATGTATATTGACTAGTTGGTTTTGCCACTAGAAAGTAAGCACTGGAAAGGTGAAAATCCTAACTTTGCTATCTTCCCCTAGTGCTTACACAGCTGGACACTGATAGGAGCTAAAGAAACACTACAGAAGGTGGTGATAGTGAGTTTCAATTCCAAAAATATCTTCTAATAGCAAGAACTTGCCTGAAACTCTTCTTGGAATGAGTCCATAGTTTCGAATTACAACACAGGTTCTCTTTGTGGGCTGCCTTTGCATTAGTAGGAGACATTTTCCCAAATTTGTCGCATGTACAATTAATACTATTCAAGGTGTTAATAAAAGGGAGGAGAGGGGCATGCCACTGTCAAAGAAATTTGGGGAATATTTCTTATTATAATTTATCACTTAGAGATTCATACTTCATCAGCATGCTAAAAGTTCTGACAAGTGCTGCTGCAAAGAAAAAAATGTTCAGTTCTTTGTGTGTGTGTGTGTGAAGGTTTTACTTATTTATTTGAGGGAGAAAGCGAGAAAGAGAGAAAATGAGTTGTGGGTGGGGGAGAGAGCAGGAGAAGGAAAAGCAGACCCCTTCCTCGCTTGAGCAGGGAGCCCAATGCAGAGCTCAATCCCAGAATCCTGGGATCATGACCTGAGCCGAAGGCCGACGCTTAACTGACTGAGCCACCCAGGCACCCCTGTTTAGCTCTGTTTTAAGCTTGAGTTTGTTTGACCCTGAGCTTGAAAGAACATCCATCTGTAGCACGTAGATTACACCTTGTGAAAGACTGCTCTAATATATATGCATGATTTAAGAAAGAAATGAGAAAGAAAATGAGAAGGAAAGTGAGGAGAGCTGTATCTGAACGGGTCCCAGCTCAGCCCAAAGTTATGCAGTGGCGTCTGCAATGGGAGAGATGAAGATGCTTTTTGTGAGTAAAATGGCTGAACAAACATTCTCCCTCCTGCTTGCATAATCTCTCTATCCCACGAAGGGCTGTATGGGCAGGCAACCTTTCCTAAGAGGAAAGGAAAACAACACAAAAATACGTGTTGGCTAATCCCTTAGGTGACCTGCCCTGAGTGGTAGGTAATTGAGGTTGCGTCGGGAGAGCCCGCGGCCCCACCCCTCTGCCTTGGCCACCCTCTGGGAGCGGAGGTGCTGTGTTTGTCCCACCCTTCGGCCAGACAGCTTTAACTGATGAGAAAACTGAAACAGGTAATAGAATGGCTCGCTAAAACAGAGAGGAATGCACCTGCAGGAACTACCCCGGCCAATCAAATGATGGCAAAGTCCTCAAAAACAGCACTGATCCAGTCCACAAAGAGATGAAAGGAAATCAGACTGGGTCAGGTGATATCAGGCAGAGACTATAAGATATGTACAAGAGCTCTCTTCCCATCTTAAAAAATATTTTAAACATCATCAGACAGTAAAACAGACTTTTTTTTTTCCTCCTGGTATACATGCCTGTGAATTTTAACAGATACCCGGACTCCTATAACCACCACCATTGTCAGGGTACAGAACAGTTGCCTCACTGAAGAAAACTCCCTCATGACCCTTTCCGGTCACATTGCCTCTCGAACACCATAGTCTCCAGCAACCACTCAGAACCATTATTTTCCATCATTATAGTCTTGTCTTTTTAAAACTCCCTTTCCTTTCCCTATCCCCTCTGCTTCATTTTTAAATGGAAGTCTCTGGATGGTTATTTGAGGCTGAACTCCAAATCCCATGCCAGCAGACTTTCTCCTCTACTGTTACTGTTTTGTTACTTTCTGCTGCTAACATTTATCAGCATCTGTGATGTGCCAGGCATTTGTACTCATTTTACATACATTATCTCATTTTAATCTTACAATAGGCTCATGATAGATGCACACCATTATTATCTCCATTATACAAATATGGAAACTGGGGGTAAGAGAGGTTAAGTGACCTGCCTAAAGCAAATAATTGAATCCCAGCACAAACCCAGCTCTATCTGATGACATATCCCTAACATTATGGTAAATAATAAAAGGGAAGGGATTGTAACTAGGAAAGATGTACACAGAGAGAGGCTGGGGGCAGAGCCAATTTGGCACCATATGGTTTTTAAAAAGATGCACCAATGTGTGTGAAGGTAGAGAACCATCTGTGTCTCCTGACTTCTCCACCTTAGCTCCTGCCTTTATGTCTTCCTCCACCTGTCGCATGCGGTCCTTGCTGACCCAGGTGGCCCCTGCTTACTGTTTTCAGGAGCTTGGGATAGTTTTAGTCTCCTTGTCAATTTTGCAGAAACCACTGTCTGTGTCATAGGACACAGCAGCTGAGGCCCAGAAAAGCAGCTGGATACCTTCTGGTTTTTACTTAGCCTCAATTCCCTTGTGTGTTTTCTGACCTGATTTCCCCCCCTCAGGTGCTTGCAACACCAGCTAAAGAAGTTTCTGGGACACAGCCACCTGGTCTGTGCGCTGGAGGTGGCAGGTGTGTTCTCGCTGAGCTGGGGCAAGTGAGACAGAAATGTGTGTGGTTGGCATGATGTGTAACAAAGAAGAGAGAAAGTCCGGCCCTGCAAGACCTGGGGCAGAGACATTTGTGCTGGGGATGGAGAGGCAGGAGAAAGGAAACTAGAGAAGTTACGGAAGAATCAGAGATGCTGGGAATGGAAGGTTCTTCACCTACATGAGGTGTTCATTTGAGCTTGTAATTTGGGGAAGAGAAGGCTGCTAGCGAGTTTTCTCCTGGAATCAGTTCCTAGCTCCTTTAGGGTCTTGGAAGTGGGCTGCCAAGCCAGTGCAAGTTGGGAAGAATCACACATCTGAATCACAGCCATGGGTCACGTAGAGAAAAATCAAACAGGCCGGAAATCGGGATACCAGGGACATCCTTGGATGACACTCTATTAACAAGCGGGTGAAAGAGGACGCGCAATTTAGAGCGAAAAGCCCTGAGTCACTTCAATAACAATACCAGCTAACATTTGCCGAGTATGAGCCGGTTCCCCGTGCTAAGAGCTAATTGACATGAATCACCTCATTTATTTCTCCCAGCAACCCTCTGAAGTAGGCGCTACTATTATCTTCAATTCAGAGATGGGGAATTGAGGCCCTGAGGTTCAAGGGACTCACCCGAAGTACACAACTGTTGAGCAGCAGCAGGAGGATTTGAATTCTTATATTTTTCAAATCTAAGCTTGCAAGCTTCACTGCTTTCCTGCCTGTCTTAATTCGGAAATATTTCTAAAAATTCACACACTAAGGAGGAAGAGAGATCAGCTATTCAGGAGGCTGTAATCTTCTAGAAGGCATGCAAAGTTCCTTCGGCCTGACCGCTGTGAGGGAAGCAGTAAGAACTGGTAGGGTTTGCGTAGTGGGGGGCTCTCCAAGGGTCTGTTGATGTCACCTGTTGGTTTGAAATAATTGCATGCTGTAGGAACCGACAGCCATGTCTCAGGTTTTCTTTTTACCCAGTAGGCTTGGGAGGGTTTTGGACAGGTAGGCACAATGGACCGTTTTTTCTCTCTTTGGCTGGCACCAGGAAGTGGGACTATTGGTTCCATCTGGCATGCTGGCTGGCACGAGAAGCACCAGGCCTCTTTGAGCCAACAGAAAATCCCGATGAGCTCGTCTATTAGACGAGCCTGGGTGAGCAGAACAGACTTTGGGCTTCACGAACTCCCAGACAGGGAGTTAGGGGAACTCTTAGAGAATGTCAGGTTAACATCGTGGCCCCTGGAAGAGGTGTTTTACAAAATGGTACCCTGCGACAACAGGTTATTTATGCCCTCTTCGGGGAGTACTTTATACTTAGTATTATCCTGGGCTGGACTCGTCCCAGACTTAAGTTCAGTAATAATACCCATTTCACTGTCCCGCCAAGTGCTATCACTCCTTCTGTGTCTTGTGGAATTCCTCATGCACGGCAGGGCACAATAAACAGTCAATAATAATGTTTACTATGATAATGATCTTCCAAATGCCTTTCATCTAAGGATCTCAACGTGCTATGTAAACACTAATTAGTTAAGCCTCACAATGGCTCTCTGTTTTTACAATATATTTTCCGATTTTATAGAATTTTAAATTGAGACCCAGCAAACTTAAGTGGCTTGTCCAAAGTCATACAGCAGGTTTAAATTAATGATAATGATGATACTCTGCATTTACAGGGCATGTGTTTTCGAAGGCACTGAGAGTGTGTTGCAAAGATAATTTTCACTGTCCTGGAGGAAGGTGGGGAGCAAGTATTATTAGGGGCTGACCGAACTAGGTAAACTGAGGAGGCAGGGAGGGCGAGGATCTGACTGAGGACGCCAGTGCCTCCTCTGCCTCTCAGGACAGCGCCGCATCCCAGACAAGACTCAGCTCTCTTCACTGAGGGAGGCATGCCTGCTTGTGCCCTCACAGGAAAGACAGCTACATTCTTGGAAGCAGAGACAGGCTGCAGAATGACAGCCATATTTACATCCAGGAACAGGGCTGTTCACAGCCCCATTGAGAGAGGCGAAAGGGATGAGAGGATCCACTTCAAGTAAGGAAGGATGGCTCAGAAAACGAAGGCAACGGGGGTGGCTGGGGGAGCCTGCCAGCTCTGCTCTCTTGCGGAGTATCTTGACTAAGGCAGGGCCCGCCTGAAAGCAGCAGCCGCCCACAGCCTGCTTCTGGGCTGCTGCCTCCCACAAGGACTTGTTCCAGTGCGGCTCAGATGATGGGCACGACCCCGTCACTGGCACCCTTGTTTGATGTTACAAGTCCTTGTGAAAGAGTTCCAGGGACATGCGGTATCTTACCGGCTGTCTCTTACATATCATCACCTCTCAGTCCCACAGCTCCCTATGCCAGGAGGGGCCTGGAATCTTCTACGGTTCAAAAACTTGGCAGCCCTGGATACATCTGTGGCTACCTTTTCTTAACACAGCCACATCAAAAAAGATAAAAACCTGAACAAAAACATTCCAAGAGGTTAGGGACTTGCCTCCTCCCAGTCTGGCAACACTGTCTTAGCGGTGAAGATACTCCACCAGGAGCCAAGTCAGACCTTGCTGGGTGGGGGAGGGGGTGGTTGCTGTGTCTTAGAAATTCAAAGGAGGATTTGCTGACCTCCGATGGAGCCCTATTCCTACAAACAAGGCGCTTGAGAGAAGTTTGCTGCCTACCGGCACCCTGCCTTTTGCAGGCCTGTGGATTCTGATTGATGAGTAGTCCCTGGGCTAACAGGAAGCCTGAAAGAAAGAAGAACGCCAAGCCCTTTTCTGGAATGTGGTCACACAGAGGAGCACAATGGCAATAAAAAGTCTGCAGTGAAGAAATCACACCAATGCCCGCTTCTTCCCGCTCTCGTTTTCGACCACTGCCACGTTCCCCTACTGCAAGGGCAGCTTAGAGACGCACTGAACAGAAGGAGGGGGTGAGCCGGTTGAAAGGAACATTTTAGCAGTGTCCTGAGAGATCATAAGCCGATTCTCCTGTGCGGGAAGGAATCGGCGATGACCCTTCCACCCACTGCTACTCTTCACAACGGAGCCAAGGGACTCTGCTGTTCGCTTTAAAGCGGTTCACTTTAGGTAAGACTTCACAGAAGCCAGCCTTGACTCTCTAAGTGTGCCGGCCACCCAGGTCACGGCTTTCTGTGTCTACTTTGACACAATGACTCCTGGGGTGACCGTGTGCATAATCCCACAGGACTCACAAGGACTGCATCCTCCTCTTGAGATGTGCCCTTAACACAGTTTCCCACAAAAGGCTCGCAGCCACGTCAGATGGAGACCTCCGGATCCCTGTGCACGGCTGGCCAGAGCGATTCGCACTATCCAAACACCAAACACACAACTAGGATCTCGCGTGCGCCACTCCTGGGCCCTTGCGGTCATGGCAGCCTCGGAGGAGCATTTTAAGTACGTTCGATTCATTTTGTAAAGGAAGACATCTGCAGGGCTGCTGTATACACGTGTTGTACTTCACAGCCCAGCCTTCCTATCAAGCAGTCCACCCACAGATACGCGTTCCTCCCGCACAGTCTTCAGGCGTTCAAGTTATCTTGATAGCTTCCCGAATGCATCGTGAATGAGCACTGTCATACTAGCACTTTAGGACTTGGGGTGGGAAGATGGAGTTAGGTATAATTAAAACAAAACCTGACATTTAACTTCTCAAAGATCTCAAAACCAAAAGGCAGCTGGATTTGGTTTTCTTTCCTTTTCCCCTCCTCCGTGTGTTTCCCATGCATTGCTTTGGATGCAAACAGCAGAAGTGAAAGATGAAAAATAATCACGAAGGCTTTCTTTGTGCTACTACCTTCTAGACAAGAAGCAGGAGGAGCCTAGGATACTTTAACAATTCTAAGAATTCCTGGGTGGATGAGACAGGCTCAGGATTCCACCAGGTTTTGGTAAAATGATCACTGCCCACAGAAACTTATCTCTGGGGAATCAGTGGCGGCACTCTTTGAAACCTAACTACAGGAAGATAATCCCTAGCTGCTGGTATACACAAATCCAACCTCTAAATGGACATGATGTGAACAAATAAGATCTTTCTTACCCCATCCATGTGGATTCTGATATTAGGCACCAGGCGGAAAGGGCTGGACTGCAGACCTCTGGGGTTAGTCCTGCTTTTCCTGCTGTCCTGCGGGGTCAGCACGCTGGGCCTGCGGAAGGAGCCCCCTCTTCCCAAGCTCTGCCCCGAGCGCACACCATCTAGAAGACGCACGAGCAGCAGGTTGGCTGGCAGTGCCTCGATGCTGCAAAACACCAGGGTCCGGCATTCGGGGCACCTCAGCTCCTTGTGGGCCTTGAAAATCCTCTGGAGACATGGTTTGCAGAAGGTGTGCTGGCACGGGAGGACTTTGGCTGTGACATCGAGCTTTTCAAAGCACACGGGGCACTCCAGAAGATCAAGTAACGTCAGATCATCCATTTTATTTTAAAACTCCAGTCCTGACCTGGAGGGGCAAAGTCCGCATTGCAGGGCGAGCTGGGCCAGGGAGGTAAATCCGGTCTCTCGGGAGCGTCAGAATTCTTGCCTGTTTGAATGAGAAAGGAAGTGAGGAAAAGAATGTGACCGCTCCGGGAGGTATATCCCACCTACAAGGAGGCAGTGTCTCGTAAGACAGTTTGCAAGTTACTTTGTTCCAGCACCCGAGTTTCAAATGACTCATTCTGATTCAGTGCTAGCAGGTAGAAGGCTCAACTCCTGCCTGCTGGATCTCAGAGGGAGCATTCAGCACAGTGACTGACGACTCACTCACTGCTTTTCTGTGTGCAAGCAAGAGCAGAGACGAGAGTGGCCGGTTGAAGTGGCATATGTGTGCCTCTCTCCCACCTAGGGCTCGGAAGGAGCTCCTGTTCCCCGCCACAGGATCGGTTTGGGTTCTCAAATCAAGGCCTCCTCAGAATGCAACTTCTATGAAGCTATCTAGGCCTTCTTCCCTTAGGTTTGTCTGTTAACTCCAGCACAAGCAGACAAATTTACATTGATATGTTTATCTGAATCTCATGCAGATGTAGAATTATTTCCTTCACTATACATCCTCCCCCATTATGTTGTTCCTAGCAATGTTCAAGAAAAATATCTATGAGAAACCTATTTCCAAAAATTGTTTGCCTTAACTACATGCCAGGATGCTTGGAAGCTTTTTCCCCTCCCTCCTTCTCTCCCTCCCTCCCTCTCCCCTTCCTTCTCTCCCTCCCTCCCTCTCCCCTTCCTTCTCTCCCTCCCTCCCTCTCACCTTCCTCCTCCCCTCCCTCCCTCTCCCCTTCCTTCTCTTCCCTGATTATTCTAGCCTCTGAGACAATATTCCTCCCACAAGATGAAGTCACACGGCCTGTTTAGTTACTTTGACAAGTGTTCTCAGTTTCACCTGAAGGAGACAGGAATACTGGATTGTGGTCACAACCTGCAAAAATCAAGACAGAGCAGTGTATACAGGTGTGTGTGTGTTTGTGCCTGCTGCTGTACCTGCGCGTGCTCACGAGTGTACGTGTGTGGTCTGAAAACATCCTTATTCCGGAAACAATTTCCTCTTAGACATCTGGAAAGAAGTCTCCAGTTGAGAGAAGTCTCCTGGGAAGAGGTCACTTGTCCCTCACAAGTGCCAAAATTGTGCACAGCAGCCTGAAAGGTTTGGCGGGAGGGCGGGTGGCCCCACCAGTCAGCAAAGAGGACATGACACACCAGGATGAGAGATGGCGACTTGCCTTCCTGAGACAACTCTCCAAAGACGTTAGCTCTGGGGAGACGTGCGGGGGGCCACTAACCTTGAGCTTGTAACCCCAGCTGAGTTCAGCTCAGCGCGATCCTCTGCTTGGCCAGGCTCCCTCCAACTCGCTGCCTTTTCCCCAGGAGCCGCCGCTGCTGCTGCTGCGCTTTAAAAACTTTAACAACTCTGAGTCTTACTCATTTCAAGGATCGCCTTACTCAGCCCTGTTAACGCTTTCGCTGCCTGGGAGTCGGCAGCTCTTTTCTCTGAGTTCACTCTCTGCTACTGATCTTCCCTTCATGTAACTGAGTTGATTTCTGGGAAAAGATTACAAGGTACAAGATGTAAGCCAACCCTTGAGGCTAAATATTTGCAGTTTATATTTTCACTTTTCTCATTTTGTCTCCTTTCCCAGAAGTTGAAACATGCTCAGTTATAAACATGCCAAGGTGACTGTGTTTATTTTAAACCTTTATAAGGATTTGCTGAAAAGGTCAAACATATTAACGGTAGCTATAACAAAGATAAGCCAGCCACCTAAAAAGTACTGCTCCTTAAAAACATAGTCATTCTTTGAATTTGTAGATTTGAGGTGGAGTTTTGTGATCTTTTTGCTCAAACTGTTTAAGTTAAAAAAAAAGTCATATCATGGTAGCACATACACATTTTTGAAAAATCAAAGCACAGAAGGGCTTTGAGAAAGGAATGGTTCCAGCCTCTCTCCCTGCCCGGTGCCTACTGGAATCTTTTTATAGCCCAAATAATGCTTACACTTTTATGTCTGGATTTATCAATAATACATTTCATGTAAAGTTACATAGGTATTCAATAAAGTAAATAATCATGATAATATTACTTAACCCCAGAGTAGCCCTTATCTGCGGTAAACACTGTTCTACTTTACTTATATTAACTCATTTAATCCTTTTAGCAAGCTAGTAATACACTGTATTCTTCTTTATCCTCAGTTGCTGAGGAAACCGAGACCCAGGGAGGTCAAATAACTTACTCCAGGAGTCACAGCTAGCAAGAGACAAGTGTTCTGTGCTCTGCGTTACCGTGTCTTACGGTGATATAGCTTTAAGGGGAGGAGAGACGGTTGAAGGGTGGTAAACCTCATCAGGGATGGCAGAAAGTCAAAAGATAATGACCCAAGCTGACCAATCAACTTCTTTTGCAAATGAAGCAGCTATGCTCAGAGAGATCAAGAGATTCCCAGTAAGTTAGGGGCAGAACTGGGACTAGAAATCGGTGTTCTCTTTTTACTGTATCTCCTCTCTCACCTTAAGGATGACAGTTCTTTATGATGCAGAAAGTACTTCGCTGCAACTCCATGGGAAAATCTTAAGAGGGGACCAAGAGGTCCCAGAACAGATGGTGGTGGGTGACATGTTTTACAAAGTTCTTCCAAGTTATTCCTGAAAAAGAAAAGATGCATGGAGTTCACAACAGGGGAGAGCTTTGGGATGGAGCAGATGAAGTTATCTGTCCTCTGAGCAGAGACCTGATTTGAATACATGTCAATTTGGGAAACCATTTTCAACTCTTTTTTTCTCTCTCTTTTATGAAAGGTTTTTGGGGCTTTAGCAACATCAAATCCACTCTGTTGACTGTCTCCTTCAATTCATGTCTACTTTTATAAATTCTGTGCTCATCAGGAAGCCTCCTGTAGTCTGAGGCCCTTTGCTGTCCCTTACGCTTTTTCCCGTTTGGTAAAGCTGAGCCCTCTCCTCTGTGAGCTGCCCTGCAGTCCCCTCAACCTCTAGAAGGTCTGCTCCAGTGCCAGAACTCTTGCTGCAGGGGTGGGCAACGTTCTCTCTCCTCCCCTCTCTTGTTCTTAAACACACTCTGTCTCCCTTAGATGCCCAAATCTGCACCACATGCACACACACACGCTTGCCTAAAGACCAACACACACATAACCTTAAGAGTAGGGGCGCCTGGGTGGCTCAGTGGGTTGGAGCCTCTGCCTTCGGCTCAGGCCCTGCATCGGGCTCTCTGCTCGGCAGGGAGCCTGCTTCTCCCTCTCTCTCTGCCTGCCTCTCTGCCTACTTGTGATCTCTGTCTGTCAAATAAATAAAATCTTTAAAAAAAAAAAGTAATATTTATGAAGCACTTGCCGTATGCCACAGACCAGTGCTAAGATTTTAATAGATTATCTCATTAAATCCTCCCAACCACCCAATAAGGTAGGTGCCATAACTTTCCTAGGATTACAAAGCTTCTGATCTGAACCCAGGTTGGCCCAGTCCCAGGGCCTGTTGTTCCTTTCCATTATTGCTTCCCACATTATAAAGTCAGGTACATGCCACAAATATACTATATATCTTTATTATATAAATCCATACACATTTATACAAATGTCCATATGTACACACCAGTTGATCTCAGAGCCAACCTAAAACAAGACGATGGAAACTGCCCAGTCTCATGCACCTTCATGCCATAGCTCGGCCAGTGGTCTCAAGTAGCTTCAAAACCTCCCATCCCTGACAAAACTCAAAAACCCAGTTCCAGGGGCGCCTGGGTGGCTCAGTGGGTTAAAGCCGCTGCCTTCGGCTCAGGTCATGATCCCAGCATCCTGGGATCGAGCCCCACATGGGGCTCTCTGCTCAGCAGGGAGCCTGCTTCCTCCCTTCTCTCTCTGCCTGCCTCTCTGCCTACTTGTGATCTGTCAAATAAATAAATAAAATCTTTAAAAAAAACAAAAAACAAACAAACAAAAAAACCACAGTTCCATTCCAGGAAGGCAGCATAGATCCAGTAGGCTGCTCTGCACTATGTATCTGGCAGTTGAAGATTCAGCAGAATAGAAATGTGATGGTAGAATCTTAGAATCTTAAGCACTTGTGAAAGACAAAGTTTACACTGAGCAGGAGTGGTCTTTTAACACCTCCTAATTCACACCCTGTAGGTGGTCCCCAACACCACCCACACCTGAAGTTAGTTTTTGGTAGAAACTTTTGAAGCTTTTGAAAAAAAAGGGGGAGTTTTAAGTGGGGATTTCATCCTGGCTTACCCAAATGCTACCTTGGCGTCAAATCAGATGAACAGGTAGTCCTCAAAAATAAACAAAAAGTTGAACTGTGCATGCCTTGCCAGACTCCAGGCTCAGTCCACCACCTCCACTCCTCCCACCTCATCAACGCTCTTGTTTATATTACGTACTGGTACGTAATGATTACAGATTGTACTTTTTCCATACGTGTGTGATGTTTGAGTTTCTGCTGCTTGTATTTACCAGTATATCTCCATTTATGTAAGACAAGAAAACCCTAAATCTGATCATATTGTTCCCCTTTTCAGAACTCTTCAGTAGGTTCCTGTTGACCTTAGATAAAACCCAAATCCCTTTTCTGACTTACCAGGCCCAACATAATCTGGCTCCTACCTACCTCTCCTGCCTCAACTCACTGCACATCACCCCTTCACCCACCCACACCAGTTCCACTGGCTTTCTCTCTTGACTCAGGACAGCTTGTTTTTCTACCAGAATGTATTTGTTCATGCTCTTCTTTCTGCCTGCAACATTTTCCAGTTATATTTTTCCTCCTCTCTTCCTAGTTACTCTCCCCCACCCTTTGCTTTCTTTTTTTTTTTTTTTACCCCCCACCCCCGCAAGTTTTAATTTAAATGCCACTTCCTCAGGGAAGCCTTCCTTGACTCTTATGAATAAAAAGTTTATCATCCTAAACTTATCCTTCATAGCAGTTATCACAACCATAATTCAGTAATTATGTTATAATGATTTAATGCCTGATTCCCCAAACAGACAAGCTCCAAGAAAAGCAAGGCACTTACGTGTCTTGTCACTGCTCTTTCCCTTAAACCTAACCCAGTGACTGGCATGTGGTTGATGTTTAATAAATGCTTTTGAATGGTTTACTAATGAATGAATGATATTCTTAAAAAACTGTGTCTGGGCATAAGTACACCAAACTGTTTTTTGTTTTTTTGAGTAGACCCCGTGCCCAGTGTGGGACCTGAACTCACAACCCTGAGATCAAGAGTCCCATGCTCTGTGAACTGAGCCAGCCAGGTCCCCGCCCCCCCAACCCCTCCCACCCCCGGGGCAACAAACTGTTGATAATGTTTTTACCTTGGACACCTCTTGGGTGCTACTTCAAATGTTCTTAGCCTCATCTCCTAGGCTAAATTTCTTAGAAACTTTGCCAGATTCAGGTGTACACTACGTGGTGGTATCTTTCTTCGGGACCCTGCCATGTATCTCTTGCCCCCTGCCCTATAGCTTCTCTAATGTTGCAATACGGGATAATAGTGGGAGCTTGCTTCACAGTCATATGAGCCTGACCCACAACTGTGGATTCTTGACTAATGGGAAATCTATGGAAATATACTTCCTCCTTTCATCTTTTGGAGTAGGCAGTCCTGAGATTTCATAAGGTTCTTCATAAGGTTCTGTGGGATGAGTACTATTTAGCTATTGAGTGGCTAATGCAGTAATGTATCCTCGTATTGTTTCTTCCTTATTCTCTGAATCATTCCTCCGTCCTTCACCCTTGCTCGCACATAAATTACCTTCAAGCAAGCAAGCAAGCCTTTGTTTCAGGCTCACATAGTTTCTTTCAAATTTAAAATTGGGTCACAAAACAAGTGTGCAACTTTTGTCAATCAAATTTACCTGTATCTTGGAATTATAATTTTAGAATTGTGCTATTTGTTTTGACTGGCTCTTAACACTTTGATGGTCTCAGGATCTTTGCCCTAAAGCTGATCATTTGTAAAGTAATCCATAAATCCACCAAAGGGGTAAAAGTAATTGGAAATCTAAAGCATTGTAACATGAAGACTTTCTTGACCGTTACTGTACTCTTGTTGGCAGAAGCCAAGTTTTATACTCCTTTGCTCTCTTTCCTCAGTACCTAGCATAAATTTGGAAATGTTTTAAATACTTAAGTGAAACTTCACTTTAATGTTTCCCTGATGCTAAATTTGCTTCTCTGATTTGGTTTTCTAATGATACTGGAAAACCTTTGGAATATTCAAGGAGAGGAATGATTGGAGGAAAGTGGGAAACTTTCCAATAGTGGAAAAATGAAGGAAAGTGGAATGGCAGGGGTTGATTGGCTACGAGACATTCTTTCCTTCTTTGAAAGATGCAGGTCCGGAATGAAGTTGACTGTGAAATTTCCTCTCCAATCGGGAAGATGTCTGTAGGTGAAGAGTGTACTTTAGGGTACTGGTATGCAATCACTAGACCCACAGTAAAGTGACCCAAACTCCTGGCAAGGATAACTCCACCCCGCATTTTCTAGAAATGACTTATGGTCCTTAAGTTTAATGAGAAACCAGTACTCAAGTGCATGGTTTCAAACTCCAGTAGGCCTGATTTGAATCTCAGCTCTGCCAGAGGATGGAAAACTTGGGCAAATTCCTTATGTATAAAATGAGGTTACTAATAGGACCTTTGATTTGTTCTGAGGAGTCAATGAAATGATGCATATAATAAATGCTTAATAGATGCAGGATTCTTCTTATGTTTCTTCTTTCTTGCAAGCAGATCCCATAAGAGAACCAAGAGCTATCTTCTCTAATCCAAACTAAAGCCAAAGAAGAACATAGTAGACCATATGATTGGTCGGTTCTTTATGGACCAAGATGCTTTAATGCAATATATCCCTGACTTTAGTCATTTGCATCCTATCTTCATGCTACTTGCCATAGACATGTACGGAGGCTTTCTCCTTGAAGTAATCAGAGGACTGAAGGAAAAAGTGGTAACTTTCTTACTGTACAAGTCTGTGATAACCATTTTGTATTGGGGGTACCCCAGGTTTTGGGAAACCCTGTTCTAGTTTATCATAAAGGAATTAAAATGACTGTGAGGAACCTAAAGAAGGGCAGAACCCTACCGTTGCCTGTGCCATAAATGGTGGTTCACCACCTGTGCATCTGTGTGAGGGGCTCTTACTTGGATTTCCTCCTCTTCATTTTCAACAGAAGACAATAATCTACTAAACATAGTTTTATTCTTTACAGGATTAGAAAGAAATTCTAAAGGCAGTTGTGCAAGAAGAGAAAGTAGGAAGTAAGAATGCTTCTTACCATTCTATTAATATTAAAAACACAATTCAGCTTAAAAAATAATTCAGCTGGTCAAATCCAAGTAAAGTCTGTAGTAACTTATTGTATTGTGCCAATGCCAATTTCCTAGTGTTTATACTGTAATATATACAAGATGCTGGGGGAAGCTGGTTATAGGATGTAAGAGACTTCTCTGTACCATTTTTGCAACTGCTTGTGTTTATAATTATTTCAAAATAAAAAGTTAAAAAAAAGAAAGGCAGAAAAGAAAACCAGTAAAAACTATATATTCAAAACCTTGCAAATATATCCCTACCCCCTGGCCCTGAAATATTACTTCCAGAAATTTATACTAATGTAATAGATATATATCCGACCATGTTCGTCATATAATTACTTATAATAGTAAAATGTTAAAAAATTCTTAATGTTCAACAACAACAGAGTGGGTAAATAAACAGTGAGATATATTATATATATATATATATATATGCATATACACACACACACACACACATACACACTATACAACTATCAAAAATGATAGTGGAGATGTATATTTAATGACATGAAGGACATTCACAATTAACCGAATACAGAAACTTACAAGGCGTATGAGCCCAAGTTATTTAATAATAATACAAAGTATTTAATACTATTGAGACTAGAAGAGTATGTGCCAAAATGTCAGCAACAGTTAATTACTGGCCTCTGGACTTATTCGGTTGATTTTATTTCATTTTTTTCACTTTGCTCATGTGTTTTTCTAATTGTTACTGGTATAAAATTTTCAAAGATAAAGAAGATGGCTTAAATCACTATAGATTTACTAAAACGTTTACAATGGGGGAGTTAAATCCTGTAACACTAAGACTCTATACATTACCATTGATAAGACAGCCATTTAAGAAGAAAAACAAATTACAAAGCTCCGAAACTGCTGTACATAGATGTTAATCCACACCAGATACTGTGCCTTACAAAAGAAAAAGGCTGTGATCACTTCACTCCTAACCAGTCTTCCTTCTCTTCCTTTACTGTTTCCTTTCTGATGAAATCAGTAAATGTTTTGATTCAAAACCATGAGCAGGATGCAACCTTAATTCTTATTAAACTCAGGGCAAGTCTCTGCAAAAGCTGACGGTTTGCCTAGGCTGTTGCGTAACCACAATCTTATACTTTTGATCACAGGTGGGAAAGTTGCAAAACTCAGTAACTCCCTAAATACCCTGATTAGTCCTAGCTGTCTCTTAATGGGTAGGTCTTCTAGGGTATGAAATACACCAGAAGCAAATGTCTCCCCCCACCCGTTTTTTTTAAAGAATTAGAATTATTTTCCTATAACTTACTATAAACATTTGTCAAATCAATTAGACATTTCTTGGGCCCTGTAATGGTGCTAATTATACATTAATTACATAATATTATGTTATTTACTCATTTGGCCTTATAAATTATATCTTCCACATAATCTCTGTTCCCTGGTGCAGGAACCATTCCTGTATTGTTCATTTGTGCCTGACACCAGTAAGTGCTTAATAAATATTTGCTGAGTGAGAAGGATGACTCACTTGTGTTTGGAATTCTTAATGCATTCCTAGGGAGAAAGCTTGGGAATGCTTTGGAACTCACCTCTATCACTAACAGTTCTGTGACCCTGGGTACTCAACAGCTTAAGCCTATCCATAAAGTGCTATCAGTAATATGTACTTCCCAGGTTTGCTGCAAGGAATAAACTTCCTAATATATGTTGGTAGCACTTAGAATAGTGTCTGCTGCATACAAGTTGCTTGAAAGATACCAGTCCACAGCATCTGAATTCCTCTTTTTTGTTCTACCTGTGATTTATCTCTTTCTGCAATTGTTTCTAACTTATTCTAATGGTTAAGAGCATACATTCTGGAGTCAGAAGGTCTGTGCCATCTTATTAAATAAGAGTGTGACCTTCAGCAAGTTGATTAAACACTCTATACTTGATTTTCTCATCTGGAAAACAGCGATGGTCGTAACACCACTGGCTGCATAGGATTATTGTGAGCATAGAGTGAGAAAATGCTCATAAAATGCTTCAAAGAGTGTGACAGAGAATAAGTGCTCAGTAAAGGTCAGCTATTAGTCTCTTACCAGGCCTCTTATTATCTAGCATGTTGCTAGTATAGTTTAAAACTGAGCCCAACTGCTGGTGTATTTCCCTGAAGGAATTATTCATTCCGACTTGGCCATGACATGACTGTCAACTCACAGAGCAGCTGCCCAGAGGCTTATTTGGTCGTGGGCACTGCAGCACCCTGGAGAACTTTAAGAGGGGGTGGGGTTGGCTATTATGTTGGAATAAATAATAACAATTAACATTATTTTGTGCCAGATTCTGTGCAAGGAACTATAACCCTATTATCACTCTCATC
The DNA here is from genome assembly GCF_963455335.1 of Martes martes. Taxonomy (NCBI): domain Eukaryota; kingdom Metazoa; phylum Chordata; class Mammalia; order Carnivora; family Mustelidae; genus Martes; species Martes martes. Next base: position 83,855,035 of record NC_137892.1, read on the forward strand.
TTAATAGATGAGGAGACAGAGGTGTAGACAGTGGTTATGCTTTGCCACAGCCAGTGTTTGGGGAAGTCAGGCCTTATGCCCAGGGAGTCTGCACTGTTAACCATCAAGTCATCCCATTTGCTGCATTTATCATTAAAAAAAGAGGCTACTTTAATCAATACTTCATTGCACTTTTGATTGGAAATTTTTATCTTTATTTCCACACAGGAGAGCCCAAGCCTTGGAAACATAAGCAGCCTTCACAGAGTAACATCAGGTTAATCTATTAGAAACAGAAAAGGAAATAAACCTGAGACACAAAAGGAGGGAATATAGGTGGCAGTTCCTTTTTTGACAATAAAAATGCCAAAAAACTAAAAACTCATTAACACATCTGGATAAAAAAAATCCTTTGGTTCTTTTTTTTTTTTTTTTTTTTATTTTAATAAACATATAATGTATTTTTATCCCCAGGGGTACAGGTCTGTGAATCGTCTGGTTTACACATTTCACAGCACTCATCATAGCACATACCCTCCCCAATGTCCATTTCCCCACCACCCTCTCCCGTCCCCCTTCCCCCACGCAACCCTCAGTCTGTTTCTTGAGATTGAGTCTTTTATGGTTTGTCTCCCTCCCAATCCCATCTTTTCATTTTTTCTTTTCCTACCTCCCCCCAAACCCCCCCACCTTGCATCTCCACTTCCTCATATCAAAGAGATCATATGATAGTTATATTTCTCCGATTGACTTATTTCGCTAAGCATGATACCCTCTAGTTCCATCCACGTCGTCGCAAATGGCAAGATTTCATGTCTTTTGATGGCTGCATAGTATTCCATTGTGTATATATACCACATCTTCTTTATCCATTCATCTGTTGATGGACATCTAGGCGCTTTCCACAGTTTGGCTATTGTGGACATTGCTGCTATAAACATTCGGGTGCACGTGCCCCTTCGGAGCACCACGTTTGTATCTTTAGGATATATACCCAGGAGTGCAATTGCTGGGTCGTAGGGTAGCTCTATTTTCAGTTTTTTGAGGAACCTCCACACTGTTTTCCAGAGTGGTTGCACCAGCTTGCATTCCCACCAACAGTGTAGGAGGGTTCCCCTCTCTCCGCATCCTCGCCAGCATCTGTCATTTCTTGACTTGTTAATTTTAGCCATTCTGACTGGTGTGAGGTGGTATCTCATTGTGGTTTTGATTTGTATTTCCCTGATGCCGAGTGATGTGGAGCATTTTTTCATGTGTCTGTTGGCCATCTGGATGTCTTCCTTGCAGAAATGTCTGTTCATGTCCTCTGCCCATTTCTTGACTGGATTATTTGTTCTTTGGGTATTGAGTTTGATAAGCTCTTTATAGATTTTGGATACGAGCCCTTTATCTGATATGTCGTTTGCAAATATCTTCTCCCATTCTGTCAGTTGTCTTTTGGTTTTGTTTACTGTTTCCTTTGCTGTGCAAAAGCTTTTGATCTTGATGAAATCCCAATAGTTCATTTTTGCCCTTGCTTCTGTTGCCTTTGGCGATGTTCCTAGGAAGAAGTTGCTGCGGTTGAGGTCAAAGAGGTTGCTGCCTGCATTGTCCTCAAGGATTTTGATAGATTCCTTTCGCACATTGAGGTCCTTCATCCACTTTGAGTCTATTTTCGTGTGTGGTGTAAGGAAATAGTCCAATTTCATTTTTCTGCATGTGGCTGTCCAATTTTCCCAGCACCATTTGTTGAAGAGGCTGTCTTTTTTCCATTGGATATTCTTTCCTGCTTTGTCGAAGATTAGTTGACCATAGAGTTGAGGGTCTATTTCTGGGCTCTCTATTCTGTTCCATTGATCTATATGTCTGTTTTTGTGCCAGTACCATACTGTCTTGATGATGACAGCTTTGTAATAGAGCTTGAAGTCTGGAATTGTGATGCCACCGACTTTGGCTTTCTTTTTCAATATTCCTTTGGCTATTCGAGGTCTTTTCTGGTTCCATATAAATTTTAGGATTATTTGTTCTATTTCTTTAAAAAAAATGGGTGGGATTTTGATAGGGATTGCATTAAATGTGTAGATTGCTTTAGGTAGAATAGACATTTTCACAATATTTGTTCTTCCAATCCATGAGCATGGAATATTTTTCCATTTCTTTGTGTCTTCCTCAATTTCTTTCATGAGTACTTTATAGTTTTCTGAGTATAGATTCTTTGCCTCTTTGGTTAGATTTATTCCTAGGTATCTTATGGTTTTGGGTACGATTGTAAATGGGACTGACTCCTCAATTTCTCTTTCTTCTGTCTTGTTGTTAGTGTAAAGAAATGCGACTGATTTCTGTGCATTGACTTTATATCCTGACACTTTACTGAATTCCTGTATAAGTTCTAGCAGTTTTGGAGTGGAGCCTTTTGGGTTTTCCACATATAGTATCATATCATCTGCAAAGAGTGATAGTTTGACTTCTTCTTTGCCGATTTGGATGCCTTTAATTTCTTTTTGTTGTCTGATTGCTGAGGCTAGGACTTCTAGTACTATGTTGAACAGCAGTGGTGATAACGGACATCCCTGCCGTGTTCCTGACCTTAGCGGAAAAGCTTTCAGTTTTTCTCCATTGAGAATGATATTTGTGGTGGGTTTTTCATAGATGGCTTTGATAATATTGAGGTATGTGCCTTCTATCCCTACACTTTGAAGAGTTTTAATCAGGAAGGGATGCTGCACTTTGTCAAACGCTTTTTCAGCATCTATTGAGAGTATCATATGGTTCTTACTCTTTCTTTTATTAATGTATTGTATCACATTGATGGATTTGCGGATGTTGAACCAACCTTGCAGCCCTGGAATAAATCCCACTTGGTCGTGGTGAATAATCCTTTTAATGTACTGTTGGATCCTATTGGCCAGTATTTTGGTGAGAATTTTCGCATCTGTGTTCATCAAGGATATTGGTCTGTAATTAAATCCTTTGGTTCTTAATAAGAATTGAAGAATGTCATAAATATAACCAAACTTGTTACTTCATTTTGTTTTTCATGCCCAGTTTATGACTGAATTAACTTTTCAGCTAGAATTCTAAATATATTTATCCTGCTAGGTCCATTTGCAATATCATCTTTGTAGCCATTAGCTAGGGATAGGAGTACCGGAGTATGGAGTATGGTAGACAGTTCATCTCTTGATGCTAGTCTCCCAAGTTCAACCACTCCTTGTCCCTTGCTTGGGACTAAAAAAAAGGCTTAGATTCTAAACCTACTGCCCCATTCTGGCATTATCTATAGAAATTTTAAATATGTGTTCCTTTTACTTAATAACTTCCCACTTAGAATTTTATTCAAGAGAAATGCCCACAAAATATGCAAAGATATAAACAAGGGTATTTACTGTTCTGTTGCTTGTAACTGAAGATAAATGGAGCTAACTGAAATATCCAGCAGGATAGGACTGGTTATATGTATCATAATATAGTCACACAGTGGAATAAATAGGTAGAGTTGTATACACTGACATGGACATAATGGAAAAGAAGACTGAAGGCAGTGTTCATAACACTCATAATGTTACAGAAGGGCTTTGTAAGGACTGACATCAATGACTGCAAACTCAGATGCATAAGGGAGCCAGACTGGTTTTAGAAATGGGTCAGGTAGGGACTGTGACAACCTTGAGAACACACCCTACATGAAAGCAACTGATCAGCTTCAGCTAATCTTTGCTAATGAGTTGGCAGATCTTTGGATTTTGCCTGATAAGCTATAAATCGCAGTACTTTTCATGCTACTTTGTGACACTCTATTTACTTCTCTGCCACCTTAAAAGCGCCATGAAAATATTTCAGTTACGTGAACCTCCTGATTTTCACTTTGGGGCAACCACTAGAAATATTAAAAAATATATATATTGTAAGTGGTCATCTGTGAACTGGATTTGTCTTGCAGTCTCACTGCCTATCAACCTCTAAAATATTCTTACAACGGTTATCTTTGGCGAATCATATTTTGGGACAATATCACAGTATGGTCTTCCCTGTACTATCTATACATTGCTTTATATTTGAGGGTGTTTTTCTTTGTTTGCCCATGGCAAGAACCAGTTTATTGGTCCAGGTGAGGGGCAAGGGATCTATACAATGAGGAGTGAGGGCTCAGGCCTCCCCAGTGACTTGGACATTCATTTCTCCACCAGGTTCTGTAGGTAGGCCTTGTACTGGTGGAGGGAAGGGAGAGTGGGTGGCTGTTGGAAACATGCAGGTCGACAGTGATCTCCAGTAAGCAGGCATCCCCTAATAGGGCTGTATCTAACAGAGCCCTTGAGCCACGTGGGAACAACCTTGAGCATCATAAGCCTCTTGATCCACAGATGGTCCTGGGATCATGACTCCCCCACCAAGAAACAGAGGTTGTAGCTTGGGGAATGTCTACTTCCTTCAGCAAAGACCACCAGATATGCCAGGAAAGGGCCCTGGTCAAACATGCCTCCTTTCCTGATACTGGAGACCTCGCCATTGGCAGGTGACCACTGCCAGGAAGTAGCTTCTAGCTCACAGCCCAGTAGATCTGGCACTGCCCCAACCTTTGGGCCTAGAGAACTGATCTACCCTCTAGAGAACTAGCTTCTCCTCCCCACCCAGCCTGCCTTCAGGCAGCTCACTACAAGCCTCAAGTAGCTAGTCATGGCTTTGTCAAGGGCACTCCTAGTCTAGCAGTCTTATTAGCTGCCCTGGCCACGTCCTATCCCCTGCTTCTGACCCCACCCGCCATGGGTCCCTAAAGCAGAAGACAATCAGCTGGAAGACCTGGCAGTCCTGGGAAAAGGTGGTGAAAGGTGGCACCTTGAACTTCCACTCTGAGCAGTTGCACCAGCGACCTGGAGGGAGAGACTGAGAAGTGTATGGGGGTCCATAGCCCTGGTCCTAGCCCCTCCCAGCCTCCCGCTGGCATTCACCTTCCTCTGGCACCAACAGCCACCTCAGCGGGTTTTCAGCGGGTTCCGAGTTTGAGCAGACAGCAGAGATGCCCAAGCAGGGGCTCAGAAAGAACTGAGAGGGATGCTCAGGGACCACAGCGAGGCTTGAGGACCCCCGACCTGGGAATGGGGCCAAGACCATGTCACTCAGTAACTCCTCCAGAATGTGCTCCGGGTATCAGGTACGGCTCTGCCTTTGTTGTCGGGAAAGGTATTCAGCTCAGAAAGTCCTCAACTCCTAAGGTGACAAATCTGTAGATGCTGCACACAGGTCGCGGGGATCCTTGGTGGGTCCTCCGCTAAACGCTACACTCACTTCCGGTGGGCGGACCAGAAATTCCCCTTCCGGGTCAGCGGGTCAGAGTGCCGGCACCGTCTGTCTCGGGCCGGTCTTGGCCTAGGTCTGGAGGGGTTGCCCTTTTGCAGGGGACCCTGCGGCCGGCGGTGTGCCCAAGACCTGAGGATGAGGAGTGCGTGCGGCCCTGGTCCCACTCCCAGGCCAGGTAGGATCCCAGGCCTTCCCGCACGGGGGCGTCAGGGTGGGGTGGGGGGCAGCCCCCTCACCCCCCCAGCCCCGGGTACAAAGACTGAACACGCATTTATGCTGGTGTTAATGCTAAGAAGTTCTGAACCAAAGTGAGTTTCCAGATTAGTTCAGACAAGAACCAGTTCCAGGAGTTGTCTGCCTTTGGTTTTGTCACCTATCTCAAGAATCTTGAATTTGGTGGATACCCCTGGGCTCATCTAGATACATCTAGATCATGATAATGGACTTATCTAGATGATGTTTTGGACTAGGGCCTTGAGATATTTCTGACCATGTTGGACTAGATGAGTCTCTGGGAGTGGAAATATAATCTTAAAGATATAGGGAGAGAATAATCATATCTCTCCTGGTGTATCTGGAGCTTGTGGGAAAATGTGTAAGGGATCATCATTCATTAATTTACTCATTCACTTGTTCATTCAACAAAGATGTTTGGAGTGTTTACTATGTGCCTGCTTGGTATTGGGCCACAGGAACCTTCACTGGAGCTTGCGACTTGGAAGGTGATACCAAAGTAAATAGATGATCACAAAATAGGGTGAGAAGTAGTGTGATGAGGGTCAGCCCATGGAGCTGTGGGAGACGGCCCTGGAAATTGGGAACACTTCTCTGAAGAGGTGGCACCTGGCCTGCGTGGGAAATTCCAGGCTGAGAGACCCACAGGTGTGAGGGCCTGAAGGCAGGAGAGAACCTGGGACCTTCCGGGAACAATCTGTATTCTCTAGAGCCTGAGCACTGTGTTTGGGGCAAGGCACGTCAGGCTTCAGGGCTGGAGTGTGGACAGCACCCTGATCACAAGGGCTTGATGAAGCAGTCTGGGGTGCCTGGGCTCCATCCTGAAAGCAGCTGAGAGCCATGTACAGGTTTTCGGCTATGGAGATTTTGGAACTGTTTTATATATTTATGTCAAATATTTTCACCCAGAGTTTTCGTTTTATGTTTCCTCGATTTTATGAACCAAGGGGGAAATACTGTGTATTTAAGTGAAAAGGGAAAGTAACTTTCTGTTTCTTAAAAACAAAAAGCCTCTAAGGGTACCTAGCTGATTTAGTTAGGAGAGCATGTGACTCTTGATCTCTGGGTGGTGAGTTCCAGCCCCACAGTTGGGTGCAGAGATTACTTAAAGATAAATGAACTTAAAAACAAACAAACAAACAAACCTCTACGGAATGATGGCTGAGAAACTGTAGTTTCTAAATTTTATACATTCCTGTGCTCTTAGATTTTAGAGACATTTCATGACATGGCATACAGAGCCTGCAAGTTAATTAAGCCATCAGCTTAGAAGGTTGCTGGTAGATTCCACGCCAGTTTCGAGGGTGTGTATGTATTCTGTATGGGGAGCTGGTTAAAAACATCCATAACATTATGATAATCCTCCCTGAATATCGCTAGGGTTTCAACTGGTATTTCATCTCATTCTTGGAGTCCTTGCCCATGAAGGGCCTTGCTTCCCTGGAAAGGTAGGTGAATGTGCAATTAATAGGAAGAGCAGAAACATGTTCAGTTTGGTGAGAACCTGACTTCCCTGTCTCAGAAGGTGAAAGGAAAAAGTCTGTGGTTTTGTGAGCAGAAGAAGGGAGGGGAGGAGCAGCCGGGATGATTGATGACGCTGTGAAAGTCACACAATTGCTGCCAAGGTGGTTTTTCACCCCTGGAGCAGGGTGATCTCATTTGCTGCTGCATATGCATTCAGCCTTGGTTTTCTGGTCTCCTAGCCATGAGGACACGTGTGAATATGCTGAATGTGTATGTGTGCTCCCGGAAGGCTGGGAGGATTTTAGAGACAGACTAAGCGGGATTCACATTCTGCTCTGCACCTTGCTTTGTGAGAGCCTGGCGCAGTTGCTTACCTGACCTGATCTGATTTCAGGATGCTCACCTGGCATGGGCTTTTGTGAGAATTAAATGAGATGAGATATTTTTGTATCGTGACTGGCACATAACTGCTGTTCCATAGATGTTAATTTTTTTTCCCAACCCTGGACTGAAGCTTCCTTTAATTGTTTTCCAGGGGACTAGCCATTTGTCTCCTTGACTCCCTATCATGCTTCCTTTTCACTGGTAGGGAAGCATATTTAGGGTAGCAGAATGACCTGCATTCCAGTCCTTGTGTTACTACTTACTTTGGGCAGGTGGCACAGTACTTTTGAGACTTAGATTCCTTCTTTATAAAATGGGAACAGTAATACTCAATATTCCCATACCTTCTACAGTGTTTGCGAGGACTCTGTAAAGTAAGGCAGGGTTCTCAAACTTTAGAATGCGCCAGAATCACTCGTTTAAAACTTGTTAAAACAGATTGCAGGCCTCTGTCATCCTCAGGGGTTCTGATTCAGTAAGTCTGGGGTGGGGCCTGAAAATTTGCATTTCAAACCAATTCCCAGGCCACACTTGGAGAACAGTGCCTGGCACACATTGAACACCAGATGGATGTGAGCTACTATCATCCGTTGTCTTGTGGGGCAGGGGCAATATGATAGACACAGCAAGCTGGCTAGAATTCTAATTTTAGGGTCCTTATTTTGACTATGTGAAATAATTACTTAATTTTCAATTTATGTAGAACTGCTAAAAGTAGCGAGGAGGGCAGCTCCTGGGTGGCTCAGTCGGTTAAACATGGGACTCTTGATCTGGGCTCAGGTCAGAGTAGTGAGATCAGCCCTGTGTTGTGCTCGGCACTCAGCATGGAATCTGCTTGTCCCTTTCCCTCTACCTTCTCCTCCCCCAATAAATAAATGAATAAAATCTTAAAAAAAAAAAAAGTAGAGAGGAGGAGGAATTTAGTGTTTTAGGGGGTAAGAGTTTACAAGTCATTTCTGCTAAGGGCCTCTATATGACCTAGACCACAGGAATGAGGGGCCCAGACGGACCAGATCCCACTGGCAGTTTTATCAGTCTGGTCCCCTTGAGGCATGACAGGCTCAAAAAACAAATTTCTGAGATATTCTCCTATTGCTTTCTACTAGGTGTTGAGGACATGTTTGGGGAAAATGACAGGAGACTTCCACATGCCAGAATCTCCAAAGAGATTTTTTTTATAGAAAGTCTCATCATCCCCAGGGTTTTTAAGTATGTCAAGGAAGGATCTTCCCACTGAGGAAATCATAGGCCCTGACTCTTTTATTTTAGAAGGTGGATGGCAAAGATAAGGGGCACGGTGACACCTCTGCCACCTAATGAGCAGTCTGAATTACAGATCTAAAATTAACATCTTCTCCTCCTCCCTCCCACCCACCCACCCAATACTTAAACTCTCCTTTGTCATTGCTTCTCAGAGCACTTGAAGTGCTACCTGGATCCGAAAACCTTTACAAACAGCCGGGCCTGGGGCTGAGTGTTGAATTAGGGTTCAGAGTCTAGGTTCTGCAGTCAGGTGGATGGGGCGCATCTCCTGATTTTGTAGCTTGGAGTATGACCTCATCAAGTGACCATCTGAACTCCATTTTCTTATCTAAGTTGGAGGCAGTAATAGTACTCATTTCAAAGGGTGTTTATGAGGGATAATTAGGTAAGCAAGTGAGGACTCAGGGAATGACAGCTATTGTTTCTGTGGTGGTGGGGGGTTTGCTTTTAAGAGTTCTGGGCTGGCACCACTCCTACATGACCTCCCCAAACTGTCTCTTTTACAGAATTCTCCAACAAGTTTCGTTTGATTTGTGGGGCCTAGATTCTCAGCTTTTCCCAATTTCTTTATATAGCTTTGGGCAGGGGTTAGAGCCATGAGCCGAAGGATCTCTTCTCACCTGGTGATGTGGGACACTCAGTGGCTCAGAGGCCAAGGTGACAGAATGTAGGCTTGGGTCAGGGGGTACAGTGAGGATCTAAGGGACCCCAGGTCTGTTAGCCTTCCCAAGAGGCTGCATCCTGGGCTGCACAGCAGTATTTTAATACAGGCCACAGTGTTCATGGGATGACAAGGGTGGGTGGGTAGTAGATAGTAATGTACATGAGGGGATTGTTCCTGGGGTTTTCCCTCTTGAGGAGAAGTCCCTAAATAATGGCAGTGGCAGGAACTATGGTTGTACAGGTGGCAGCAGGTGAGGCAGGGGACTTGGAGTGATACAGCTGAAACATGCTGCCCAGTGCTGGCCTCATGGTAAGCTTCCAGGAACCGGTCACTATTATTAGTTGTTCCCCGATAATCTGACCTCTTCCTGGTGCCCAAGGGACTGGGCAGTCTCTGCTGTGAGCATCAGAGGTTAGGAGAGCTCTCAGCCCCTCCTTCCTTGGAGCTTTTTGAAGAATGCAGTGTGGGATGTTAACTCTATTTCAAGTTTATTTTCTCCATCACATGTATGATGTATCTACTTTTTTTTTTTTTTTTTTTTTTTTTTAATAAACATATAATGTATTTTTATCCCCAGGGGTACAGGTCTGTGAATCGTCTGGTTTACACATTTCACAGCACTCATATGATGTATCTACTTTTGAGAGGAAAGAGTACCTTCACCTTATGTGCCAGGAAGTACGATGATCCTGGATGGCTTTGAGGAGCACTAGATTGGAATCAGAAGACCTGGGTTCAAGTCCCAGCTCAGTTACCTTTGAGATGTGAGGCCATAGGGGAAAGGGGAAATAGAGAGAGAAAGAGAGAGAGAGAGGGAGGGAAACAAGCCATAAGAGACTCTTAATGATAGAGAATAAACTGGGGGTTGATGGAGGGAGGTGGACAGGGGATGGGCTAGATGAGGGATGGCCTTTAGGGAGGGCGGTTGCGATGATGAGCACTGGGGCTCAGATGTAAGTGATGAGTCACTGAATTCTACTCCTGAATCCAATACTACACTACATGTTAAGTAAGTAGAATTTAAATAAAAACTTGACACACTAATAAAAAGAAATGTGAGGTCACAGGCTAATTATTTAACTTTTTCTCATTTGTAAAATGGGGACAAAACTGCCTATCTTACCAACAGATAATAAACATAGAAGTGTTTTGTGAACTGTTAAGTTCTGTTAAGGGAATTAAGGAAATGGTTTTGGTGTGGCTGATGATGAAGTCATCTAGACCTACTGGCATTCAGCAGGGGGATGGTCTTTTATTCCAACATGAAGACTAATGAGGGAGTTGAGGCATGGAGCCAGGTGAGGGACACAGAGGCACTTTGGGATATCCCTGGGTGTTCACTACCTACTCCTGAGGCCGGTTCACAGGACACAAGTCCCATAATCTTACCAGAAGGCATCACTGGGCCAAACCTGAGGACTCGACAGGTGCCCCTCCCTCTCTACTGCTATCATTGTTTATTGCTACCTAACTTCCAGGCTGGGAACTTCTAGGCTCTTAGCACGGGGCCTGCCATACAGTGGGGATTCCATGAGGGTTCACAGAATTATTTGATGTGTATGTGAGTGAGAGGATGTGTTTTCTTTTTTTTTGGATCATGGTCCTTGACTATTTTCTGCACATTTACTCTCATTCTCACACCTCTTCTTTTCCTAAAATACCTTCAAAGCAGTCCACAAACTGGAACATGGAAACAGCGATACTTGGGGCTAAAAAAACCAGGAACACCTGAGAAGGAACAATATGAATTATTCCTTCCTGAGCTGTTTGGGCCTTGGGGACCAACTTTGGGGAAGAAAGGAGACTCAGGAATTAGTTGCTGGTGATGGGATGGGTTGGGGGCAACAGGCAAAATCTGTGCAGAATCAGTCTGTCTTGACACAACAGTACAGCTCCTTGACTTAAAGGTAACTAACATAACACACCACACACACACACAAAAGAGAGAGATGTGAACTTTTCCAGCCCTGGGAATAATAATTGCTTTCTCAAAAAAGACAAGGAACTTACAAAATAAATCTGGTGATGGCTCCCCTTGTTATTAGGGTTGAAATGGGTGATCTGTGTGTTTTCTCAGGGCTTCAGTGATTCTAAGCCAGGAAACAGCTTAATTATTTGCCAGGCTCCTTTGTTGCTCCCATAACCTGTTAGGAGTGGTAACAACAATGACATGGATGAGGAGAGTGCTCTTTCTGTTAGACCTTGTTCTGTACCTCCCCATGCTTACTTTGACTCATTTTTCACAACAACCCTATAAGGTCGGTTATAACCTCCACCCCATTTTACAGCTGAGGAAACTGAGGTTCAAGGGGTTAAGTAATTACCCCAAGGTAACGCAGTCAGTCACCTTCATTTGAACCATGTTTAAATCCTGATAGCTAACAGCCACGCCCTTCTCCTGAACAGCCTCCTTCAAAAAGTGGAAGGTCGCCTCTGACGTATTTTCCAAGCAGTTCAAATGAAACCCTTCAAAATACAGATTGTGTGTATTTCCTGGACCAGAAATCCTCCCCCCTCCCCAGTCCCTCCCTTCAAGAGTTTTTTCATACACTCCTCACTACCCCAGGGTTCAGCCTGGAGCCTGGGGGAGAAAATGGGACAAGAGAACAATAAAACAAAAGACCCCAAGGCTTCTAATGGATCATGATTGAAATGCGCTTTCCCAGCTACACAAAATGTCAGTCTGGTTCTCTTTGTTCTAAAAGTTCTGCTTTCACAAAGCATCAATTTCCCCTAATAATAAGCCTTTTTATTCTTCATCTAATGATGCAGCCTGGTCTTGAGAATTCTTATGATCTCTATTGCGCATCCAGGATGACAGACGCACAGACAATGAATTTCTCACTTTCCTCCTTTACCTTTTGCATCATGCATGATTCCCCCCAGTGCAAGCAGGGGCTCTGAGCAGTGTCCCCCCATTTCCTCTACTCCGTCACTCCCACCCAGCCATGCACAGGTCCTTGAATTCTCCACACAGCATCATCAGTTCTCTGTAAATAAGCTCATTTCCCCCTCCTCCCCACAGTGACTCTTCTGTCAGAGTGTGCTATGGGTGTGCTATGGGCACTTCCCCATGGCGGGGGACAGTATTTTTGACTGGTTGTATGTTTGAAGTAACATTTATCACACGTGAGCTGTGTTCTAGACACACTCTGAGAGTTTGAACAGATGACCTCATTTGCTGCTCACAGCATTCTGGTAGTGAACCCACTGTACAGAGGAGGAAGCTGAGGGACAAGATGTCCAAAGACAAAGCCCTCCAAGTGTCTAGGTTCTAGAGCCTCTCTTAACCAGTGGATTGGCTTGAGGTTGTCTGGAAACTTCTATGTGAAAGTTGGACAGTGTTGAGAGTAATACCTGGCTTTTGAAGTTTTTAGCCCAAAGGACTCTGGAGAATCAAGGTGGACAATAACCTTGGAAGGGTCAAGGTACGCAATAACAAAAACTATAGGGTTTACAGAACAGCCACAGACCATATGAGATTACCGAAAAAGGACACAAAGCGGGGCACAGGAATGGTAGTGGGAAATGCCCCTGCTCTTTCTTGCCTCTACCTGTCCCAACCTACAAGACCTTCTCCTAGTCATCTGCATTGTCCCTTCACTTCTCTCCCATTGTGGCCATCCAGAGATTGGTAGTGGGCCCTCAGGACATCAGTTCTCAGAGTTTCAGATAGGTCGGTGTCACTCGGAGAGCTTCTCTAAAGTGCGGATTCTGGACATTCTGATTCAAGAGGCCTGAGACAGGGACTCACCGTTTTTCATTCTTAACTTAAGCACCTCAGAATATCCTAATGCAAGAAGCTTCCAAGCCGCTATTTAAAGTAACCACTGCTTCTCAGATTACAGCATTAGGAAAAGGAAGCAAGAAGCCTAGTTTTCAGCGGCCTAGCTTTGCCTTGAGCACACTCTCATGGATGGCTGTGAGCGGAACTCATCTCGTCGTGACCCCAGCACCACTTGGTTGTTGTTGCCCTTGGCCTTTACCTCTGCTGCTGGGGAGGAGGCAGCTGAGTAGCTCTTCGTCTGATCTGCTGTGCTTATTGCAGGAGCTCAGTAGTATTTGTTGTTATTTTTTTAATCTTGACTGGAATCAAGATTTTTATCTTCTGGTCTGAGATCTCCTACCAGGAGCCTTTCTAACCTTTGAATCCCCATTTAGACCTACTGAAATGATCAAGAAAGAGTAGGGAAGAGATACTGCACTCAAGAAAGACGGCTGCTTGTTTAGATGTGGACACAACTGAAGTTGCCTCAAAACCCATTTCCTTTGATTAAATTATGCTGGAAACCTCACCTCTCACAGGAGGCTTTTTTTCCCAAGAAGAGGAGTGGCCACCCTTCCCATCCCAGATATGATCTCCTGCCAGGCACTCCCAACTGTTGTGCTCATTTTGCACCCGACACATCAGTGTCTCGTTGCCTGTAATCACCATCTCCATCGGGTTAGCAATAAATCTCTGAACAGGTTCTGCAATTCATTATGTGGCTTTTCTCAGTCCCTAGCATGCTTCTAAAACCAGGACTCTTCTGATGTCCACATAGGACTATAGGCTCGAGCAGGTTAGGAGATATCTCTCTCGAGAGGCTAGCATAGTGCCTGAAATACACAGGGTGTTCAGTGAATGTTTGTTGATTAAGTGATTATAATTTTATAAATCCACAGGTTTGGTTGTTATTCTTCTATGCTTTTTCCTTCAAAAAAAATTTTTTTTAAATTCTAGTTAGTTAACATTACAATGTAATGTTGGATTTAGGACTAGAATTCAGTGATTCATTATTTATATATAACACCCAATGGTCAACAGCACAAGTGCCCTCCTTAATAACCATCTACCCCATCCCCCACCCACCTCCCTGTGTCACCCTTCAGTTTGTTCTCTTATTGTTGAGTCTCTTACGGTTTGTTTTCTTCCCTCTCTCTTTTCCCCCCCTTTCTCATAAGTTCATCTGTTTTATTTCTTTCTCTGACTTAATTCACTTAACATAGTACACTCTAGCTCCACCCACGTCAGTGCAAATAGCTAGATTTCATTCTTTTTGATAACTGAATAATATTCCTGTGTGTGTGTGTGTGTGTGTGTGTGTGTACACACCCCATATCTTCATTTTCCATTCCTCAGTTGATGGACATTTGGCCTCTTTCCGTGGTTTGGCTATTGTAGGTAATGGTGGTATAAACATCAGGGAGCGTGTACCCCTTCAAATCTGTATTTTTATATCCTGTGGGTAAATACCTAGTAGTGCAATTGCTGGATTGTAGAGTAGTTCTATTTTTAACTTTTGAGGAACCTCCATACCGTTTTACAGAGTGGCTGCACCAGTTTGCATTCCCACATAGGTTTTTGGTTTTTTGGGTTTTTTTTTTTTTGAGGCCACTGTCCCTAGATGAGACTCTGTGGGGCTGGATAGGTATATGTCCACATAAAGTGACATTCTTCTCAGATAAAAATGAGAAAATTTGAAGTATTGTTTTAGTTTTGTCATAAAGCTAAATTTATTCAGTGTAGAAATAATGCCTATTCTGAGCCTGTGTTCTTCCTAATTTGGAGGTATTAAAATTACCGTTATTTTGTGAGGTGACAGTAAGAGATGTGACTATATTGAGTAAACTGACTCCCACCCAGTTCTTTTGAGGAGGCTCCTACATCCCTTGCCTAGATGACTTGCCTAAGTGACTCCAGGTAACTCCAGAAGCAGCCTGCCTGAGCCTGCTCTTCCCCCTTATCTATCATGACAAACCAGGGAAGCTGATTCTGGCTTTTGCTAGCTTGAGGTATTTCCTCAAACACAGAAAGAATATTTAAAAGATGATGGGTCTAAATGCAGTGTACTCTCCTCAGTTGGATCCTGGAACAGAAAAAGAGCACTGGTCGAAAAACTGTTAAAATTCGAACAAAGTGGGGCGCCTCAGTGGTTCAGTGGGTAAAGCCTCTGCTTTCAGCTCAGGTCATGGTCTCAGGGTCCTGGGATCGAGCCCCACGTCGGGCTCTCTGCTTAGTGGGGAGCCTGCTTCTCCCTCTCTCTCTATGCCTGCCTCTCTGCCTACTTGTGATCTCTGACAAATAAATAAATAAAATCTTTAAAAAAGAATGTTTAAAAAAAATTCGAACAAAGTTTGTAGTTTAGTTGATGGCAGTCCGCCAGTATAAATGTCTTCATTGTGCTGGCTGTACCACGGTTATGTAAGATGTTAACAGGAGAAACTGGGTGAAGAGTATAAGAAGTCTTTGTACTATTTTTGTAACTTTTCTAAGAATTTAAAATTATTCCAAAATAACAGGTTTATTTAAAAAAAAAAAGAGAGAGAGAGAGACATGCTCACAATCTTGGGTGGTGAACTATTCAGTTGACCAGAGTTACCTTTTAAAAATGTAAATCAGAGCACAACAGTATCTGTCTTAAACTCTGTCAGTGGCTTCCCATTGCTCTATGGATAAAATCCCAAGTCTGTACCAGGTCCTTGGGACTTGGCCCTGCTTATTTCTCCTCCCTCGTCTCCTCTCTGTCTACTCTTTGACCACTTTATTCTACTCATGCTGGCCTTCCTCCAGTTTCTTGATGAGGCCATGCTTGTCCCCGCTTTAGGCCTTTGCCCTGGCTTCTGTCTTGAATGCTCTTCCTCAAGGTCTTCACATGGCTGGCTTGTCTTGATAGTTGGGTGCCTTTGCTGCCCACCCACTATAAAGTAGCTTCCCTGCCTATCCTCTCCTTCATTTCACTCTGCTCTGTGTACTTCACAACACTTAACACCGTCTGTCAAATTATTTAAATGATTTATTTGCTGCTTATTTGTTTACTGTATTCTCCTCCCCCTGGGATAGCAGAGGTTTATTGTTCATCACTATATCTTGTCACCTAGAGCAATGTCTGGCACATAACAGAAGTTCTGGAATTACTTGCCGAATGAGCAAATGAAGGGGCATTTCATCTATGAAGCCTTCCTGACTCCTGGTCAGGGGTAAGAACCCTCGGTTCAGCTTCCATGGCTTCTGGCACTTCTCTTCCCCGTAGCTCTTGCCCCACTGGGTTGTAACTGTCCACTGACCTATTTGTCTCCTTTACTAGGCCCTGAGCTCTGGTGGGTAGAATGATGTTACTCACTTTCTTACTTTTAGAGAGGTCATAATACCTGAGACAACACTGACACCCAGCAGTGGTAAAACTCATTAGGGCCCCTGGCTCGGACACTTGCTGGCTAACTTTGGGAGTCAGAAGTGAACCCTATTTTATTACTGATTTATGTATTTATTTATTTTTGGGAGAGAGATAATTTTGAGCAGGCTCCACACTCAGCACGGAGCCTGATGTGGGGCTTGATCTCACAACCCTGAGTTCACCACCTGAGCTAAAATCAAGAGTCAAATGCTTAACTGACTGAGCCAACCAGGCACTCCAGAAGTGAACCCTTTTAGACAAGACCAGTCACCGATCACTTCATTTATCTTTGTGTTATCAGGACCTTGCATTGGAATAACAGTCTATGCATTTTAAATAAATAAAGGAGAGAATGGGACAAAATAGGCTGGTTATGAGATTGGAGGGGGAGTTCAGAAATGGACTTTGAAATTTAGTCAATATCTAAGTACTGCCCAGAGTGTACTCTCAAGGGGGGAGTGAATCGGCTGTCTCAACATTCGTTCTGTCTTCCTATGTGTTATCTCTTATCTATTTCCTTATGTCTCTTGTCAGTCACATTTTCTCCAGGTAGAGTTTTTCTTGACCATAATGTCTTCATCTCATTTCCGTCTCCCTTTCCTCCTACCTCCTTTCTGTTGCTAAGCCAGGTCTTTTCCAAACTGTAAACCCACAGTGGCTACTTTGGCTTCCCTAGCAACCTCACTCAGCGATCACCACAATGTGCAGGGGACACCCATGGAAAGAAACAACCTCTTCCCCTGATGAAGTGTCAGCCTTTCATCTTTCTCTGATTTGAGCAAGAAATGCCAGAGAACCTTGGAAAAAATGTATAACTTGGAGCTAGACTGAATGGCGCTCGAAACCCTTTCTTAGACATATAGGTGGCTAATAGATGGATGAAAAGATGCTGAACATCGCTTATCATCAGGGAAATGCAAATCAAAACCATAGTAAGATGTCATCTTACATTTGTCAAATGGCTACAGTCAAAACACAAGAAATAACAGATGTTGGCAAAGATGTGGAGAAAAAGGAGCCCTCATGCCCTGTTGGTGGGAATGCAATCTGGTGCAACCACTGTGGAAAACAGTATAGAGTTTCCTTTAAAAAAAAATTGCAAGTGGAATTATTGTGTGATCCAGTAATTCCACTACTGGGTATTTACCCAAAGAAAACAAAAAACACTAATTCAAAAAGATAGTTGCACCCCTATGTTTATTGCATTATTATTTACAGTAGCCAAATTATAGCAGCTTAAGTGTCCACTGACAGATGATGGATAAGAAACACATTACACACACACATACACACACACTGGAATGTTATTTGGCCATAAAAAGAACGAAATCTTGCCATTTGCAACAACTTGCATGGGTAGACCCAGAGTATATAATGCTAAGTGAGTAAGTCAGAACAAGACAAATACCAGATGATTTCATTCATATATGGAATTTAAGAAACAAATGAACCAAAAAGAAAAAAAAAAGGATAGAAGAAAACAAACTCTTAAATACAGAGAACACAGTGATAATTACCAGTGGGGAGGTGGGTGGGCAGATAGGCGAAACAGATAAAGGGGAGTAAGCATATACTTATCTTGATGAGCACTCAGAAATGTCTGGAATTTTGAATCATTATATTGTACATGTGAAACTAATATAACACTGTATGTTAATTATACTTCAATTAAAAAAAAGCAACAAAAATAAGCCATTTTGTAATAAGTGAGTGATTTAGGGCAGGAAGTTTAATCTCCCAGAGCCTTGGTTTCCTCATCCACAGAATGGGAATATGGCTGTTGATGGACACATGTGTGTACATGCATAACCCCCCCTGCCCCCCATGCCACATACGTATCACATGGCCTACCTTCTTGTCCTTTCAATATTAGCTTAAATCTTATCTGCTTTCTCTAAAGTAGATGCCTTGGTCTCAGCCATGGCACTTCTTAAAATTTATAATGAATTGATTTATATGTATTTTGGGTTATTTCCCCCATTAGGGTATAGATAAGAAGTATAGTTATCGTCAGCACTGTACGCAAGGCTTTGCAACAGAGGTTAGAATAGAGATGGCAAATTATTATGTCATTATTAATCCACTGTTTTGTATGGGCAGTGGAGAAATTATTGCCAAGAAGGAAAATACACATCTCTGGGCAACAAGATCCTCTTTGCTTGGTTAATGGAGAGACTAGATTCACAAAGGTCAAGCCGTGGTCTGGGGGTGCTGACCAAGAGGATCTTACCTTCCAATGAGTGCATGTGTTTCAGTGGCTGTCAATTTATCATCAGCCCCCGAGTTTGAGAAGATAAAGTTTCTTGGATGTTTCTTGCCCTCCAGTCTGCTTGTGTAGTTTCGATTTATTTTAGTAATGAATTCAGTTGGCATTTTCCCTCTGGAACCCTGTTATTAAAACAAACTTGACAGAGACTCTGCTTGCAGGTACAGCAGCGTAGGAATGAAATGAACTCCTATGTACAATATGAGTCTCAATATTGGTTCAGCCTTGGTATGACACTTAGAATGAGTGAGAGCAGTGGGAATCTCATTAATCCTCACAATTTAGCACCAGCCTCCAGGAGAGGAGAAAATCTTGTCTGATTGTAGTGTCCTGTTAGCCTTGTAAATTCACAGGAAAGGGCAATAAAAGGAGCAGGAATATTTTTCCCAACTCTTTGGTCATTTGCTCATGAATCTAAGACAGAAGACTAACTGAAAGGGATTTGTACATAAAATGAAATTGTAGTGAGAAGACTCAGATAGCTGGAGAGAATTGTTATCAGTTATTCATTCATCTTTCATTTACTGAGCATCTAATATGTGCTTGGCACTATTTCAGGCACTACGCATGGAAACCTTAAGAAGCCATTCAAAATCCTTGCCCCCAAGGAGCTTACATTCTGGTAGGAAGAGATAGACAACAACCGAATGAGAAAGTTAATTCATAACTTCTGTAAAGAAAATAAATCAGGGTGATGTCAATAGGACTCTCAGATGGGAGTAGTGGGAACTTTTAGGTTAATAGGGAAAAATTCTCTGGAAATGTGACATGGGAATGAAAAATGGATTTTTGGATGGAAGCAGCTGCAGAGATGGAAGTTAATAGCATGCCTGCTAAGGAACAGAATAGGAGGAAGCCTTGTGCCTGAAATGAGTTCAGCATTAGGGAGAAAAAAACCCCACAATCCTTTCCAAATGCTAAAATACAAATAATTACACTTCCCCATTCTTAACTACTTATTAGTGATGTTTATTACTTAATAGCAACGTAATCCTGGACACATTATTCATTCACTCTAATCTGACAGCTATTACATGACAGTCATAAAGTCTGTACACCTGCATGGCCTTCTTACATTCATACATGGTAGCAATAAAGGCTAGTAACTATTGAGCTCTTATTGTGTGCTGGGCACTGTGCTAAGTGCTTCACCTATAATATAGCATTTACTCTTCTGGATGACTTTCTTAATAAAATAAGAAGCGCTATAATCTCTGTTTTGCAGATGAGGAAACTGAGTGCAGAAATGGTGAGTAGTTTGCTTGCGGTCATTCAGAGTTGGGATTTGAACCCATGCTTTTTTTTTTTTTTTTTTTTAAGATTTTATTTATTTATTTGACCGATCACAAGTAGGCAGACAAGCAGGCAGAGAGAGAGGAGGAAGCAGGCTCCCTGCTGAGCAGAGAGCCCGATGTGGGGCTTGATCCCAGGACTCTGGGATCATGACCTGAGCAGAAGGCAGAGGCTTTAACCCGCTGAGCCACCCAGGTGCCCCCAATGCTCTTTTCTTCCAAATCTCTCAGCCTTACCCTGGATATCTTCCGGATGTGGAAGCCTTACAACAGTGTCCATCCGGTGCCTAGCCCAGTGTTTGCAAGTGGTAGCTCTCAGTGCTTCTAGTTCCATTGTTACTATGCACATTGTCTTTCTTCCATTTTACAACAGAATGATTGATTTTAGACCCTGCATTTTAGAACGTGCCCTTCAGAAGTCAGGGATTTCCCATAGAGCTGGAGCTGGAAGCCAGATCTTCTGATTCCTAATCCCTAGGTCTTTTCTCTGTAGTGTATCTCCCCGGAGTTTTTGCTTATTATAATTAAGCCTATTTTGAAAGGAACCCTCAGAAATACACACTGGATTTGCTTTAGTAGATCCAGCTGTTTGCAAAACAATAGGTTCAATTTTCTTCTTTAATACTGCTTCTATTAACATTTAAAAGATCCCTCCATATTCATTGTTCCTATTTTAAGCTGAAAAATCATCAGAGCATTTCAGTATTCATCAGCTGATAAAACCCACCAGGTTTCTGAACCGACACCTACTCTGCCACCTGTTGCCCAGGCACTACTCTCTGTGCCTGTCTTGCTCCTCCTTGTGTACGGTCCCAGGAATTTCAGGTTTCCCTAGGACTTCTCTGCTGGGAAAGTTTGTTCCTGGTAAGTAAGTTTGTTTCTCGTTTTTGGCATGTGGTCATTCATATTCTCTTGGATTTTTAGACTGGAATTTTAAACTTGAAATATTTTCTTCAAAAAAATATTCTTGGATAGGATTGTTGGAATATAGAATCTACCTCTGAGGCTTGAAGAAAACACATCTGAGCTCTCTGCCTTGCCAGGCAATTACAGTTATAAATGGAAAGAGGACATGACAGAGGAAAAGTAAGGCAGAAGGGGTGTCTCTCCCCTTGTTATCCATGAGGCTAAAGCTTCTTCTGATCTATCTTTGAGATTGGTGCTGATGTATATACCTCCAAATCAGATGTTGTCTTTGGACTTGAGACGTCTTCTCCATGTCTACACTTAGAAGTCAAACAGGCAACTCAGATTTAATGTGATGAAGACAGACTCCTGACTTTCATCCCCAGACTTGCTCTTCTCTCAGTATCTCCGTATCTATTAATAGCAAATCTGTGCTCAAGTAAAAGTGTTGGCGTCTTCTCCATTTTTCCTTCTCTTATATGACCCTGTGTCCAATTCATCAGCAACACCTGTTGGCCTTCACCTTCAAAATAGATTCAGAAGCTGACCATGTTTCACTACCTTCACAGCTGCCACCAGGGACCAAGCTACCGTCCTCTTTCCTGATTTCTGTGGTCTCTTAACTGGCCTTTTGATTTCACTCATGCCCTCCTTCTTCATACTTGGTGTGATAGCCACAGGGATCCTTTTAAATCTGTGTTGGTGTATGCCCCACCTTTGCTCGAAACACTCCAATGGCTTCCTGGAAAGTTAATGGTCTCCTGGTTGGCTCAGTTGGTTAAGCATCTACCTTCAACTCAGATCATGATCCTAGGGTCCTGGGATCCAGCCCTGTTTTGGGCTCTCCACTGAGCCAGGAGTCTGCTTCTCCCTCTCCTTCTGAGATCTCTCTCACATTCACTCTCTCTCAAATAAATAAATGAAATCTTTAAAAGAAGAAAAAAAAGGAACAAAAGTTAAATCCTTAAAATGGCCTATGAAGTCCTCCAGGATCCTGCCTATCCCCATTATAATTATAATCTCGTCTAATCTACCCCCTCATCCATTCCAGAATGTAAGTTCTATGAGGGAGGAATATTTGTCTGATTTTTCACTCTATTTCTGGTGCCAACAATAGTACCTGGCACAAAGTAGGCACTTGAGCATATTTTTCAAATGAATGAATGAATGACTGTTAAGAGATGACTGTAGTGCCCAATTCTATTAAGTCAGGAATCATTTCATTACAAACAGAAAATCAATTCAAATTGAATGTGGTTGGATCACTTCTAATGTGATTGGAAGTTCAGGGATGCATTACTTTTAAGGTAGCTCTATGCAGGAACTCAAATGAAGCCATTGGTCATTGACTCCCTTTGTCCATTGTCTCTTTTTCTTCCCTTTTAGTTTCATTCTCAGGCAGGCTTTCTTGGTCACATAAACTTCAGCTACATAATACTACATTAATAATCCCAGTGGGGACAAGTCCAGGAGACAATCTCATTGGCCCAGGTTGAATCAGATGCCTCTTTCTGAACTGGTCACTGTGATCCAGGGTGATGAAATGCTTCCATTGGCCAAGCTGATTCATCTAACCACCTCTCGTGTAGAACATGAGAGTAGGGGTATCAGGCCCACCAGTACTCTGTAGATTGAGAGAGAGGGAGGGCTCTTCTGTAAAAGAAGTACAGTTATCATTGTCAGGTTCATCCCGCATTCATCCATACATACACATACATAATACTTTGGTATGTCCCAGCCTTTGTTCATTTAGTGACCACTCTCCTGAATGCCTTCTACCTTCTCTGTGCATATAAAAGCCAACACATTCTTAATGGCCCAGGTTAAGTACCATATTTTCTAAAATGTCCTCATTTTTCTCTCTAATCCCCATGTAGCTCAAAATGATTTATTCCTTTCATCCTTCTCCATAGTACTTTATTTATTCTTCTCTTGAGGCAGCATTTTTTTTTTTTTTTTTGCCTTGGGTGGATGTTATGTTGTACATACCTATATTCCCTATTGGACTCTAAAATCTTTGAGAGCTTGGACATGTTTTTCCCCCTACACAGCTAGCCAGTTATAGTAGTACTCTACACCTAAGAAGTATCTAAGAACTGTTTGTGAAATGAATGAACAACAAACTGAATTAAATTAAACTTTCAGTTTGTCATTTTTCATCATCACCATGATATGTTTATTTGAATAGCACATCTATTTGTAGAGTATGTTTGGATTTATAAAATATTCTGAGGCCTTTCATCTTACTTACTTTTCATAATGGTATTCTGAAGTGGTTATTATCTCTGTTTTAAGAATAAAGATGGTGAATCTCAGGCAGGGAACTTTTTGGTCATGCAGTGGTAAGGACAAGAATTCAATGTAGGGCTTTAAAAAAATTGTTGTAATTGCTGGTGGAAATGCAAGCTGGTGCAGCCACTCTGGAAAACAGTATGGAGGTTCCTCCAAAAGTTAAAAATAGAGCTACCCTATGGCCCAGCAATTGCACTACTAGGTATTTATCCAAAGGATACAAAAATAGTGATTCGAAGGGGCACATGCGCCCCAATGTTTATAGCAGCAATGTCCACAATAGCCAAACTATGGAAAGAACCTAGATGTCCAATGGCAGATGAACAGGTAGAGAAAATGTGGTGTGTGTATATGTGTATGTATGTATATACATATATACACACATATATATACACACATACACATATATATACACATATATATGTATATGTGTATACACACACACACACACACACACACACATATATATATATATATATATATATATATAAAGGGAAGGAAAAATAAAGTAAGATAAAAACAGAGACGTAGGCAAACCATAGAGGCTCTTAACCACAGGAAGCAAAGTGAGGGTGGCTGGAGGGGAAGGATTTAAGGGATGGGATAGCTGGGCAATGGGCATTAAGGAGGACATGTGATGTGATGAGCACTGGGTGTTATATGCAACTGACGAATTACTAAATTCTACCCTTGAAACTTAATAATATACTATATGTTAACTAAATTGAATTTAAATAAAAAATTTTTAAATTGTGCTAAGATTTGTTTATTTTTAATTGAAGGATGGTTGACATTAGTTTCAGGGGTACAACATAGTGATTTGACATTTATATACATTATGAAATGCTAAATGCAAGTGCAGTCACCATACAAGTTTATTATAATATTATTGACTATATTCCCTATGCTGCACTTTTCATGAATTCAGATCTTTTAACTCCGTATTAATCACGAAAGACTCGTGAGTCTTTTGGCAACAAGTGGCAGTAACTCGAACCAGTGTTACTACAATAGGAAATTTATTGGTTAATTGGTGGCCCCCCCAAAGAACTATGTGTTTTGGTATTCATGTTGTTGTATTATGCCATCCCTCCGTGACCGGGCTTGGATGTGTGGTGGTACTTTAGCAAGCGTGATGTAAACAGAAGCTTGATTAGTTGCTGGCAGGTTGGAACTTGTCTGCTTGGAATGCTCCCTTTTGGAACACAGCTGGCATGCCCTAAGAAGCCCAGGCCACATGGAGAGACCATGGGGAAGGGGTGAGATGCTCAGGCAGCAGTCACAGGGGTGCCTTCAGCTTCGACCCAGCACCAGCAACCAGCATGAGTGAGCATGTCAGGTGTGATCCTGGATGCTCCAGCTCAGTCCAGCCTCCCCATGACTGAAAGCCATACTTACAGAACCATGACAGAGAATAAAGTGGTTGTCATTTAAAGGTATTAAGTTTCAGGGCATTTTGGTCTTCAGCAGTAGGTAACAGAATGACTTGAGTATCTTTGAGTTCACCTGCTCAACCTTGAACAAATCACTGTGGCCAGAGTGGTGGGGTCTTGTGCCTCCCTCAAGGACCACATGGAGCAGGGGGAGGAGATGCTCAAAAATCCTTCCACCATTGGGAAACTGTGCAGAACAGACAAAAATTGTAGCTACCAGAACCAGGTAGAGCCTGGGAAAAGCCAACATAGCTCCCCAGGGGGTCAGGCAAGAATCAGAGATTGTCAGAGTTAACAAGTTCAAGTCCTGCCATTTCATTTTACAAATAGTGCAGTTAAGGCCCAAAGACCATTTCCAGGGTCAAGATCCATCAGTTGTCAGGCCAGAACCCACAATGTCCTGGCTCCTACTCTAGGTCTCCTTCTTTTACCCTGTTTGCTCAGCAGTGATGGTTCTTGGAGTGGGGTGATTGTGGGGTTTGTGTGTGTGTGTGTGTGTGTGTGTGTGTGTGTGTGTGTGTGTTTGTTTCTGGGAGTTTGACCTGCGTGGGATAGAGGGGCCTTGGGCTGGGTGGGGGTGGGGGGATTGATGTAATCCTCCCAGAGTTCTGTTTTCAGCACCTAACACGCCTCTGGGTAGAGACCCATGTTCACATACAAATCAGCTCCCTGGATTTGGAGTTAGTCAGACCTAACTCAGCTCCAGCCACACGTGCTCTTTGGCCTTTGACACAATTGATTGTTAAACCAAGCAGCCCAGGACACATCTCTGAAGTGTTGTAGAAATTTTCATTGGGGAAGAATACTTACAGGCAACATCTGAGATCTTGGGCTTCATGTAATGCCCTGCTTGATGAGAATTTGTAGCTCTTTAGACAATTTAAGAGCAATTTTTGTGAAATTTCCCAGGACATTTTGTTTCCTCAGGCAAAAAATGGCTTTTGCTGCATGAACAACAGTCGCGTATCTACTCCAGAGAGAGGCAATCAACTGTAGCCTCTGACAAATCAATAAATATGGGTAGGAAACCAGATTCTTCATGTTCGCTATATCCACCATTTTCTTCCTTCCCATCTTGTCATCACTGCTAGAGAGAGAGTTGTAGGATGTTCATTCTGAAAGAGAATTTAGAGTTTATTTAGGCAACTGACATTTTTAGAAATGAGGAAATGGAAACCAGAGGGTGCTAAGGGCTTGTACCAGTCACACAGTAATTCCATGGATTGAGTTGGGATAAGAGTTCTCATCTTTTGACTCTAAGGCAAACCTCCTGTGGCCCTGAAATCTTTCATTGCCTTCAAGGATAGCTCTAACACGGGGTAGAGAGGAGGTTTTGAGGAAGGGAGATAGGGAGGGTGCTGAATGTCAAAGGAAACTGATTTATAATGATGGGACCTCAAGGAGTGACCAGAGGGCTCTAGATTTCACCAGTAGAGACTCTGGACTCTACTGCCAGTCTTTAGTCACAAACAATACCTGGATCTAAAATCCTTAAGAGCTTGCTTTCTCTTTTTTATTTTTATTTTTATTTTTTTAAAAGATTTTAAAAAATTTATTTGACAGACAGAGATCACAAGTAGGCAGAGAGGCAGGCAGAGAGAGAGGAGGAAGCAGGCTCCCTGCCGAGCAGAGAGCCTGATGTGGGGCTTGATCCCAGGACCCTGGGATCATGACCTGAGCTGAAGGCAGAGGCTTAAACCACTGAGCCACCCAGGCACCCCTGCTTTCTCTTTTTTAAAAAATTGAAGTATATTTAATATACAGTATTATGTTTAATCTGTAAGAGGTTTTTATATTCATAAGTCCCTCTAGAAAATTAGCCAGGCCATGTCTCATTTTCTCAGGGTCCTGACCCACTTGTCTGAGATTCAGAGAGGTTAAGCAATTTGCCCAAGATCACATAACGAGATGGAGTTAACTCTAAAGCCTGTGTCATTTGCATTATCCTGCACTGCCTTTTTGAGGGCTAGGCATAATCTTTATTGTAAAGGGAATTGCTTGTGCTAGGAAAAAAAATCACAGGAATAATATAGGAGCTTATTTATATTTAAATGATGCATAGTATAGCTCCTTGAGGATGTGGGCTCCAGGGTCAGACAATTCAGGTAAAATCTAAGTTCCATCACTTACTGTGTGATCACGGGGGAACATCCAGTCTCTCCAAGGAATATTTTAATATAAATGGAGTCATATACACATATGTGTTTGTATGTATGTGCCTGTATGTATAATAATTTCATTTTGTTTAAAGAACACCAAAGCAGGGCATCTGGGTGGCTCACTTGGTTAAGCTTCTGCCTTTGACTCAGCTCATCCGAGGGTCCAGAGGTCCAGCCCCGCGTTGGGCTCCCTGCTCAGCGGGAGCGTGCTTCTCCCTCTTCCCGCAGCTCCCCCTGCTTGTACTCTCTCTCTCTCTCTCTGTGTCAAATAATGAATAAAATCTTAAAAAAGAAAAAATAAAAACACACCAAAGCCATCTATTTGTATTTGAGCACATATGTATATAAATGCATAAAATGTTGGGAAGGCCATATTCTAGACTTAACAGTGATAGTTACTTATTTTGGAAGAGCAAAGCAGACCCTTTGTTTTATTATTTATACCTCACTAATTTTTAAATTTTATCCTACAAGAGGCTGTTTTCATGCATCCCCTGTGTTAAGTTTTTATATAGATTTTCTAAGTTGTTGTAAATTTTGAAAAAATATATAAATATGCAGAAAATATGGCACTCTTGTTACATCTTCCTAGAACAACTAAACCAGAACAAGTTATCAGCAGAGAGGTCCGAAGCCGGTGGGGAGTGTCTCTGACCAGCCACTCATTCTTGTCCACTTGACCTGATTTTTACCCCCAAGACCCACATCCAGTACTTTCCCATAAAGACGGCGAACGGCTTGGGAGCAGAGCCATGGTTGTTTGGTCACTTCCATAGCCTTATCTCCTAGAAGCGCAGGACTTTCAATCTTGGCGGTGCAAAATACCTATTTCTTCAATTGAAGCAGCGCTTTCCTGACCCACATTCTTTCCTCCTGGGTTCACGGGTGCAGCCTCAGTTCGCTTCCCTTCCTGCAGGTGGCAGTCCTCGTCGGCTGGAACTAGCCACGCTTTCTGGAGGAGTGACTGTCAGGCCCCGTGCTTTCACTAACACTTGTTTCCTGACAGCCCTTTACTGTTCTGGAATGAAACAAGTCGATTAAGTAATCCACCTAGAAATAGAATTTCGAAAAACCAACACAACACCCTTGTTCTTGGAAAACCTGGAGTATAAATAGGAAGAATGGGGAAGTAATTGATAAGGAAATACTATGTATTGTCATAGCGAATGCTTGGGTGTGATTTCCCTAGGAGATGTGATGAAGTGTCTGATACTCTGCCTCTGCCTAGGACCCCTGGGAATGCGACAGCTCCGCATGTTGTCTGAAGGAGGACCAGCCTTTCAGTCTGTGAAGTGATTTTCTAAAATGGTAGACTATGCTTGGCAGAGCTCTAATTAAAATAAAGTACAAACTTCCCTTAGTTTATATGAATTTTTGATCCCCCAAAATGTATTGTGTATTAAAGCCGAGCTCCCCGCTCACACCAACAAACACACAAACGGTTCTAGATTCAGATGATTATCAACAGGTGTTTTACCCATGTGAGCTACTGGGGTGTGGGACAGTTTTCTTTTGGCCAGGACTGCCCTTCATATTGCAGAATGTTCTGAATCCCCAGCCTCCCACCCACTAAATATCTGTGGTGTTTATTCATTGTGAGTGCAGTACTAGGAAATAAATGTTTCCATCCATTTCCAGAATGCCCCTAAGGGGGCACTCCTGGTCCCCTTAAACTGCGGCACTAGCTGTGCTACCTAATAGGGTAGCTGCGAGTCACACGTTTCTACTCAGTCCTGAAATGGGGCTAGTGCGACTAAGGAACGAAGCTTTTAATTTAATTTAATTTACGCAGTTTAAAACTAATGTTCGATTCAGTTACTGGGAAACTTCTTAAGTATGATTGGACTAGCTTGGTTGGGTATGGGAATCTACTTGTCTACTGTAAATTTCCTGAAATCTGAATACAGATAAAATATTTCTAATAGAAAGTTACAGGAGTAATTGGGATGCTCTGAGTGTAAAATATTAGAAGGATCTGAAGATTTAGTAAGCCAAAAGAATATAGACTGTGTTATGAACAGCCATTCTTAGATTAGATTATGTGTGTGAATGATAGAAGTTTAGATTTCTTGAATTTGAGGTTATTAAAATGAATTTCGTTTGTTTCTTTTTACTCTTAATGTTGCTGCTGGAAAACTTAGAACTACATATGAGGATCACATTAAATTTCTGTTGGAAAGTGTTGGGATAGAGAAAAGTCAGGGCCATTTTGCTGCCTCTGAGATCCCTTCTTGCTTTTTGTCCGGTAGCAATGCATTATGAATCAGAAGTGAGAGAGGAGTTAGAAATACTAGTACCTTATTCTCTAGCTGGCAAACCAGGGGCTGCAGAGACAGGGTCTTTGCAGTGGTAGGATAACCCCAAGTGATTATTATTTTTTAATGAAGCCCCAGATTTTGGCTTGTGGTTTCTGGCAGGGTTGATGTTGTTCCACTACACGCACCCTCCATTTGGTCCTCTGGGAACCTTCCCTTGACATTCTGACGTGGGGGTTTTGGCCCACTATGCAAAGCCTGGTGCCAGCTCTACTCAGAGGCAATGAGGAAAAAGCATTTCAAAGTACACCGAAGATGGCCTATCGCTACCTTCCAGGGATTTACAGATAATACAGGTGGTTAAATTTCAAAGCACACTGTGGGGTCTCCTCTGAGGCAAACCTAGAGAAGCCACCACACGGGCAGCTCCATTCCATTCCAGCCACAGGGAGACCTCGCTTATCATACATGCAGAAGTCTGTTAAGCGTTTTAAATTACGACTACACTAGATAAAATAATTTTCTGTTCCACTTTTAAGGAACTGATTTCTTTCCCCTCCAGTGGTCAGTTTGGTGAGGTGAGAGAAGCCAAAATGCTGGGAAGCTTGCGCTTCAGGGTCAGACTGAGCTGAGAATAACAACTGTCAGATTTCATGGCTGTGGAACTGTGGACAGATAACCTAACCTCTCTGAGCTTCAGTTTCCAGTTTTCCTATCTGAAATACCTCTTTCATATATAGCAAACACTCAGTAGGCAGTAACTGTTGTTCACTATAAAGAAGTGAGAGTGGAAGATGAGAATTTTTAGGCAGAAAAGCATCTTAGGACAGCATCTCCGAGACTATATTTCTCAGAACACTGGTCCCATGAAGTAGAATTTCAACAAGAAAGAGTTTTGTGGCCACTACATTTTGGAAATGGTATATCTCTCAGTGGAGACTGATAAAGTACATTAGCATAGTTAACATTCTGAGAGGTCCTGCAGTAAAACAATCAGTTTAACTTGGCTGAACCCAGCCTCTCCTAAACTTATTTTATTAGGTTTTTTGTTCCCCTCCAAGGAATAACTATTAGTTCTGTGAAGCATACTTTGGGAAATAATGGTGTAAGAGAAAATGTCTGACTTCATCAGAACTTCTTGATCCTGCACTTTGGATGCAGGATGTGGATGCAATCTTTGTCAGATGGTCCTGCGACATGGGGGGTTGGGTGGGACAAATGGGACAAGCCATCAGACTCTATCCCATGTCACCTATGTCCATAATGAAAAAACCCATCCCTGAGGGAGCTTAGACCACCTTAGGGGGAAAAAATGGTGATGTGAAATATAGTCGCTTGAAGCATTGCCTTGAAAATTTCTATTTTGGTTGGTGGTGGAGCAGAGGGAACTATAAGCTAGATATAAAGTCCCATGAACACTCACAGTTCTCTGCAAATGACCAATAGCTATCATAATCTTCTGCCATAACAGTATTTCAGAAGAGTTTCAAAATGCCAGACTGGGGTTTAAATACACACACGCGCGCGCGCGCGCGCAAACACACACACACATTCTGAGTAGTTATGTAGGAACAGATTAAAAGGATATGTTTAATTTATAAGTGCTACTCTGATTAGAAATGATAGATGTGGAAAGATTGCTAAAGGATAATGCTCATACTCAATTTGCAATAATTACACATGTCTTTCATCAAGACACATATCTAATGTAATCTACCAAATCCCAAAGTACACATAAAAATAAAGTCCGGTAAATGACATCAGACAGGAGAGGATAAAAATTATACTCCTAGGAAGACTCAGAATACACTGGGATCTAAATCAGAATGGATAGAAGTAGACCTAGATATTTTTGAATATTTTTGTAAGAGCATTATTGCCCCCTAATTTTATTTTAAATCAGTGTTAGAGTAGTACAATAAGCAACCACCAAGAATTGTAGACATTTTTTCAATTTTGTTTTACTTCACATACATGCATTGTATATTTAAATATAAATATATACTGGGGGATAAACTTGTTCACAATAAACTGTAGACATTGTGACACCTGTCCTTAAATACTTTAACATATGTCTCTTACAAAAAGGACATTTTCTCACATAATCACATGGCATTATTCTGCCAACAATTCTCTAGTTCCATGTGATATCAACTCTAGAGTCAGATTTCTTCAGGAACAATCATGGTTCATATATTACATTTGGTTATATCTCCTTAAATCTAGAATACTCTCATCCCAACATTTTTTCCCAGTGTATTTATTTTGTGGTGAGACTAGTAATCTTGTAGGATGTCCCACATACATGGCTTTGTTATCTCTTGGGGTCATTTAGCTCATTCTTCTATTTCCTGTGCTTCTTGGAAACTAAAAGCTAGGTTGAAATCCAGGATTAGTAAACTTTTAACTATACCTGATCAGTGGGGTGATTATTTATTCCCATTTTCCTTCTGTACCATTGTAATCCTAAATAGTGCCTTCCACCATCAAGAATGTCCTGGTTTGGATGCCTCATCGGCAAATGAAGCATCACATTATGAGGCACAGAATATCAGTCTGCCCTGCCAGTAGGGACACCAAGTCTAATCACTTGGTTAGGTCTCCATCACTTAGCTTTTAAGAAGTAATGATCCCCATTATAAGATTGTAAATTGATTGATTTTATTATGTAAGTCATGTCTCCTTTCAATAACCAATCAAAATTTTCTGCCAAATGGGCACAATCCTGAGTAAATGATTCTACCTTAAATTGGACTTCAAGTCACTCCTTTTTATATTAATATGTTATGGAAATACACTTTTTATTAAAAAGATTTTCTATATTGTTTGAATTCAACTAGAGGGAAAATGGCAGAAGGTTGAAGATTTAGTTTTCTCCAGCTGTTTGCATAAAGTCGTCTGCATTTTAAGAGCCCTAACCAAAGTCCGCTCTCCCAGGTCTCTCTCTTTTGTGCCTGGTTGAGAGAGGGAGGTAAATTTCACATTGTTCTTTCTTTCCAAATTTGGATTGGTGGAAAGAAAAAAAAGTTATTAATTTTTTTCTCTTCCTGGGATAGCTTTTGCCTCTTGTTTTTCTCATTTTGTGTCCTGAGAACTTGGCTTGGCAACTGTCAGGTTGTAGCTCCCAGAAATATGGTTGGTGTGGTCAACAGAAGTATGGTTGTACTCTTTTTAGAGCTAGAGTCCTACTGACTTTTTCCAGCTCTCCGGGAAACTGTCTCAGTCTCTCTTTTGGTTATCTTTGCCACTGGCTCTGGCTTTTCGGGAGGGTAGTTTCTTTTGCACACTTTTTGGGGAAGGACCCCTTTTGTGTCAATGGAATTGTTAAATACTGCAGGGAATATTTTACTCTTTGTCTTGCCTAAAACCTGACAAGATATTTGAAAGATGTTTTGTTGTTGTCATTGTTTTTGTTGTTTTTAAGTAGCTCTATGGTCAGAATTTCAGAGGTTGGCCAAATCGGAAGCTGATACTCAGAGCCTGATAGGAACTTTTTTTTTTTTTTAGAGATTTTATTTATTTGATAGACAGAGATCACAAGTAGGCAGAGAAGCAGATAGAGAGAGAGAGAGAGGGGAAGCAGGCTCCCCGCTGAGTAGAGAGCCCAATATGGGGCTCGATCCCGGACCCTGGGATCATGACCTGAGCTGAAGGCAGAGGCTTTAACCCACTGAGCCACCCAGGTGCCCCTGATAGGAACTTTTTAAAACACCTTCTCCCATAAGCTAAAATGAAACTGTGTATCCAGGAGAAAGCACAACATTCTGAAGCAGTTATGGAAGGAGTTACTAAAACATTCTAAAGAAACACAGCTCTAAGTCTAGAACAGGGAAATCTTTTGATTTCTATCCTAGTTGAAGATCTGCCTGATAAAAAGCAGCAAATTGAGGATAAGGTAGTCAGAAGGCTGGGTCAGCTTCTTGAAGTGATGCAGGTTGCAACCCAATTCTTCGAGGAGTCAAGAACAACTGTATTTATCTTACAAATTGAGTCATTACAAGAACAGAAATTTGGCTCTAGAAACAAGGCAAAGCCCACCTATCCTTTTTATTAACACCAGAACCTCCCCTATTTATCTCAAAAGTCTTGCAGATATTGTAGAAGATACGGATTTAGGAGGAAAAAACCCCACCGTTCTTGAAGAAACTTACATCCTTTTCTTTGCCTTTGGGTTGTAAATGTTCTACTTGTCTCCTCTAGGAACTCAGAGTCCTCTCCTGAAATGCGAACTTCAGGGAGGTAAATCTGATCAGGAGGAGAAAAAAAGACAGTAATTTGGAAATTAGGTGAATAAAAAATCTTAAAAGTCTTTTCCACAAATATTAGTAAAGTTTTAGCCACCCAAGAGATAAAACCTTTACTTATTCTATCTGCTAGAGACACAATTTGGACCCAGCTGTTCTTTTATAAACTAGTGAATTTTGCATGATCATATTTGTCTTATGGCTAATGTTTTAAAATGAAAGCTGTAAGATCTCTGCATCTGTCTGTATGCTTGTGTATGTTTATGTATGTATGTTACAGATGTGTGATATTTTTGTACCTCTGGATGGTATTGCTCTAATTTGTAAAGAACTCTATTTAAATAGCTTAAAGACAGACATTTATATTAATCAATATAAATTAGTTAGAAACTAACACAGATTTTTTTTCAAGTTCATGTGGTATAGGATAATCTTTGGTATATAAAAGTTTAAGCTGGTTGGTTTAATTAAAACAAATGTCTTTAGAATTAGCAGCATCAATTATAATCTATTTTATTCTACTTAGGTTTACTAAAAGTCAACTAAACTTACATTAACTTTGTTATAGAATCTGTCAGTAAGAAAGATAACTTAAAGTGATAGTTAGCTGTTGAATGTCTCATGAAATTTTCTTGAGTAAACATAATTGTTAAGAACAAGTAAATTAAATAGGTCTAAGTAAGATAAAAGTTTATTAACTCTTCAACAACAATTATGCTTTATGGTATGTCCACTTAAAAATAGTTTCCAGAATCTTTTTGGTAACTTAAAACATTAAAGATATAGTGAGATAAATTAAATGATGACTATTCATTGAATATCTAGATCATCCCCAAATAAGATAAAGGACTGAAGCATTAATTATTGAACATAGGGTTATCCACTTTGGCTTCCTTTTAAAGATATTTAGGTCTTTTGGTAAAAATGTTTTGTGCCGCACTGAAAATTTGCCTGAGGAAACATATACTTCTAGAAATTATGAGGATTTTAAATTTGCAGATGCACAGAGTAGTAGCATGACAGACAATCCACAATTACTCATTTCTTCCTTTTCACTAGGAATAAAGGATTCTAAAGTTTAAGAATTATAATTAAATAATGTAATTAAATGTAATTTAAATGTAATTAAATTAATTAATTAATGCAATTTAATTAATTAATTAATTAATATAATTAAAACCACTTAGAAATTTTAGGGTAAAAGGAAACAGCTGTGTATGAAAAGTAGGTAGGGAAATAGAATGACCAGTGATTCCAGAATGAGAAAGAGAAAAACATAGGCCAAAACCTAAATGAATATAAAAAGAGTTTTCTTTAGAAGGTTTGTGGAAAGGAATCTTGGACAAGAATTTTGTATGTGCTTAAGCTGATTAAAATGGGAATAGATTTCTTTAAGTTTTTTTTTTTTGTTGTTGTTGTTGTTGTTGTTTTAAGATTTTATTTATTTATTTGACAGAGATCACAAGTAGGCAGAGCGGCAGGCAGAGAGAGAGAGGAAGGGAAGCAGGCTTTCTGCTGAGCAGAGAGCCCAATGCGGGGCTCGATCCCAGGACCCTGGGACCATGACTCGAGCCGAAGGCAGAGGCTTTAAATCACTGAGCCCCCCTGGCACCCCTTTCTTTAAGTTTTTAAATAATGAGTTTCTGTATCAAAAGTATAGTGCTATATATATATATACACACACATTTTTTTTTTCCTTTTGGGTAATCAACCTGAAAAGCAAAGAATTTGTGTTTTATCAAAACAATGTAATGTTTTGTCACCTTTTCTTTAAAGTTGTTTTGTTTTGTTTTTTGTTTGTTTTTTTTTTGAGAGAGAGAGATCGCAAAAGAGAGCATGAGCATGGAGGTAAGGGAGAAACAGGCTCCCTGCTGAGCAGGGAGCCCAGTCCTGGGACCCCGGGATCATGACCTGAGCTGAAGGCAGATGGTTAACTGACTGAGCCACCCAGGTGCCCCTCTTCACTTGTTTTTATCAGATCGTCGATTACATAAGAAAACCCAGTGTTCTTGGGGTGCCTGGGTGGCTCAGTCATGATTGAGCTCAGGTCATGATACCAGGGTCCTGGGATCCAGCCCCATGTTGGGCTCCCTGGGCAGCAGGGGAGTCTGCTTCTCCCTCTCCTTCTGCCCCTGCTCCTGTGCTCTCTCTCTAGGTCACTCTCTCTCTCTCTCAATAAAATAAAATAAAATAAAATAAAATAAAATAAAATAAAATAAAATAAAAGAAAAAAGAAAAGAAAGTCCATTTTTCTCAATATTAAAAAGCTAAGTTTTGTTCACAGCTATGTAACCTTCTGTATTGGTATTTAAACTCTTCTGTGGTTAAATCGACAATTTAGTGTTTCATAACTATTTGAGATCCTGTTTAGTCAGATGTTCACACCTTTTGACATTTTGACAGTTTCCCCAAATCAAATTGCAAATGCAGCCTTTTTGACCTTAGAGTAACTTTGAGATGTCCCAGAGGATTGTTAGAAGCTCTCTCATCTTGTTAAAGAGAGATGTTAAACTAATTAGGGTTATCTGGTCTGTTAAATTATGTGGGAAGCACTGTCAAATAAGTGATGATAAAGCTTCTTAGGTTATATGTATATGAATGTCTGCTACTAATATCTGTATTCCAGAAATTGTTTAAAGTTGTTAGAAATTTGTCAGTATTCTCATATTGTCCAACTATTAGCCTAAATTATTGTGTGCAACAGAAATAACTACATTTCCTTATCAGATGAACTCTCGTCAGATCTATTACCATGGCTGCTTGGTTAAGTCTTTTTATCATTTCCAGACAATTACTACTTTACTCTGATGTTTTTGTAAAGGTGCTTCATCTTCAGAAAGATTCATAGAAAGGACTTTGATAAGTACTCTTGAATATAGGTTTCTGATCACTTTAAGATCATAAAACTGAACTGGGAAAGAATTTCCAGAACTAAAGGAAAAACTGGATTCAAGTGGAATGAAAATTAATAACATGGAATTGGATGAATTGATGAAGATGATTATAATTTTTTTTACAACTGTTTCTTTGAAACACTGCTACTTCCTTAGTTTTGTTTTCTTCCAGACTTAAGGAAAGCTTTTTCTCTTTTCTCTTAAGCTATCTATGACTTACAGTAATTTTGTAAAGTATACCTTTGTAAACAGAAATGAAACATTTACTTTTTCTTCCTATCTGATCCCTCCTGAATTCAGAAATTTTTCGAGTATTCTCATTTTCATGGCAATATAGTTAATTGCATAAATTCAATAGAATCTGTTCTCCTTATAGCAGGACACAGTTGTAAACATTGGTCATATTACCAAAGCTTTGACTGGAATATCATGTTTGAGAATATGTATATAGTCAAATAAAACTAGACACGGGCTCCATGCTCAGCAGGGAAT
Source organism: Martes martes (assembly GCF_963455335.1). Lineage (NCBI taxonomy): Eukaryota > Metazoa > Chordata > Mammalia > Carnivora > Mustelidae > Martes > Martes martes. Next base: position 83,891,687 of record NC_137892.1, read on the forward strand.
CTGCTTGTCCCTCTCTCTCTCCCTCTGCCCCTCCCTCCCCCAACTTGTGCTCTCTCTCTCTCCTTTCAAATAAATAAATAAAATCTTAAAAAAAAAAAGAAAAAAGAAAAACAAATATGACCAGACAGTTTGAAGGAGCTAAGGTTGACTTCATGCAACCAATAAAAGCCCCTTGGATAAACTAGCCTGATACCTTGCTTCAGGGTTCCCTGTAAACTTACCAAGTGGGTAATGGAGGCTTCCTGGCAGCTCCTCAGAAACCCTCAGGATACCTTCAAAAGGGAGAATTCATGCAGATCTGTAGGTATGTCAGGTGAAGTCTGATGGTGAGTTCTTGGCTTGGTTTCTTAGTCTGGAGAGGCTTTTCACAGTCCAGTCTAAGAGTCCTTATGAAAAGGTTCAGCAAAGAAGATTTAAAAAGAGCCTATCTGGTTGATCACTATGCTTGCTGCACTTATGTGAATAATCAGGCCAAATCTAATGAGACTAGACTTATTTTGCAAACAAATTAGTCTTACTGTGATGATCTTTGATAGAGATGAGGGTGATCGTGGAGGAAAAAAATTGTTTTTAGGATATTGTACACAAACGTGTAGACATCAGATTCTAATCCTGTTTATTGTCTTGAGGGTTTTGTTATATACCTATAAGCTGAAATGGATCTTGAATTCTAGTGCCTACAACTGTCCATACTGAAGTTTCCAATTTTCTCTCATCCCTCTGATTTGGAATCACTGAGAAGAAAGACTGCCTTAACCCTTTCTTGGAAGAGACTATACCAGGTCCTCCTCGCTACCATACATAAGTCAAACTTCAGGAATTTGAATCTTGGATCCATATCTCCCAGTTAAAGAGACTTAAGACTCTTGGAATTGCACATCTGCTAGAGATCTAAAATTAAAACTGACTAGGGAGGTTACTCCTCAGAAGCAGATGGCATCTCGAGTGGACAGCTCTTCCAAGTTCACAGATGAAGATCTTCATCTCCAGCATCTTTTTGCTTTTTTGCTATTTGTTTTTTCTGTTAATGTACAGGAGGGTAGTGCTTCTTAATTCTGGCAACTCTCACTGAATGTACCAGTAAGGCCATAGCTGCACAGTAAAAGTCCCTTGACTTTCCTACGAAGGTGGTTTTAGATAATAGAATTGCTTTAGATTACTTACTGGCTGAACAAAGAAGAGTCCGTGCCATAGCAAATAACTCCCGCTGTACCTGAATCAATACTTCTGGTATTGTAGCAAATATAAGAAACAACTAAGTATGCTGCCTGGGAAAATAGGTTGATGCCCTTTAGGTGCATTTTTAAAATTTGTTTGATACCAGCTGGCATGGTTCATGGGTGAACTGGCTAATGAGTATATTTAAGTTTCTTAGTGTTACCCTCCTAATAATAGTCTCCCTTGTATGGTCTCACTGCCCTTGGAGAAACAAACAAGATGAACAATGAGAGGAACACACAGACAATTCTTCCATGGATCTGATGTCATTCCCTATGAGTTCCATAACGAGACAAGAGCGACTTAGTATTGATGGTGACTGAGAATCACACTAATACCAGGCGTTTGGTCAATCTTTTGAGTATCAGAGGATGGCCAAAATGGGGGAACTGTTAAATTAATGAAACAAGGAGGCCTTTAAACTGATGCGTCTCTAATGCTGTGGCAGCCTGTATAATCCGTATAACCCAAAATCTAGGCCCATACGCACCTCATGTTTATGAAGTCAAAACACTCAGGGCAGCCGGTCACTAATAACCAATCAATAGTTTCCTGACTTTGTTTCTGCCTTTTCTCTATAAAAGTCTCTCTCCCTGTGCTCCTGTTGGTGGAGTACTCCTGAACACTTCTGATTTGGTGCTGCTTGATTCAAATCAATTTTTTACTCAAATATTATAAGATAATGATATTTGTTCTGTACACTGGAGTAAATGAAATAGGCTAATGTAGTCGGGGATGGCCACCTGGAAGCTTGGGCCCTACCTGGTTGTCCTGAGGGCAGAAGAAGCCATGTGTCAGCCTCCTGTAATGCATTCAAGGTACATCAGGGCCAGCTCTGCACCCTAGGAAGCCTAGAAGAATGTATATTCTGATGTTATGATGAGCTCGTCTTTCTTTTCAAAAAATGCAATGTGTGTGTGTGTGTGTGTGTGTGTGTGTGTGTGTGTAACCTATTTCTTATGTTGATTATGTAGGAACTTGCAATTGTGAGACCCTTCCTTAGTGGAAATACGAATGTTTTTCTTGACCACTTTCTGATCCTACCTGTTCTCCATAAAATATGCTCAACCCTATTTCAAAAGTTTGATTTATTTGATTTTTCTTACCCGGAGTCATTCACTCAGCAATTATTAACTGAGTTATTTTATGCAGGTACTTTGATAAGCAATGGGGATAGAGAAATGGTAAAGGCAGTTTCTGAGTCTAAAGTGTTTAAAGTTTAGTGGAGGGAAACCCAGGAATGGTCAGAGAAAGCAAGAAGCGCTTAATGGTCGTTGGTCCAAAGTTCTATGGCCTTTGACTTGGGGCAAGTGGGAAGACTTCCCAGAAGCAGTGACATTTGAGGTGTAGCTTGGAGGAGGAGTGAAGGCTTGACATTTCTGTCAGGAAACACAGCATTGGATAAGAGACAGAAACCTGTGATTGTAAGAAACAGGTGAGCTTGTTACTGTGCCTGGAATACCAGTTTCAGGCAGCACCTAGAAGAGTGACAGAGGATGAGGGTGGAAATGACGGTACGGTTAGTTTTGGGGAACTTTGCCTGCTGCACAGAAAGGCTAGGACTTTTTATGAAGGAGATTGACATCTGCAGTTTTTTAAAACATGGCTCTGGCTTCACTGTGGAGAATGGTTGGATGGGGAGGTCATGAGAAGATAGTTGCAATCTTGAAAACAGAAGTGATGAGGGCTTGACCTGGGGTCAAGTTGGTGGGGGTGGATGAAAGAATGCAGTGGTCATAGAATCCATAGCAATGGTGACAAGAGTACAAGACAAGTCAGTCTGGGCAGTGGAGTGAATGATGAAATCATTAACAAAAACAGGGAGAAAGACTCAACCCCACCATTTCAGCTCTTCAAATCCAATCTCTCCTTTTAGACTTTACTCATGTGCCCATTCCTTTACAAGACTTTTTGCATCCTTGTTCCCTTAGGGACCATTCTCTCCCCAGAATACATATTCTGGGAGTCAGCAGTGGACAGTTTGCTGCAAGCAGGAGGCTGTTATTTCGTATGTGTTAGGTGTGTTTCCTGAACCAGACTGCAGGACTGTCATTGACAAGCCCCACATCTCATACTTTAGTGATACTCATCCCAGCAGCTAGTGCACACTGTCAGATCTTTACTCAGTATTGTCTACAATAGGCAGCGGGGCCTAGTGCTGCGCTTGCAAATAAAATCTTATCTATAAAGTATAGAGGAAATGTAGCCTCTCTGATTCATACAGAGGTGGAGGCCTGGAATCCAGGATCTGTGGTTCCCTCCTGTCTAGGGCTCTGGGAAACACGGTTTGAAAACTTTTGGCTTAATGAACTGGCTGTGGGTTTGGGGGTTAGAACTGAGTTCTAACTCCTGCTCTGTTTCTTACCCTAGCTGCAACAAAATAGACAAATGGAGCAACTGCTCTGAGCCTCACTCTCCCCCCATAAAGCAGGGCTCAGTACACTTCCAATGTAGGCTTATTGTGAGGACCAAGTAAGGCGATGCATGCAAAAATCTGTGGCACCTATTAAGTGCTCACTAGGTCATTGTTGTAAGAATAAAAATAAGACATTTGCTAGCTGATGGAGTAACTGAGCCTTATTTAGTTGATACTTGTTCAGTCTAAATAAATCTACTCCTGCTCAAGTTAGGAAAAGCCAGGGTTGGGGGTGAAGTTATGGGGGAGTTTAGGATTCAAAGGGGACCCAATCTTGTCTTACACTGTGCTCCGTCCGCTCCGTAAACCCACAATTGCCTACGTTGGCATGAGGGTCTATCAATATTTAATGTGTGGGTGTCAGTTGCTGTAAACTGAGCACACCCCAGCACCAACTTGAATTAATTATATGCAAGAGGAGAGAAAATAAAATGCCTTTTCCTCAGAGCCCCAAATTTTACTGGCTACACTGAAGCCTGCAAACCACAGGGTGAAATTTCTACTGATGGAGGACCCTGAGAAGAAGCTGAACCAGAAGAGTGATGGCAAACCACGGAAAGTACGATTTAAAATCTCTTCCTCCTACAGTGGCAGAGTGTTGAAGCAGGTCTTTGAGGATGGGCAGGAATTAGAGTCGCCAAAGGAGGAATACCCTCACAGTTTTCTCCAAGAGTCCCTTGAACCAGTGGATGGTGTTTATGGGTCTGGGGAAGCCCCCAAGCCCCAACCATACTCCCCTAAGCTGACTGCTCAAAGGATCAGCGTGTTTAGAGAGGGCAATGCCTACAGTTTGGCGGGCAGCCAGCCTTTCTTCAATGATTACAAGGCGAATGACCATAAGGTTGGTATTGTGCATGGTGTATGAACTTTAAGGACTAAAACGTATATAGGAAAACACCTAACTGATTCAAATTTCTATCTTGCTCATGCTCCAGTACCAACCAGAGCTGTAGGTGCTCCAATTGGGAAGCCGCTATTGGAATGATATTTCTGGGACAAGAATAGCATGCTTGTTGCCTCCTTATTGGAAAGTGCAATGAGCATGTACAGTATTCAGTTCCATCCAGGGTAGTAAATTGTAATTGGGCCATTGGCTGAGTTATCTTGGTAAGTAAATTAAATAGAGATGCAGTGGTTTTCAGCTTGCCGTACTGAGTTTTAGAAAATCATGTGACAACTGGTTGTTTTGTTTCCTGAAAGAGCTGAGTGTTCGAAGGTGCTCATTTCACTCCCGCCAGTTATTCAGCTTGTGGTTTATCTATGTCTTACTTTATTTCCTATCCCCCTCCTGCTGCCTGCTTTTAAAAAATGTTTGTTTCTTTGTTTATTTTGCCTTTCCATTGCTCATTAGTGTGAACACTGAGTGGTTGGAATCCTGGGAAGAAATGGCGAAAAGCATGTCAAACAGAGGAAATGTTACTTGGGGAAGAAGTTTGAGCTAATAGTTCAATTGAAATGTGTATTTTATCTCTTAATTTCAGTTCTCTTCCCCAGTACCATGGGTAATGAAAAGCCCCTACATGATTTTCTTTGAAGCTAGAAGAACTTGGAAAATAGTCACTGATTTCTAAAAATGAAAAGGAGATGTGTATATGGCTGCCATTGGGACCATGAATGCCTTTTTTTCTTTTATATTAAATACAGTTATATAATGTGCCAGGTTATTAATGAATAGTACACCAAGATATGCTCTCATCTTTAAAGTGTGAAATTCAGATAATTACTCTCTAATCATTTTTATTGTTAGTTTCCTAAGAGAACAGATAATTCGTCTATACAGACAAATGCACTGGCCTTTCTGACATTGGTAAAAGTGTAATTATGGGAATCCACATTGATCAGAGATAATACCAGGTTTCTTTTTGATAATAAAAGGGGCTGGAGTGAACAACCCCCATGTTAGTGGAGCGACTTACGCATTACAAAGCAGTTTCACATAGTTTGTCCTTGGGTCTTTACCGCAGCCTGGAGGAGAAAGGCAAACTACGGTCATTCCCATTTTGCAGATGAGGAAAACCGAGTGCCAAGTTATTACGGGATCCACTCAGTATTAGAGAGTCATTAGGTGCAAAGTCAGAATAAGGACCCAGATCTTCTGGTTCCTCATGCTTTTGGTTGTGTGGGATGTTCCTTTTTATTCTCTAAAATTATTCTTTTTATTCCAATTCTATTCTCACCATTAATATTAATGGTGATGTTAATAGTAATAGTTACCATTTACCAACTGCTTATTATATCCTAGGTTCTTGGCTATATCTTGTACTTACAGTATCTCTTTTAAACTAAATCTTACCTGTATGTTTAGACTTTACAAAGCTGTGGTTTATACAGACCTTGTGCAGGCTATGGTAGATAATTTGGCCACCTGACCTTTACAAGTCCTGTGTCCAACTTGGCACTTATGTATATGTATGATTTGGTAAGGACTTATAAAACCAGACAACTGAGTCTTCATAGCAGCACCACAACATTGTTTAAACACAGTACTCTGGAGACCGTGTTCAGAGTTTGATTCCTGCTTGATCAGGTTTCCTGTTTGATCCAGTTATCCTTGTTTTCTTTGCTGCCTGATCCAAATGCTACCACCCAATCTTAGCCAGTCTCCGGATAAGAGTCTCAGGATGGATTCTTGCAGCTCCGGTTGTCACCGTGGTATTTATGAAACATAAGGAAATGAGAGCTGGAAAGCCATGAGTTTTCAGTAGCGAATTCAACCATAAAATAAACCCTAGTAAATATTGGTTATGAAGCAACACTGGGTAGCAGTTAAGCACAACAATTATAAGTAAAGGCTCTGAATTTGAAGAGGTGTTTGTACATCAGTGTTCATAGCAGCTTTATTCACAGTTGCTCACGAGTGGAAGCAACCCAAATGTCCATCGGTAGATGAACGAACGGACAAATAAAATGTATATACACACAGTTGAATATTACTCAGCCTTAAAAAGGAAGGCTATGCTGACACATGCTACAGCACAGATGAAACTTGAAGACATTATGCTAAGTGAAATAAACCAGTCATAAAAAGATAATTATATGATTCCATCTATGTGAAGTGCCTAGAATAGTCAGATTTATAGAGACAGAAAATAGAGCAGTGGTTGCCAGGGGCTGGGGGAAGGGAGAAGTGGGAGCTTAATGGGGATACAGTTTCAGTTTGAGAAGATGAAGAAGTTCTGGGGGTGACTGGTGGTAAGGGCTACACAATAGTGTGAACATAATAATGCCACTGAGAAGTGGTTAAAGTGGTAAATTTCATGTACTATGTATTTTACCACAGTAAAAATAATCATTTAAAAAAAGCAGGCGTGGGCAGCTGGGTGGCTTAGTCAGTTAAGCGTCTGCCTTCGGGTCAGGTCTCGATCTCAGGGTTCTGGGATCGAGCCCTGCTTTGGGGACCCTGCTTGGCAGGGAGCCTGCTTCTCCTGCTCCCTCTGCCTTTCTGTGCTCTCTCTTTCTCTCTCTCTCGGTCTTTCTCAGATAAATAAGTAAAGTCTTAAAAAAAAAAAAAAAAGAGCAGGGGCTCTGATGTCTTTTAAATCCAGGCTTGCTGTCCCCTTGCCTACTTACTGTGGGAGCTTGACAGACCACTTAATCTTGCCGTGCTTCAATGTCATTTTCTATGAGATGAGAGTAAATAAAAGTATCTACTTATGAAGATTGTTGTCGTGATTAAAAAAAGATTATATGTAAGAAACATTCAGCATTGTGCCTGGAACACTGGATGTGCTTAGCAAGTAATCCCTACCTTTGTGATAATGACCAGGTTCTCATCAAAGAAATACTGAGTCTTTAAAAAAATTTTTTTATATGATAGAGAAAGTGGTTATAAACAAATAAATATTTTAAAGAATTGAAACCATTTGAAGTTTATAAGTTTCATTTAAAAAAAATGGAAGGGAAGGAAGGGACATGGCATTTACTGAACACGTCTTTTGTATATATGTCATTGCATTTTCAAGGCAATTCTTTGAGAATTTTACAAATTGGAAAAATAACACATGGGGTTTGGTAACTTGCAAATCTTGCACAGAAAAATTGACCTCAGGCCTGCCTGCCTCCATAGCCCTTTGCATTTCTAGAACTCAGAAAGGTGTCCCTGTTATTTTAAGCGGAAAGGTTTCATGGTGCCTGAATAGGAGTCTCCAGGCACGTGGCCAGGGACGTCAGAGCACTTATGAAGCTCACCCAAGTTGCCATTCTGGGCGCTATGGAAGGAAACACAAAAATTCTTGGCTTCCTCCTGGCCCTCTGTAATGCAAGAATGTGTGTTCCTCACAGGCAACTGGATGTCACCAGATAATGTGAACTTTAGTTACACCTTGAGGGTTTCCTTAGACACAAGGAAGAACTTGGCTGTCGGGGTGACTGAAACATAAACACACCTTACAGGTGATTTGGGACCCTCCTTCTTTCAAGTACATTAAAAATAAGTGTATTATCTTCGGTGTCTCAGATACAGACCAACTTAGAGGCAGGAGGTTGGACCAGATGACCACAATTTTTTTTTCAGTAGGTTAAGAGTTTCACCTTGAAAAAAACCAGTTCTACATGTGAAAAAAAAAAAAAAACTCCCTAGTAACTAAACCTCTTTGGCTATTAGTGGAAGTGGAAATGGAACCTTCTAAAAGTGCCACCATCTTTATCTTCTGATGTTCAGAAACTGATAGTCCAGAGTGTGAAACAGGAACCCAGTGTGCATCAAACAATAGGAAAGGGAAGCTGCCACACGATCCCTTGAAGAGAGGGAGAGAAGACAGGGCCAAGTAGGAAGCTCATGGCTTCATAAATAATGTGATAGAAAACTCTCTGAGTGTTCTAAGGAAGGGGATCCCAGTACTGAAGTCCTGTTTCAGCCAGGTTGCGACTGAATGTGTTATGGCTCTATATAGGAGACTGCTTGATTGTGGCATCCCAATGAATTTGGTTTCCACACTTCTGTAAATGCAGGCGGAGTATTTGGCGCTGATGTATTTAGCTGTGTAGCATGATTGTGCACGCAGTACTAATGAACAGTTTTAAGTGCCAGCAACAGCAATAGCAACAACCCTGCATAGTATCTTTAGCTTTGAAAACCCTGTTTTATATATTCGTCATTGCACTTCCACCCCTAGAGATCGATATAATTGGCCTCAGGGATGAGCATCAAAATCTTGCACCCCAGGAACATTGCCCTGTCAGCACAGAAGCCAGCAGAGCTTTGGGACGGGGTCCTGTGACCTGGGCTCCTAAGCGTTAATGGCTACATTACTGGGTTTGGGGACAGTAGAGGCTCCCTAAAGAGAGCTGTGGGCGACAGGAGGGCACACGGAAGTCGCAGGACAGCACCTGCTTACCACCCAGTATCCAAGTATTCCTGTTTTTTGTTTTGTTTTCCTGATAGTTTGCGCACGTGCGTGAAGGAGGCGAGGGGCAGAGGGAAAGGGAGAGAGGATCTTAAGCAGGCTCCAGTTTGGACACAGAGTCCGACTCAGGGTTCGATCTTTCAACCCTGAGATCACGACCTGAACAGGGCTCTGCAGTTTGAACGCTCAACCAACTGAGCCTCCTAGGTGCCCCAAGGCATTCCTGGTTTCATAATGATTTTGTCTGTGGTGATGTCTGCCAGTTAGATGTCACCCCATTTGGAATGAGGAAAGTGAGGTTCTAAGAGGCCAGATGACTCTCCTGTATTTTACAATTGGTGAACAGCAGTATTAAGATTGGTCTTGTTTGTTGCCAAGCTTTCTTATCTCTGGGTTCTTAGTTAAGTAATCCCCAAACATTTACTCCTCCATGCTTCTCTGCTGCATTGTAGTATTGCCTAAATTATTCCTCAGCAAATTACCAAGTCATACATAAAAAATCCACGTAAAGGAACATAAGCTATTAGTAATGATGCTGCAGAAATATAATTATTGACCTAAAAAGATTAATGTATTATACAGATAATAAAAACATTACATATATAAGATCATTACATATATGTAAGATCACTTCTCTCTCTTCTCTCTCTCTCTGTATATATATATGTGTATATATATATATATGATCATTATATACATAATGATCTTACAGGTTTTTTGAGGGGAAATGCTTGTGAATAGTGCAGTGTAGGTGTTAAGAATATGGGCTTTAGAGTTAGACTGGGGTTCGAATCCCAGCCACTGATAACCTTGGGAGGCTCTTAACCCCACTGTGACTCAGTCTCCTTATCTGTAAAATGTAGAAATCATAACATCCACCTCAAGGGATGTTTGAGGGGAAAGTGAGGTAATGTTTGTAAAACGCTTAGCATGATGTCTGACACACAAAAAAATGCTATCCACTAGAGTAAAATAATAATTCAGTAAATTTTATCCAATATTATCATTTATATATAAACATTTTGGAGAGCTGTTTTCTTTTTAAGCACTCTTCTGTGTTTATAAAACACCCGCTGTGCCCAGCTCTGCCTCAGCTACTGTGATATGTAATGGGAATAGAAGCTTCGGCTTCGGCCCTGCGGAGTCTTACAGCCCAGTCATAGGATTCGTTCAGCGATGGTTGGTTACCATCAACAGGGAGAAGGAAGCTGGTTTTCAGGGCTTTTAGAGAGAGCCAGCAAACCCGGGCGCGAGTTGTAGCTTTAGGGTCTTTTGGAATTCTAAGTGCTAGACAAGTTCTTTGTCACCTGTTTCCCGGGATGTTGAACAGGTTCTGCAGCCCTGTATGTCATGATTGCTGGTAAGTCGCCATGCTCATTCTCCATTTCTCTAGTCCCCACCTATTATAGATTTTGGAAAGATCATCATCTATACGAATAACTTGAAAATCATCCGAACCCCAATGGACAAGAGAGATTTCATGAGGAAAATTCTCCAGAAGGAAGAAGAGGCTGAGGAAGAGTCTTTGGTGAGCAAAGAAGAAATCTATGGAGACCGTGACCAGAACGACGGGCATTTGCCAGACGCGGAAAGCACTTTCCCCCATAGCCAGTACCCACAGGTGTGTCATTGTGGTTCACTCTCCTCCTTGGAATTGGCCCTACAGCAGTGGTCTCCACATGGTTTTGACTGTGCACTACTTAAGTGAAAACGTCAATATAAATACTTTAGGTGTCTAACTGTTAAAAATGTCAAGGAATTTTAAGTTTATTACATTTTAATGGTATGTGATTAGCAATAATAGTTACATCTATATTTCAAATATGCATGATTTTAGTTGTTTTTGGTGACTTCTTCTGAGAGCTGATTAGGTATTTACTGTTTTCACTCTGCATATAGTGTGGCATAGAACAGCTTCCAGAGATGGGAAAAATCAGCTCTGTTCTTTTTCTTACGGGTTTGCTTGTGCTTCTGTTATTGGGGTTATCCTCAATCCAGTTTCCTTAATGAATCTTATCAAGCCATGTGTCTGGATTTTGTAGAGATTAGTTTACTTAAAACTAAGCACTATCCTCTGTACATCCACTGGACCAGGGACAGTGGAACTTCTTTATGCTGCAGTATGCTTGAAGTGAATGAATGAGCCGGGACACCACTGGCACTTTACGTGCTATGAGGTCAGTTTCCATCATGCTTGCTCCAGGGCTCCTTGGGTCCTATATTTGTCTGCGGACTGCCTGACCCATTGAAGAGGCCAGTAGCAACTAATTTATTAAAAATTAGCATACCAGTTTCTTTTGAAAGTATGATTGAAGTTTAATTTCTTGCCTTTTTAAGATAAAAAGTAAATAGAAATACTTAGAATGATTTTCTGCCCACACCTCTCAGAGGTGCTGACTCCTCACCTTGGAAACCGTTGCTCAGACATGCTCAGATGAGGAGGTAGAGTGATGATATTCATTAGTTCACCGTGTGGGATTGGCAGTGGGAAAAGCAATTTTGATGGATTTAAGCTAAGAGGGTAAAAGCTTGGATAGCAGCAGAAATGGATTTTCTCTCTCTTTGGTTTCTATCCCTTGGGAGTTTCAGCTTTACTGTGGGACTCACTCTCACCTCCTCAGGGTTGGTGTGACAGAATGGGCAAGGGACTTCCTCATAGTGAGTGATGTCTCTACCTGGTAGGGTTTAGAGGGCAGAAACCAGAAGGTCATGACCAGACTCCAGCAGAAGATTCTTATTAAAGTTCTGCTCACAAGGACTCATATCTCTTTGCAACCTGATCTCACACTTGATATTTCTGAAATGCAAATACGATCACGTCTCCCCTTCATCACTCTTTTTCCCCACTGCAAACTTCAGTGACCTCTCACTTCTTGGAATAAAACAGTAGATAGCCGGGCGCCTGGGTGGCTCAGTGGGTTAAGCCTAGGCCTTCGGCTCAGGTCATGATCTCAGGGTCCTGGGATCGAGCCCCGCATCGGGCTCTCTGGTCAGCGGGGAGCCTGCTTCCCTCTCTCTCTCTGCCTGCTTCTCTGCCTACTTATGATCTCTGTCAAATAAATAAATAAAATCTTTAAAAAAACAAGCAAGCAAACAGAAAAACAGTAGATAACCTGTTCACTTCTTTAGCCTTCTCTTAAACATCTCTTCTCATTCTGTCAGACGTACTGCCCTTCTAGCTACCACTCATATGGTCTTTGCCCTTTCCTGCCAGAGGCAACTTCCCTGTGCCTAGAATGTTCTCCATATTCCCCACTGCTTTGCCCTTAGCACCTGAAATCTCAGTGGAGACATCACTTCTTTAGAGGGGCCTCCCCTCACTTCTAGGAGGATGAAATATCCAAGACTGGACCCCTCAGAGCACCTCACCCCCCTTTTCAGTTGCAGTCATAGATTTCCCTGTGTAAATCTTTGGTTAATGTTAACTTTCACCCACTAGAATTTTTCTCCACGAGGGCAGGTGCCGTATTTATGTTGGGTGTGGCATAGGAATTCCCATGTCAAAAAAAAAAAAAAAATAAAAATAGAGCCTGGCATAGAGTAGGTGTGCAGTAAATATTAGTTAAATGTTTGTGGAAAGACTATTAGAATTCGGAACCAGAGAGCCAGCTGGTAGGAAGTATTGTGCTTCTACCTTCTCTTGCTGTTCAGAACCTAGCAGAGCAGCAGGCAGACTACTAAACATTGTGATCCAAAGCATTACCTTCCCACTTTAAAATTCATTAATTCTACTCTTTTTCACACCATTCTGTAATTTGTTGGAGTGTATATTTTCAGAAGAGAGCCAGGCACGATAAAATGCAGGTCATGCTGTGGGCCTGAATAAAAAAGCAGCAACCGGCCTGACATGACAATTATCTTTTTTTTTTTTTTTGACAATTATCTTTAAATTCAGTTTGGAGAGATCCATGTGTTTTCGCTCTACTACTATAAACTAGGACAGAAGTGTGCAGCAGAAAGTTGCTGTGAAAGGTTATACTGTACTTGCCTGTCTTTTAAACTCTGTTTTAAATTGCTATTTGTTTGCCAAATCCCTCGTGCAATAAATGCCCAGACAGGTTTTATTGTATAAAAGAGGGTCGGAGAACATCAAGGAGCCCCTTCCGACCAGGAGACTCTTTGTTGTGTTAGATGATGGAACAGGAAGCAGTGAGAACCTTGATGAAAGAGCGGGCCAAGGCTAAAAGCCAGACCATGCTGACCCTCTGTATTAACTGTAAAAGAAAAGGAGAGGAATGATTGAATTGAGCCACAGCGAAATACGGAAGGGGGAAAATCTGGCTGTGAGTTCTGTGGATCCAAGACCGTAAGTCATCTGGGCTTTTTTATGCTTTATAAAGATCTTGCCTTTGAAGTAATAATAATAAGAGCTGCCATTTATTGAGGGCCTCTTACCACTGGGCACCATGCCCAGTGCTTTCCATGCGTTAGGCTCTTCCATTCTCACGAGGACTCTCTGAGGGAGGTGTTGTTAGCAGTCTTCTTCTGTAACTAGGGAAATCAAGGCACAAAGAAGTTAAGTAACTTGCCAGAGGTCATCAGAGCCAGGGGTCAAAGCCCAGTCCACCTGACTACCAATCATATCGTCTTAACCTGCCCGCAGAGCAGCCTCCAGATTGGTGCTTCTTAGCTCCTTCAGGCTTACCCAAGCCTTTGAGTCTGCCATGGAAGCTGAACCCCTTTCCTTGCTCGTGGAGCTAGTAAGAGGTGGTTTGGGTTAGGTCTGTCAGTTCTGGAACCTAAGATGTGCAGTACAGTGATGTTCTAAGTCCTCTTACTATTTTCTGAGAAGAATTTAAAAACCCGGGAATGGAAGACAGAAGCTTACGTCTCGCATGCCATGGACAGAGTAGAGGCTCAGTAACACTTGATTTAATGACTCATTAAAAGATCCAATCAGCAGGCCGAGGGCAAGTGTTGGAAGGAGGGTGGTATCCCAGGGTAAGAGTAGAAACTCCAGTGATACCTCTAATACTTCATTGTATAACCACATGACAGTAGAGAAAACTTGATCGATGATTTGTTTTTTTCCCTGCAGCAGGGTCACCAGGTTGTTTCCTTAATCTTTTAATATCTGAACCTGTCATTCTATGCAAATTAATTTTTGGTTGACATGGATGGCATTATGGTAGGATTTTACTATACTTCCTTTGGCAACATTAAAATCTCACTGGGATCCAGTACAAAACAAAAACATGTGGATATGGCAGAAAAAAATGGACCGTGACAATTTGCTCAAAGAATATTTTGGCAAATACATCTCTTTTGAACATTTTAAGGGAAGAAAACAACTTTCCCCATTGTTAATATATCAAAATATGGCCACAATCAATAAAATATTAACGAAAGGATGCATAGACATCATTTAGGTTTTTGTCAGTTGGGTAATCACTTCTGTTCCTTAAATCTAGAATAAATGAAATTTAATGCCTTCTTAGGTACTTTGTAGCACAATGGAACCACTTTCAGAATTTATGCCACCCTTTTCAAGATTATTTTTATTCTTAAGTTATAAAAGAGAGCTGTATTGGCTGGGTGAAGCCACCCAGTGGACTCCAGCCATCTTGTGAGTTCCTAGAATTTAAGAATTGGAAGGGTTCTGTAGATACTGTCTTTTTGTTCATTCATTCAGCAAACATGTGAATGACAGATACTGTGCCAGGCACTGCAGTTTAAGGCTTGGGTGTGATGGTGACAGGGACTAGCACAGAGAGCTTCCCATGTGGTCAGCAGAAGCTTCCAGTAGATTATGAGACCTGGCATGCTTGGGGCGGTACAGACAGGTCAGGCCTCCTGGGCCAGGGGTGTAGGTACTGCTAAGCTGACATCTAAAACCAAATAGGAGTCAACTGGGTTGGGGAGAACAGCCCACAAGAAGAGAGGCAGGGCTCCACCCTGGATCCATGCCAGAATTGGTGGATGTCTGGACTAGGATTTTGGTCGGGGATGGAGAAACCTGGGTGGATTTGAGAGATGTTTAGCAGGTAAAATAGACGGGCCTTGGGGCTGGATTCACCTGTTATCGATCTGGTACCACCCCTTATTTCTTGGAAGGTTCGTGGTCTATGCACAGTCTTTGCAGAGTATAAAGTCTGCCGGTTTCCTTGAGATGTCTTAGGGAAGGAGAATGGCAGTAGACGGGGCATTTTCTGTAAGATGCGAGTCAAGGACTAGTAAGTCCAGACTTACTGGCAAGGCTTAGAATTGAACTGACTTTTATGGAGAATCTGTAATATGGCAGATAATATATTGTGGTCTTTTCATATACTCTGTCATTTCATATTGCAGCTACTCTGAGTGGTGAGCATTACCAGTCCCATTTTGCAGAAAAACAAAGATTCATAGCGGTCAAGGGAACTGTCCAAGGTGCCTAATTGCTGTCCCAGGCTTTATCACAGTTCTCAAAGAAAAGAAAGAAAGTACTGCAAGAATTCAGAGCTAAACTTTAGAGGATTGTAACCTCGAGTCTCTCACAGTTCTTGACCTCAGTCCCTCAGTCAGTCACACAAGAATGCTGGCTGTTGGGACAGCTACAGGGAGGGGCTGTGTGCATAATCCCGAGGAGCAGGAACTCTGGTGCTCCATCACCTGGGATCAAAACCTGCCTCCTCTCTTCCAGGCTGTGTGACCACAGCCAGATAACTGAACTTCTCAGTCTCTCATTTTCCTATCTGCAGGAAGGATGCTAATACTTGCACTGTCTTGCCAGGATATCATATGGATTAGATAGGTGGATGTAGAGAAAGCTCTTAGAACCATACCTGGCCCCTACTAAGCATGCTACAAGTGTTCGCTGTTAGTATTTGGCAACAAGGAAGAATAAGCCCTCATCCTGGTAGAGCATATGGAAATCACAGATCAGATGGTGATAAGGGTGACGAGGAAGGGAAAGGTACAAAAGGCAAGGCAGGGGCTGCTGCCTTAGAGATTCCATCCGGGAAATCCTCTCTGATAAAATTCCAATGAGTATTCTGTGCCTCTGGCCAGTTTCCGCACTGGCATTTTTGGGAAGCATTTTGTACTCTGCCTGTTGGGCAGCCCTGTGCTGCTTCGCCCTGTTTCGGAACCATGGTCTGGAACTGCTGTCACTAAACCCTGACCTGTCTCTTGCAGGAAGGGGAGCTTCCTGAGGACAACTGTTTTCACTGCCGAGGGTCGGGCAGTGCCACCTGCTCTCTGTGCCACGGCAGCAAGTTCTCCATGCTGGCCAACAGATTTAAGGAGTCCTATCGGGCCCTGCGCTGCCCTGCCTGCAATGAGAACGGCCTGCAGCCTTGCCAGATTTGCAATCAATAGCCCGTGGCTTTGTATGTCCGCCGTGATCGCATCCTTCCTGAAGCTATTTCTAATAAACTGCCCCCTCCTTCTCTTCCCTCGCCCAGCAAGGAAGCCACAGTGGCTTGCGACCACTTCCACCACTGGCAAAACTCAGTCGCTTGATAACATTTCATAAGGCTAGGAGCATCTCCGTGTGGTTCTAAGTGGCAGAGGCAATTTCGAATTAGAGTCTGCTTTGCCTCTAAAATTATCCTTCCAGGAATGTGTGTGTGCATCTTACTTGACTTAGCTCAGCTTTTCCCTTGCACTAGTGAGGAAATAAATGTACATTTCAGGCAGCAGGTTGAAGTCATTTTCTGGTTGGGAGTTATTTTGCAAAATTATGCAGTGAGAAAGGAATAAAAAAGGCAGGTTTCTGATGAACTGAATTCCTGTAGCTTATAGTGCATTTCAAATCATTGTTGATCAGATTGAGTTTTTAATTAAGCAGAAGAGAAAAGGGATGCCCCTATGTGGAATGTATGAGCAGGCCACTGAAAACAAAACAACATGTATGTGCTTTATGCTGAAGATAGGCAAGCTGAGAAGGCCTTTCTTTCAATGTCCTGACTATCTCCTGTGTGAAGTGCTTGGGTAGTGTTCATGCAGGCAATGAGCAATGTTACTTCTTAAGACTAGATGAGATAAGACATTTCTGCGTGCCTCTAAACTCCTGGGGTTATAAGCCAAGTCAAAGCTATTTATGATAAATTTGGTGCTTAAGTATGTGTGTATGATATGACTTCTTCCAGCCCCTGAATTCTTAGTAAATAAATAAATGTATATTAAATCTAAGATAAAGCCACAATCTCTTCATAAAAGCTTGGCTATTTTGTAGTTCTCTGTTTGAACCGACTAAAAGAAAAACTATTACCAAGGCAGATTTTTAAGAAGTGTCTTTCTGCCGCCTGTGAATACACGTGCTAAAGGTAATTCTTTCCTCTTAAGATTGGTTATAAAATTAGAGAAATTCTTTTGTTAACGAACTTTTGTAGCTCTAACACCCACTGTCCTTATCCCTTGAGAGTAACACTGTAAAATCTGTTATCTATTGAGACACATGGCTTTTCTATGATAATTTTGGTTTTCATAACTTAATTTTTTTCAAGATTTGTTTGTTATCCTCTAATAGCTGTTAAAATAATTCAACAGTAGAATGCTTTTCAGGAAATATGAACACTTCTAATAAAAAGATTAAAATATTTTTGGAAGCCGTGATAAATGTTGCCTGTTCTCTCTTAGGCAGAATGATAGAACCAGCTTTCTTTGCTTCGACACTTAACTGTTCTCTGACTTGGTGTATGTTTTCTTGCAGCGTTGGGCACTTTTCTTCTTCCGGAGTACCAGAGGAAGGAACGATGACAGGAAACCTCGAAGTATATTCTTCTCTTTTTTGACAGGAACATTCAATGATAAATAATTTGAGCCCCGCCTGCTGCATGTGCACTGTTGCCCATATGGGCACCATCCCTTTGGTAGGGCATGGGGCTTACAGTTTCAGTGGAGGAGACAGATCTACGAACGGATAATTACAGTGTCGTGTGACACGTTCTGGGACAGGGGAATTACAAGGAGCGTTTAAAGCACAGAGAAGAGACATCTCATATAGCTTGAGTGGGGTTTGAGGGGCTTCCCAGAGGAAGAAGTGTAAGCAATGTTGGCTTCTTTTCCTTCTTTCATGCTTTTTGGAACCTTTAATCCTTTTCATCCCATAATAAATACAACCACTAATAATTACATCTGTTTGTTCAGACAACAGGTATTTATTGAGCCCGGGGGATGTATCAGTAGACAAAACAGACAAAATCCTCACCCCCATAGAGCTTCCATTTTGGTGGGGAGATGCTGACAACTGAAAACATGTATTTAATATATGATGTATATATTCAGAGACAACTGGAAAGTATGCAACAGAGAATTAAAATATGTAATTGTATACACATATATAATGTATAGATGTTTGGAGTGTTAGAAGAAGATAAAGGCTTTCATGAAAAATAATAAGGGGGATAGAGAGTTGGGAGGGCTGCAATCTTAGATAAGTTTTCAGGGAAGCATCACTGAGAGGTTTCCTTTAAATAAAGGCCTAAAGGAGATGAGGAGTGAGTTGTGAAAGCATGCGGGGTAAGATTATTCCAGACAGCAGAAAGAGCAAGTGCTAGCCTCATAGGAAGGAGAGCCTCACGTGTTTGGAGAGCAGCAAAGAAACCAGGGTGGCTGGAGCGCAGTGAACAACATGACAAGTGTCAGGAAATGAGGTCAGGAAGGAAGGCGTGGCTGTGTTGGCATGCGAGGGCGGTTTCCTTCAGAGCCTTTGTAAGAACTTGGGTTTTACTGAGACATGTGCTGCCCTGGATGGGGTCTGTTTTCTGTCAACAGCATACCCTCTCCTTCCATACCCTGCCCTTACTGCTGGGGCAAGAGACCTGCAAACTCCACTTCCCAGAAATCTCGCCTGCTGGCTTCCTGTTAAGTTCTGCCAACAGGTGGTACCAGCAGAGCTGGAAGGCGGTAGGAAGGAAGCGCCTCCCCTCTCTTTCTGAGTGGGGTCCTGACAGCCGTTCCCACGAGCAGCTGTCATATGGGAATGCTAGCTCGGGAAGCCCACTTCCCGCTGTAGTCACATCAGCGGCTCTGCCTGGAGGTTCGGTGGAACGTTCCTCCAGCCTAGCGGTGGTGGTGGATTGCTGTAGTTACTAATCTTTGTAATCAGTTCCCTCTGATACATAGTCCCACTCTTTGAAATACCCCAGAAGAGTGGTTTCTGGCTTTCCCGATGGAATGCCAACTAATACAGATATTTTAAGCAGAGGAGGGTCACAGTGTGATTGTATTTTAACAAGCTTCTCTGGCTGCTGTATTGAGAAAAGATACTACGGGGCTGAAGTGGAACTGGGAACTCAGGAAACCATGGCAATAATTCTGATGACAGTCAACAGTGGCCTGGGCCAGTGTGCTGCTAGTGGAAATGGTATAAGTGGTTGGATTGTGGATTTATCTTGAAGGTAGAACCATAGAGTCTGTCTGCTGTCCTTTGTACCCAGAACTATTGCTTATGACCTACCGTATGCAAACCCTATCTGTGAAGATAAGTTTGCATTAAAATATCCACTTTTAGATTGGCGATAAACATTGCGGCTGGTTTGGGCAGAGCCATGGGTGAGTTTACTGTCATGAGCAAGGCCAATGGATACTCCTAAGACTATGAGAATTCCTTTGGAACAAGAGACAATTATGATGGTTAAAAAATATCCTAGTCATGCGAGGATAGAGTCCGACTTAGGTGTCAGTTAAATGTCCGACTCTTGATTTTGGCTCAAGTCATGATCTGAGGGTTGTGAGATTGAACCCTGCATAGGGGTCCATGCTCAGCAAGGACTCTGCTTGAGATTCTCTCTTCTTCCTCTGCCCTTCCCCCCCACTCCCCCTGCTCAAGTGCACACACTCTCTCTAAATTAAAAAACAATTTTTTTAAAGATTTTTTTTTTGTGAGAGAGAGAGACAGAGAGTGTGCATGAGCAGGCGGGAGGGGCAGAGGGAGAAGCAGGCTCCCCGCCGAGAAGCAGGGAGCCCTATGCAGCACTCAATCCCAGGGCCCTGGGATCATGATCTGAGCCGAAGGCAGACACTTAAAGTGACTGAGCCACCCAGGAGCACCAAAATAAGTAAAATCTTTAAAAAAAATAATCCTAGCAATGCTATAAATTAAAATAATTTAAATGCTCCCCAATATTTAATTTTGTCATCCAGACTCCAATTTAATTTTTTTTAATTAATATACAGGTTTTAGGAAGACAAAATATCTATCCATCTACTTCTTTGTTGAGGAATTTCTCACTGGATTTCTGCTATGTTCCAAGTATTTATACTAGATCATCTGGATTGAAAGATGAAAGTACTCTTAGTATTTATCATTAATGAGATGATAATCTTGGGCCTCTGAGTTGGCATAATAAATGAATCTCGTTGTAGAACTCTGGATGACACTGCCACTGCCCTTGCTACTGACTCCAAGGATTCTGTTCCTCTGCTTGGCCAGGTTAGCTGAGCTCACCGCAGGGGCTTTTTTACAGAATTTATTTATGTATTTACTTATGTGAACAATCATATGTCAGCCATGATAAATGGGCAGGATGCTGTTCTAGGCACTTGACACTTACTCCACAAATTGTCCTAACAATCGAACGAGTCCCGTTTTTGGCCATCGGTTAGCCCCACACGTGCTGTTCCTTTCCACGTCATGTCCACCCAGACCATAAACCCGCAAGCCCTTCTGCTAATCTTCGCAAACGTCTTGCCTTACTAGTCTTTTGCAAAAGTAGCACTCTGTACTGAAAATGGGGGTGGTAACCAAGGGGCAGAGACTACCGTAGTAACAGCTCAGCTGAATTTAGCAAGACCTGTTTGCCAGGGTGCTGGCCACTTAACAACCATTCTTGCCGGTTCCAACTTTCTTTTTTACCTTTCCATCGCAGGGTACCCTCTATTCTTGTAACTCTGTTAAAAAAGAAGAACTCATCTGTACAGCCCGTCTTCCTAAATGTGGCTTAGTCTCAAGACCTATCTACTCTTTCAAAGATCTGCAGGGCCAGAAGGTTTCCCTTCACATGCTCACCCTTTTAGAAAAAGACACCTGTGCTTTGCAAGGGCTCTTATCTTCCCCTCCCTGCCTGTTGATTCTGTGGGGTAAGGGGTGGCAACCCATCTGCCCTAAACCTTTTCCATTAGAACAACTCTGCTTTTTTCTGTTTGTGTTTTGGCTTCCAGGTAAGATTACTTTTAAAGAGAGAATTGCACATTGAAAATATTTTTTTGAAGTCCACATTAAACATTAACTGTGTAACCCATAATTCAAATTTCCAAATTAAACTGACCAAAGACATCAATTAAGCTTAAGTTTATAAGAAAGATGGTGTTGTTCTTCTTCTAAGTCTTCCACATATATAATTCACTCTGGTAATAATGTTCATTTAGTCTGGTGCCAGTGGCATTTATACAAAGTTTCTATGGTTCACTAGGGCTTAATCTGAGTGAATTTTATGATAAAGGTAAATTTGAAAGAAATGTTCACAGTTGTTTTTATCACCTGTCCTAATTAGTTGCATCTCATTTTCTAATTAAACACAGTAATTATAGAGAGTTCACATTCATGCAATTATGTGAGAGAAATGGAATTCTGTCAGTGTTGGAATTATGGCATATAATTACTGCCTGTGTTAAAGAACATGTAAAACCCAGAGAAGAAAAGACCTGAAACCATAATACAGTATAACTTCTGCATTGTTTATGGTTGGAGGAGTCGGGGAAGGTGGTAGGAATGGGGCAGTTAAATCAGGTCTTGAAAAAACTAGACTTAGAGTTTATCTTTAATGGTTTGAACTTCCTCTTTGTTCAGTCCCTTAACATCACTTCTATCCAGTTCCCAAGTACCTCTTCCCCTGCTAATGGTGATTTCTCACAAGATTGGATTTCTCACAAGAGCCATTAATTCATACTAAGATGTGAATGGCTAATAGATTATTGACCATGTCTGCTTTACAGGTTCAAAGTGTTACATTAATGAAGGACTCCTGTGAGTAAGCCCATGTGAAAAAACAGGGAGCCAGAAGATGAAACAGACATTGTATCTTCTCTTAGGGACATTATAGTCTCACAGGGAACCAGATATTTATATGAATATTTGCAAAATAAAATGCTAGGTATTACAGGAAGGGGCAGAGAATAGAGAGTGGCTAACTCGCCTTTAGTTGTTGGTCTCCTTCATTCAGCTATGAGCTCCTTAAGGGCAGAAAGTATGCCTCATCTATCATTGTATCCCCTGCATCTACCATAGTTCCTGGTGTATAGAAGGTGTTCAATACATATTTGGTGACATGGTGTTTGCAGAAACATGGCATTTGGTTGCACACACGGACCCTCAGTGTATTGTTTACTTCTAAGCCAATGTCTAAGGAAAATTTCACAGATAGCTTCTAAAATGACTCCCAGTGATCCCCGCCTTTTGGTATTCCTGCCTTTGTACAATCCCCTTGAGTGTAAACCAGACTTCAGGACTTGCTTCTCATAATGAGATGTGGCAGAAATGATGGGATGTCACCTCTGAGATTAGGTTGTAAAAAACTATGATTCTTTCTTTGGCTTTTCTTGCCCTCTGCTTGCTGAAACCAGCTGCCACATTGTGAGCTGCCTTATGCAGAGGTCCACACGGCACAGCAATAGCCAGGGAAGAACTGAGGCCCTCAGTCCAGCAACCTGCTGGGAACTGAATCCTGCCAATGAACACGTGAGTGAGCTTGGAAGTTGCCCCTTCCCTAGTGGAGCCCGAGACTCAGGGTGGCTGACATGTTAATTCCAGCCTTGTGAGAGACCCGGTGCCAGAAGCAGGCAGCTGAGCCCCACGGGATCCCTGACCTGCGAGATGATAAACGTGAGATAATAAATGTTGTTTTAAGCTGGTGAGTTTGGGGACCATTTGTAACACAGGGAGAGATAAGTGACTTAAGGTAAGACAACAGATCCTTTTATCTCCAAAGGGTTTTCCCATGGAGAGAAATATAATCATTTATTCCTTTAGTGCTCCATTTGTTAAGTTCATGAATAGAATTCTCAAAACTGGAAACCAGTTTTTCTGGAGGCCTTTAAACATTGATTACAAATGTATTAATCATATAATTTTAAACATATAAGCTTAAACCGTTTAACCACAAGCATATATTTCAAATGGCTGGTCCTTTTAAACACTTCAAAACCTTAATTCATAAACATGTAAAACAGAGATGACAGAATTTATTGCCGTAGTTCACTTAAATCTACTCTAAAAGCATCAGTATCATGGGCTTAACACCTTTCTTATTTCTCTTCTTATTTTTTTTCCTGCTAGTTGTGATACACCCTGAGGGCTACAACATTATTATTTTTACTCCTTTCCTTGGGTCACAAAATTCTTAGCAGATCTCAAAGAAAAGATTACCTTATCAGAACCACCTAGATTATAGGACTTGGTTTATTGACTAATTAATTCTTGGTCAGGCTTGCTTGTTTTTCCCAAGGTGATTCTAACCCAAACCACCTTTTTTATAGTAAGCTTTTCTCTGGATAAATCATATCCGTTATGTCAATGAGACTATTTCAGGCCTTATCTTATGCCTAAGGTTTAACTTTCCATCCTAGTGTGTATCTCTGAAATTGTTTTTTAAATTATCATTTCATCATTGTTATATACCTGTCATAATCAAAAATTGATTTTCTCTCTTAGCATTAAAAACGTGTATCTCCCTTATTAGCCTTGAGATTTAATCTCTTAAGAGTTGAGAAATTGAGTCTGTGTAGTTAGTGTTCCTTTGTAGGTCATCTGGCTAATGCATTTTACTGATAAATACTGTGGAGTCCCCTGTCTGGTTGGTTATTGTGGGCGCCCACCCAAGCTAAGTAGTCCTTCCTGTTCTTGGCATCTACTTTTTCTGGGACTACTTGGCTTACAATTTCTAATGTTTATTCTCCTTAAGTAGATAGGGACAGGCATGTGACTGTGCTTTATAAACATACAGGATTAACAGAAGAAATGTCAAACTCTCCTGATTATTAAAACCTATAAAAATAATTTTTTTAATATACACCATTTTCTATTACAGTGACTTCTGGGGCACACTTCAAATTAGCTTTTCTGTTTTGAGTCATTTTGAATTCATGGGTTTCCCAAACCTTATCCTATTTCCTGTAAGCCATGCTGACGTTGGTAATCGTGGTGGTGGTGAAGATGATGACAGCAATTTTGATGCTCAGATTGTAACTTTGTCTTAAGAGACAGATCTTTTTTTTTTTTTTTAAGATTTTATTTATTTATTTGACAGATAGAGATCGCAAGTAGGCAGAGAGGCAGGCAGAGAGAGAGGAGGAAGCAGGTTCCCCGCTGAGCAGAGAGCCCGACGTGGGGCTCGATCCCAGAACCCTGGGATCATGACCTGAGCTGGAGGCAGAGGCTTCAACCCACTGAGCCACCCAGGTGCCCCCCTTTTTTTTTTTTTTTAATGGACAAGACTATAGTGTCTAGGGTTATACATTTGGGTGATAAAACATTAAAAAATACAACCAAGTATTTATTATAAAAGTGAGGATATACAGAAAGGAAAGGGGGTGTGATCAGAATGAGGCTCATAGAAGAAGCTTGTGGGATGAGTGGTGAAGCTCTACTTTTTAACCTGGGCATACATTTGTTAGTGTGTGTGTGTGTGTGTGTGTGTGTGTGTGTGTGTTATTAGCACCTTATTCTTTTTTTATTTATTTATTTTTCAGTGTTCCAAGACTCCTTGTTTATGCCCCACACCCAGTGCTCCGTGCAATACGTGCCCTCCTTAATACCCACCACCAGGCTCACCCAACCCTCCACCCCGCTCCCCTCCAAAACCCTCAGTTTGTTTCTCACAGTCCACAGTCTCTCATGGTTTGTCTTCCCCCTGACTTCCCCCCTCTTGCCTTATTCTTAACAATAAAGATTTTGCTTAAAAAAATGTTCACCTTATAGTCAGGGTGGGGGTTGTTCTTTCTGTTGGCTTCTTTATCCTTTATACAATTCTCCTAACATTCTTAAACACATTCTTGCTTTGCAACAATAGGATATTGGAGAAATGTTCTTAATTTTTTTTAAAGATTTTATTTATTTATTTGACAGACAGAGAACACAAGTAGGCAGAGAGGCAGGCAGAGAGAGAGAGAGAGGCGCAGGCTCCCCACTGAGCAGAGAGCCCGATGTGGGGCTCGATCCCAGGACCCTGGGATCATGACCTGAGCCGAAGGCAGAGGCTTTAAGCTACTGAACCCCCCAGGCACCCCTGTTCTTAATTTTTTTTTCTGTCCAAATCATGGAATTGCTAGCTTCCAAGGGATTCTATTTCTTTGAATAGGCAACAATTCTAAAGACCAGCAGCTGGGCTCTGGGGGTGCACATAAGAATGTGTGATGAGGGGCGCCTGGGTGGCTCAGTGGGTTAAGCCTCTGCCTTTGGCTCAGGTCGTGATCCCAGGGTCCTGGGATCAAGCCCCGATTCAGGCTCTCTGCTCAGCAGGGAGTCTGCTTCCTCCTCTCTCTCTGCCTGCTTCTCTGCCTACTTGTGATCTCCGTCTGTCAAATAAATAAATAAAATCTTAAAAAAAAAAAAGAATGTGTGATGAGCAGGAAATGTACTGATGTGGCTGCTGGGCCCCTGAGATTGGAAATCATACTTATTAAGGTTATTCTTTTACACTGATAATTACCAACTTAACTTACTATATTGCTATTCTATACATTTCTTATATAAGGTTTCATCAACTATAAGCCTTTCTTCTGAATTGACCATCTTTTTGATATGATGAAACTTGGTGGAGCCAAGACATGCCTTGTATCACATTTTCCTTTTGGGTAGAGTAATCTTCAAACTTCTGTTACTCAGATAATTCATAATTATTTAATATATTTGCCAAATTCACAATTTTGTACCACCTGTTTTTTAAAATACTTTTTGTTTAATCATCAAAATGCCTCCCTTAAAAGAATTAGATTCATATTAAGCGATAGTATTCATGGAATCATAGGGTTTAATTAATTGGTCATGTGTTTTTCCAGTATCCATTAAGTGGATACATAGATGTTGAAATTTGAGAAGACTCAATAAATGTCATTTTCCCTCACTCAAATTTAGGACCACCTGAAAGATAAGAAAGAATCAGGAAAATAGAGCTCAAAACATCAGGTTCATTACTAATAAAAGCTGTACTGAGAGATGTTGCTTAGATGCTGGATAATTATGGGTTCCCTAGGGGTAGACCTCAGGTTTGGACTGATACATCCATTTGCAGGCCTTCCTGGCAGGGTGGCCCTTTTTACCTCACAGCAAGGATGGCACAGAAGTCTTCCCTGAAGGAAACAGAATCAGAAAGGATAGAGAAGGAAAGACTAGCTACCATACTTAGTTTTTCCTCTAAACCCACTAACTGGGCAGTAGTGAGTAAGGAAACAGAGAGGGGCAGGAACATTAAGGTAATGGATATTTCTGTAAAGAAAACACAACACCAGGGAAATAACCATTAAAATACATATTTGAGGGCACCTGGCTGGCTCAGTAGGTAGAGCATGTGACTCTTAATCTCGGGGTTGTAAGTTTGAGTCCCATGTTGGGTATAGCGGTTACTTAAAAAATATGAAGTCTTGGAGTGCCTGGGGGGCTCAGTCAGATAAGCATCTGCCTTCGGCTCAGGTCATGATCATAGGATCCTGGGATTGAGACCCACATTGGGCTCCCTGCTTCTCCCTCTTGCTGTGCTCCTCCTCCCTGCTCATGAGCTCTCTCTCTCTCTGTCTCTTAGAAATAAATAAATCTTTTAAAAAATAGGAAAATAAAATACATATTTGTCCATTTAAAAGCATGTAAGTACACCTTTTGGGAAATCCTGCTATAGTGAATAGGTTATAATAAAAGTGCCTGTGAAGTTAGCTGTGTCCAGTACTGCTCACGTACCTTTTGTGCATCTCAGTCTGTTTATTATATTTGGAGGAACAGATATATTTTTTAAGGATTTTATTTATTTATTTGAGAGAGAGAGAGAGAGCACACACGCAGTCCGGAGAGGGAGAGGGACAAGCAGACTCGGCGCTGAGTGCAGAGCCCAATGTGAGGCTCACTCTCAGGACCCTGAGATCACAACCCGAGCTGAAATCAAGAGTTGACGGCTTAACTGACTGAGCCACCCAGGTGCCCCTGGAGGATCAGATTTAATGTAGCAGAATCTGAATCCAGATCAGCGTGGGTTATGTTGATAGTGTGCCACATATATGATCTTGGCCATTTTGCAAACAGTGCATAGATTAAACTATCATTACAAAATCAGAATCAAAAGCTCCTACTTTTTCTTATGCCATTGGGGGTTATTTTACCCTCACCGTTCGTAAAACGACTATACTCTGGCAGTCTTGTGAGCTTTCGTTCTTTATTTCCTTAATCAAGTCAGGGACACTTATCTCTTTCAAATATTTTGATGTGGTAGCTTCCTGTGATCAGGCTTAGAATGTCAGCACTTGGAGGAAAAAAGTAAAGGCACTCTCACTCCCCCTTGTTTTTATAGAGATGAAGTGAAGTTCTGAGAAGGCAAAGGACTTGTCACATCCTACTTAACTGACTTAACCCCAGAAATACGGTCTGGTTCTCAGCTTACTATTTTTTTCTTGCCGCCCCTAGGCCTCTGAAACACAAAGTCAAAATAAGAAAGCAATGGGTCTGGGCAGAGATAAATTATTTCTGATGGTTCTCTAGCTCTAAAGTATATTTTGAATCTCTCCATTCTTTTCCATGTTTCTTACCATCTCCATAGTCCAATGAACACTACCTCTGGCGGGTATCATTTAAATACCTCAAAACAAGTCTTCTCCATTTCAAGGTCATCTCCTCAGTGCCGTGGGTGAGGCCGGCTTCAACCAAAGCCCCCAGATGGGGCCTTGCTGCTGTGATTGGCTTCAGGGAGGCCCTGTGCTCATCTGTACCTGCTTGGCTTACACTGATTGGCTCAGCTTAATCTTGGCCCCACCCCAGCAGCCAGGGGCTGCAGATCTGTCACCAGCGCGGTGTGCGTGGGAAGGGTGTGCAAGTCCAGAAAGGCTCTGACTGTGGTTTTAGAAGAATGTCAATTGATGCTGGGTAAGAAAATAATAAAAGATATCTACTGCTCTTTTCTTCATGTTTGATATCACTTCTTCAGAAGGGCTTTCTTTGGCTCACACGCAGACTAAATGAGATACCCCTTTTCTCTCTCAGCAGTCCCCTTTTCTTTCAAGGCAAAATATGTGATTTCATATTTATTTGTGTGATGATTTGTATTACATCCCTTTCCCCCACTGCAAGTTAATCTCCTTGAGGGCAACAAGTATATTTGTTTTGTTGAGTGATGTTTCTTTAGCATCTAGAAAGCTGCCTACCAGGTAGTAGGTTCCCCAAAATTGCTTAATGAAAGAATTAACAGCATGTAGTACACATTGGATATTGATTTAAAAATTTTTTTAAAATCTAAATTCAATTTAGTTAACAGAATATATTATTAGTTTCAGGGGTAGAATTTAGTGATTCATCAGTTGCCTATAACACCTAGTGCTCATTCCATCAAGCACCCTCCTTAGGATCTTTATTGATTTTAAAGACATGGAGGAGAGTTTCAGACGTGTCAGTAACCTTTAGACTGCGGCAAAATGAAAAAACAGGCTTCCAGGAATTTGTAAACGAACATAGCATGTTAAGTGTCATAAACAAACTAGACAAATCTGTATTCTTACCCCTTCATCCTGCCTAGAAGATGAAACTCAATCTTGCTATGAACTGACTTAAGGTAAGTCCTACTGGTTGAAACATGGAGTCTGAAAATTGTATTTTTTTAAAGATTTTATTTATTTATTTGACAGAACACAAGTAGGCAGAGAGGCAGGCAGAGAGAGAGGGGGAAGCAGGCTCGCCGCTGAGCAGAGAGCCCGATGCAGGGCTCAATCCCAGGACCCTGGGATCATGATCTGAGTCAAAGGCAGAGGCTTTAACCCACTGAACCACCCAGGTGCCCCTGAAAATTTTATTTTTATTAGTCATTAGTAATTCAACTACCAAGAAGTGTCCTCTTAAATAAGCAGACTTAAAAAAAAAAAAAGATTTATTTATTTATTTTAGAGAGAGTGGGAGCACGGGGAGGGGTAGACAGAGAGGGAAAAGCAAGCTCCCTGCCGAACAGGGAGCCCAATGTGGGGCTCAATCCCATGACACTGAGATTATGATCTGAACAGAAACCAAGAGTCCAACACTTAACCACCTGAGCCACGCAGGCGGCAAACTTTTTATTATGTATCTGAGTAAATGTGTGTGCAACTTCTTCACCAATAAACTGTGGGTAGTAACAGTGCCTATTATGGTGAAGATTAAATTAGTTAATACATGCAAATTACTCAAAGCAATTACACAAAGAACAGTGCCTGGCACATATTAGGGACCCAAGAAATGTTACCTATTTTTATGAAAATCTTGTATTAGTGACTATTTGCTATTTAATTTGAAAAGAATTTCCTCTCTCAGAGAATTTATTTATACATTATCTTATCTGAATTCCATGAGAGATTAAGCATTTGGTATTTGTAAGGATGCCAGAAATATGAAGAAATATTAGACCCAGGCCCATCTTTGAGAAGTGTATTATCTAAGGCTTTTTATTCTATGGCTTGGGATTCCAGAAAATACCTCTTTGGGGGAGCTAAGTTCAAATTCTTAGCTTTTTACCCATTAGGATTCTCTAGGTTGCAAGTAATAGAATCCAACTTAAACTGGCTTTAAACTATAAAGTGAATTTGTTACCTCATGTATAGGGCAATGAATATAGTGTGCTATGTAGCGGTGATGGGTCTGGGGCTCCACAGTGTTCACTGAACACCCAAATTTTCCCGTCTGATGGATTCTTCCATCACAGGGATGGTGTCAAACCAGAGCTATCTGCCCATAGGGTATTTGCTAGCCAGAGTTAGGGACACTTCCATGTTAGTTTCCAAGAGAATGGAAGTTAATTAATAGAAGGTCCCAGTAAACCTCTCCTCAGTGTCTCATTGGTCCAAAGTGGGCCATATGCTCATTCTGTTGCCAGTCACTGGCAATGGAGATCATTCCTAGAGCAATAAGGCCCACTCCCAGAGCTGGGGGTGGGGTGAAAAGTTGAAGGAAAACAGGGCTCTATTTTGAAGACAGAAGGGCAGAATGAATGCAGAGTAAACAATCAGCAACTCCCAGTCTGCCCTTTGAAGGAAGAACCATATCTTACTTTTCTTCATGTTCTCATATGTTCTGTGCCAGGTGCTAAATACTAGTAGAAAAAATGGATAAATAGACTTACCAAAGAATTATTTATTCCCTTTACATAAGCTTCTAAAGTCCTAGAAATGCTTGTCCCTGGAACTAGCATAACCAATTTTTTTTTGGTTCAATTGCCTTCTCTCTTAGTAACATGACCATGAACTCCAGCTATGCCCAGGAGAAGCAGAGGGGCAGTCTGGATTGGCCCTTTCTTCTGGAGTCCCCTCCTTGATTCATTATAAACTATGATATTCATCATTCATTCCCAGGTCATGGGGCTTCTTTGGCTGGTTGCTATCATATATCCTGTTAGATGAGTCAATCTTTTAAGATTTGTGCCCAGAGAAATTAGCATTTAAGCTTCCTCTTTATTCCAGCTCTGATGTTAGGGAAGCAGCTGTTGATGGACTAATTAGTATCTTAGGAGGACTAAGAATGATCTCCCCATCCTTCAACAGTTGCTTAATCATTTGTCCCAGGGAGAGTCTGAGAGCATCATTGAAATGATATTTTATGCAAAAACTGCAGGTTGGTCCAGCTTCCTGGTCACCATATGTAACACAAATGGTAGCAACTATAACGAAAAACCAAGTCTGTTGTGTCTGGTCATATGTAAGGATAATGTTAGGGTTTATGTGAATTTGTTACAATTCCTGGAATTAACTCTTTAACTTGCCTGTGTGGCCGCTGTTTCATCTCATCTGTAAGATGTCTTAGAGGTAGACATGGGGTGACCAAGTATACACAACCACTGTGTAATATCATCTGCAGTGGTTGTTTAAGCTAATGGGAAGCTAAAATCAGGAACCCCTTTATTTATTTTGAGATATCATTACCACATGAGTTAGAAATGCTCTTATTGGTGAGGTCAGCCTGCTCTGTGAGCAAAGATGGGAGGCACTTGCTTGATGGCTTAGGTTAATCTTGATGTAACTATTTTAGGAAAAGAATATTCTTTTCTCTTGAGGGAAGAATTATTCAAAGTCCTTACATGAATCAACTTTTTCAAGGGGCAATTTCTTCAATATCTATGTTTACTTCTTGGATTTTATTTTCTCATGCTTACTTTCATAAGCCACCATACCTCTTTTGAGATCAGATATGTTCAGGGTGGTATTGGTATAGGCACCAATACCTCTTTTGGTTGGCTTATTCATTTTTCAGAAACATCAGTGCCTTTAACGTGGACACTCCTGTGTGTTCTGCCTTCATATCATTCCAGTTTCCTTCAATGATTTTGTATCTACTAGTTTATGCCTTTTTAGATAAACATTTGGAGGGATTGGATTTTACTCCCTGTACATGAGTTAATTAGCCTCTCTGAGTTTCAGTTTATTCATCTGTAAACTGTGGCTAATAGTGGTAATCAATGTGGTAGTAGTGTTCCACCAAGTTCCCCTCTTCAGTTTTCCTCTACCACCCCCATCCCAAAGCTGTGCTCCTTACTGGAAACTGTCCTCCACTGCAAGGGAACTAGCTCACTCAACCCCCTTACCCACCAACTGAGGTAAGGGGGCTGGGTGGCACCCAGCACCAGAGCTTCCTATAGGATTGGCTAAAGCCTCAGCTGGAGCCAGATTTTGGAACACTGCATTCTGCACTTCAGAAGTATCCCCAGTCTTCTTGTATTTAAGTTCTTGCCTCAAAGTCTGTTTCAGGGAACCCAGTCTAAGACAAATGCCACTTCTTCAGACCGTTGCCAAGATTGAATATATAAAGCCCTTTGGGAAGCAATCCCTTTGGAGTGGGGAATGGATTCAGTATTTGAGAACTGTCATTATTCTTGGGTGGTATGTCATGGACTGATAATGTTCTCATTTCTTTTTGATCTCATCAATCAGATAGTACTTTGAGAAAAATAATGTAATAACTAGCTCAAGGCAAAGTTATGTAGTGTTTGTTTGTTGTCCCTCCACTCATTCTTCCTTTGCCCTGGGGACATTCATGGTTGCCTCCTTCTCTACCACCTGTCTTCTCCCTGCTTGCTCTCATTACAACAAAATACAACTAATCTGAAGATCTAATCGGCTTTATTAAACGCTTCATGAATCAGGCGTCATCTTGTCTAGCAACGGAGCTCTGAGGAGCTGTACAAAATAGAAGAGTTTTTTTTTTTTAAGGATTTTTATTTATTTATTTGACAGAGAGCACAAGTAGGCAGAGAGGGAGGCAGAGAGAGGGAGAAGCAGGCTCCCTGATGAGCAGAGGCCTGATGCGGGGCTCGATCCCAGGACCCTGAGATCATGACCTGAGACGAAGGCAGAGACTTAACCCACTGAGCCACCCAGGCACCCCAAAAGTAGAAGAGTTTTATAGGCAGAAAGGTGTGGTAAGGAAGTTACAAACAAAACAAAACAAAAAACAAGAGAAAGGATTGTTCCAGGCCAGGTCACTTTCCCTTTGGAGAAGAGTAGCAGCTGGTCTGTCTTTATTTCTCTCTCTCTCTTTCTTTCTTTCTTCTTTCTTTCTTTCTTTCTTTCTTTCTTTCTTTCTTTTTCTTTAAGTATAAAGGTTTTACTTTTTTTTAAGTAATTTTTTAAAATTTAAATTGGTATTTAACATATAATGTATCTTTAGTTTCAGAGGTGGAGTGAAGTGATTCTTCAGTCTTATATAATACCCAGCGCTCATTATATCACGTACCCTCCTTAATGTCTATCACCCAGTTATTCCATCCCCCCCCCCCACCTTGAGCAACCCTCAGTTTGTTTCCTAGGATTAAGAGTCTCTTATGGTTTGTCTCTCTCTCTGGTTTTGTCTTGTTTTATTTTTCCCTCCTTTCCACTCTAATCCTCTGTTTGGTTTCTTAAATTCCACATATGAGTGAAACCATATGATAATTGTCTTTCTCCGATTGACTTATTTTACTTAGCATAATATCCTCTAGTTCCATTGACATTCTTGCAAATGGTAAGATTTCAATTTTGATGGCTGAGTAGTATTCCATTGTATATATACACCACGTCTTCTTTATCCATTCACCTGTTGATGGACCTCAGGGCTCTTTCCACAGTCTGGCTATTGTGGACATGCTGCTATAAACATTGGGGTGCAGGTGCCCCTTCAGATCACTACATTTGTATCTTTAGGGTAAATACCCGGTAGTGCAACTGCTGGGTCATAGGGTAGCTCTATTTTCAGCTTTTTGAGGAACCTCCATGCTGTTTTCCAGAGTGGCTGCACCAGCTTGCACTCCCACCAGCAGTATAAGAGGGTCTTTCTTTCTCCACATCCTTGCCAACATTTGTTGTTTCCTGGTTTGTTCATTTTAGCCATTCTGACTTGTGTGAGGTGGTATCTCATTGTGGCTTTGATTTGTATTTCCCTAATGCCTAGTGATGTTGAGCATTTTTTCATGTGTCTATTGGCCATTTGTATGTCTTTGCAGCTGCTTCTGTTATCCAAATCACCTTATCTTCCTTTGGGGCTAAGAGAGGCTCCATGGACAGATTACCTAACTGTGCTTCTCAGAAAATTCTGACTGACCCTTTAAAATTCACATTTCCAAGGAGAGGTTGAAAGGCAATCAGGTTAGGTATTGAGCTCTGGTTTGGTGATTTCGCCTAAGTGATGCCCTTTTTGGCTTGTGGTTTTCTTTTTAACACCCTCCACCCATTCCAACTCTTTTGTTGGTTCACATTTGTGGGAAGGAGAGGATTTGGTAAACTTACACTAAGGTGCAGTATGTTACCCCTTAACTGTCTAAGTTGTACTTCATCTGAAATTCTTTCTGTGTGCCTTTGGTTTTATTTTTTAAAGATTTTATTTATATATTTGACAGAGAGACACAGCGAGAGCAGGAACACAAGCCCGGGAAGTGGGAGAGGGAGAAGCAGGCTTCCCGCTGAGCAGGGAGCCCCATGTGGGGCTCCATACCAGGACCCTGGGATCATGACCTGAGCTTAAGGCAGGTGTTTAATGACTGAGCCACCCAGGCACCCCATGCCTTTGGTTTTATTATCATCAGTCTCTGTATTATGACTACAGCTTCCCTTCAGTAATTTCTGGTCTTCAGTCTGGCAAGAGATTAGTCTTTTAAAGTTGGTCTTCTCAGACAGGAAATATCTTAAATAGACTGTTTTAAAATGTGTGCCATTAATTGCTACTGCTGTTACAGAGAAGATTTCCCCTTTTGTAGTAACACTGTAAGGTGAATTGCCCTTTAAGGATACAATTTTGCCAAACAAACAAAATGAATAAAAATCTTACTGGATTTCTAAACAATGAAGATGAGAAGTATAAAAATAGAGAATGAAATTATAAATATCTTAGGCAGCTCACCTTTCAGAGGTCTTAGGAGTTGGATTGATTTGGAGATAGAAAAAGACGACAGTAAAGGGTTCCTTTTTTTTCTCATGTTTTCTTTTTCTTTTTCTCTTTTCTCTTCTCTTCTCATTTCTTTTCTCTTCCCTGTCCCCTTCCCTTCCCCTGTCCCCTCTCCCTTTCCCTTTTCCCTTTTCTCTTTTCCCTTCCCTTCCCTCCCCTTTCTCTCTTCCTTCTGGTGTATCAACTCATAATGGCTAAATTTGTCTTCCACATCAGATTAGTCAGCAGTCTGTGTTGAAGGTGATAGAAAGCTCAACTCAAATAAAGTTAAGCACAAAAGGAGGTTGACTGGAAGGATCCTGAAGAAGCTCAGAAAATGCCAGAAGGAGCTGCAGGAACCAAGTCATCTTGCGGTGCTCCCAGGCCAGAACTGGAGATCTGGTGCCACCAGACTTTGTCTTCATCTTTCATCTCTGCTTGTTTTGCATCTGGTGCTGTGAGGTGAAGTATGTCCTCCAGAAGATGTTCAAGTCCTGACCCCCAGGACCTGGGAATGTGACCTCATTTGGAAAGAGGATTTTAGCAGATGCTTAAATTAAGATGATGTATTAGTTCACTAGGGCTGCCATAACAAAGTGAGTAAGGGACACGTGGGGCTAGGTAGAGAGAGGTAGATAGAGGGCTTTAGGGTCAGGCTCACAGAAATCCCCAAAATAAGGAGGTGTAAGGAAACCAGAGATAAGGGGGCATACCCTGCCCTAGGTATCTGAGGGAGAAATCTTATTTATGACAGTCTCCTGTGGTCAACAGAAAATAACTAGACCCTAGAAAGAAGTAAGCCGTTAAAAATGTTATCACTAGTCCTTAATCAATGGCGCAGCCAGTGGAGAAGTCAAAAAGATTTAAGTTCTCTGGTTAGCTTCCTATAAAAGACCAGCCCTAAAAGCCCTCAGTGGCAACCCTGTCAGGACCCCTCTCACTCCTGAGAGCCTTTTTTTCTGTATAAAACTCTATTGCTTTGCTCAGTCACCTTTGTCTGAGAGGTTCATTCTTCAACTCCATGAGACAAGAACCTAGCTCTCCTGCTTGAAAAGTACCACAGGCTGGGTGGCTTATACAACCAAAATTTATTTGCAAAATGTTCTGGTGTCTAGTATTCTAAAATCAAGGTGTTGACAGGGTTGAAATGGTCCTTCAAAATGGTCCTTTCTTTTTACCCAGGAACTACCCTTCTAGGACTCTATTTTTAAAGAGCAATAAAATACGATGGTAAAAATTTATCTGTAAGGATTTTCGTGAGCAATAGTTATAAAAAATAATAGAAAAACATAATTTAAGATGATGGGTCATTCATATAATTGAATATGATTAATATCATTAAAATCATATTTTTGACACTAATGCTCTCAATTCGTTAGAGAAGAAGACAAAGGGATACAAAATCATATATACTATATCTCCCAGTGTTAAAAGGGAGGAGGTGTGTATCTTCTGAGGCCTCTCTGTTTGGCTTACAGATAGGTGTCTTTTCTCTCTATCTTCACATGGTCTTCCATCCGTTCAGGTCTATGTTCTCATCTTCTCTTCTTATAGGGACCATAGTCATGCTAGATGAGGGCCCACCCATATGACCTCATTGTACATTATTTCTCTCTTTAAAGGCTCATCTCCAAATATACTCACATTCTGAGGTATGGAGGTTAGGGCTTAACATATGCATTTTGAGGGGGTCATAATTCCGTGCATAACAGATGGGGTCATTAGGGTGGGTCTTAATCCACTGATTGGTGTCCTTATAAGAAGGGGAAATTTGGACACAGAGACAGACAAGCATAGAGCACTGATGACGTGAAGACAGGCAGCACACCATCTATAAGCAAAGGGATGCCGGCGGCCATCAGAAGCCAGGAGAGAGGCCTGGAACAGATTCTCCCTCGGCCCTCAGAAAGAACAACTCTGCTGACACCTTGATTTCAGACTTCTAGCCTCCAGAATCTCCAGAGATGACAAATTTCTGCATAAGCCTCCCAGTTTCTGGTACTTTGTTTGGGCAGTCCTGGGAAGCGAATACATCTGGCTTTATTTCCTTTTCCAGTCTGGCGGTGTTCCGTATGGCACTGAGACTTCCTTGGCTCTTCTCTCACACCCAACTTCTCATCTTTCAGCATACTTTGCCATCTCTACCTTCACGAAAGATCCAGAATCTAAACACTGCTCCCTTAGCACCTCCATGATCACTCGTCACCCCTGGTCTACGTTATTACAATGGCCTCCTAGTTGGTTTCTTTCTTCCCCTTGCTTTCCCAAGGTCACTTCACTGTTACTAGCCAGAGTGGTTCTGTGAAAGCAGAGTTCTAATCATGTTTCTGCCCAGCTCAAAGTTCTCAGTATGTCAATACAGAGATAAAGCTAACATCTTCCCGGGGACCTAGAAGACTGAGTGCCTAGATTCTTGTTGCTTTTCTATCCTTATCTTCTAGGACTCTGTTCCCGCGGCGCTGGCCTCCT
Source organism: Martes martes (assembly GCF_963455335.1). Classification (NCBI taxonomy): domain Eukaryota; kingdom Metazoa; phylum Chordata; class Mammalia; order Carnivora; family Mustelidae; genus Martes; species Martes martes. Next base: position 83,928,597 of record NC_137892.1, read on the forward strand.
CCTGTTTCTCAAACATGCCTGGCCAAGAACTGCTGTCTCAGGGCCTTGTAACTGGCCACTCCCTCTGCCTGGAATGATAGTCCCCTAAACACAGGCATGACTTGCTCTCTCTCTTCTTAAACGGCAGCTTGCCAGGGAGGTCTTCCCCTCTGCGCCACCTCCACTTATCATCCTTCTTCCCTACTTTACTTTTCCTCTTTGGCATCCTTACTACTGTAGTCCTCCACATTTTACACATTTCTCTCACCAGGCACTGGCATGGGATAGACCTTCTAAGTCCTCTCTAACATGTGGGATGATGGTATGATGACCTAGGAGGAGCTGCTTGCCCTGAAATATTTCCTCTCCAGCTGATTAAAGTTCTTGAACTTCTTAAAACTGTCTGATCGTTCTCATCTTTAACTGAGGGAAGAAAAGTCTGGCTTAGTGATGCCACACAAGTTATTTACCCTGATAGTGAACTTGTCCTGAGATTTTGCCTTGTTCTCCCAGCAAATTCCTGCTTCATACCCTAGTTCCAGTTACTCTAACCGTGTTGCCTGCCTTGAGTCTCTAGCTCACATCTGAAATCTCGGGGAGCTATAAGGGAATTTAGAGATAATCTTGGCCCTCTTGGTCACTTTGTTGAGGTGCAGGTACAGGAAAGAACTTGCTCACGGTCATATTCTCTATGAAGTATATTCACGAATTTAGTCAATATATACTGTGTGCCAGATGTTTTGCTGGGTACTTATGAGATAATAGAAAATATTGGTTTCTGCTTCCTCTCCTCCTCTACCCACTCTCTACTCTCCCCTTCATTCTTTTCCTTTCGCAGATTTCCTGAAACCCTTGTAGTGTCCTAAATGATAAAAGTACTAGGAGCATCTTTTGTTCTAATATTTGGGTTTTGACCTGGGCTTCTAAGATTTTGAAATTTCCTGGGTCGTAGGAGTGTCTTTTGTCCTAATGAAGTGACTTTGGGGGGCTCCTGGGTGGTGGTTGGTCACCAGAAAGATCAAGCCATGATTAATTAGAAGCTTAGAATGTTAAGCCCCCTACCCCATTCTCCAGAGAGTAGAAAAGGGCTGGAAATGGAGTTAATGATCAGTCGTACCTACACTATGCCTCCATAGAAATCCCAAAAGTGTGCGTTGGGGAGAGCTTCCAGGTTGGTGAACACACACAAGTGCTGGAGAGTGGCGCACCTAGAGAGGGCCCGGAAGCTCTATGTTCCTTCCCATCTTGCATCTCTCCCATCTGCATGTGCATCTGTATTCCTTATCATATCCTCTTACAAGAAAGAGGTGAGCAGTAGGTAAATGGTTTCCCTGAGTTCTGTGAGCTGCTCTAACAAGTAAATCAAACTGAGGAAGAGGTCATGGGAACCTTTGATTTATAGCCCACCAGTCAGAAGCACAGGTAGCGACCTGGACTTGTGACTGGCACCCGAAGTGGTGTGGGGGAGAGGCAGTCTTGTAGGACCGAGCCCTGAAGGTGTGGGATCTGGCACTATGTCCAGATAGAGCTGAACTGTAGGACACCCAGCTGGTATCAAGCACTACGTGGTGTGGGAAAAACCTTCACAGCTGATGTGAAAAGTATTTTGAGTGTGGTCGCAGCAATAGAATCAAGGAGGCACACAGGAGCAGGACTGGGGGTTTCCTCCTAAGCACCGGAGAGGCAAGAGTGAACAGCACACAGTTCTTTCCAGTCTGGAGATTCTCACAGTCCAGTGGAGAATTTCCATAAACAGACAGTCATAAGATTGGGTGAAAAAGACCAGTGATAGAGAGATGGTCAGGATGGTCAGAAGAGTGTAGTGAATCAGCATGAAGAGGGAGAGAAAAGCAGAGAGGGGAGAGAGTGAGGAGAGAGGGTCAGGGCTGAAGCCCCCGTTTGCTTCAGCCTCAGGGCATTTATGAAGAGCCAGTCATCTTCCGTTCCCTCAAAGTGAACTGGGTATCTACTATGTTCAACCACTGTGCCTTGCCTTGAAGACACAAGATGGGGTCTCAAAGACCAAACGAGGAACTTGAGAGGTTTGCAGATTTCCAAACTCGAATCCCTGACTAGTTAAGCCACCCAGTTTCAGAGCAATGGGAATTTGTTTGCAGTTCCTTCTCTCTTCCTTGGGGACACAGCAGGTGAGACTGTTGTGCAAACTGGCTGGGATTCTGAGCCACAAGATTCCTTGGCAGTAGCTTCCTTTGTCAAGCTTGGCACACGTTTCCACTGCAGAGTACCCCGATGTCCTTGGAGTAGGCAGGTGGCCTGTGTTCTTACAGTCAACCCGCCCAGCTAAAGCCAACAGGTTCTGGGTCCTTTAATCTTTCAGGACACAACCTTGGCCTTTTGTGGGCAGCTAATCAGGAGTCGGCAAGCAGCTGCCCAAGGATACATTCTAAAAGAAAGCGGTTGTCAGGGTGGAGTGGGGGTGCCCCACCCAGCCTGGCAGGGGTCTCCTGTTTCACACCCAGTGTCCAGCTATTCTCTGGAAGCAGAGGCAGATGAGGGTCACCATCAACTCCGCAAGTCAGTTCTCTCTCCTTTATGGGTCTCTGTAGCCCCCAGGGGAGGCTGGGGTTTGTTTTTTCTGTATAGTTGTATAGTACAGTTGCTCTCTACATACGATCGACTTTTAAGGGCTTTGACATCCAACCCTCCATTCCACTCCTCGTAAGTATTTCAAGAACATGCTGCTACTAGGTGTAGTAAGGTGAGGGTTAAGAATTAACTAGTGAATTTAGTCATTTTGTCATTGATGACCTTGACAATAGTACTTTCAGTGAACTGGCAGGGGCCCAAGTTGATTGGAATGTGTTCAAGAGATTACAGGCAACTCTTTTGAGGAGCAAAAATGGAGCAGAGAATTAGACTACAGCTGGAGGGTGGTATGGAGTTAAGAGTGGCTTTTTTTTAAGATGGAAGAAATCACAGCATATCCAGTAGTGTATGTGGGTTGGAATGATCCAGTAGAGGCATAACTGATGAGGGAAGAAAGGCCAGGTGTGGACAGAGAGATGTCCTTGGATGAGAAAGAGGACAAGGAACTTTTTAGCAATGCAGTACAGCTGTGTAGGGCAGGTAAAAGTTTTCCTTGACCATCTCAGGGTCCCTAGCTAAGTCTAAAAATTAAACTGACAAAGACGAGAGAAGCATACATATTTACCTACTCTAAGTTTTGTGGGACATGGGCTCCTTTATACAGAAACAAGGACCTGAAGAGATGGTTGTACATTAGGGTCTTTATATAAGGTTTGAGGACGAGCAGACGGTAGTGTAGAAATCTAATAGGACAAAGGGTATAAGGTAAGTGTAATCAATGTTGGAAAACTTGGCAAGGCATGTTTGTTTGGATTCTTCTGGAAAATTTCAATCTTGGAGATAAGGATGCTACTTTCCTTCTGGTTTGCAGAGAGCACTCCTTAGAAGACAGCTTAAGACCTGCTTGAGGCAAGGGGAGGGGAAGGTTGGAGAACTTCCTGCTTTTGCCATTTTCTCAAACTCCTTCAGCGTAAAATATTCAATATGCCCTGGTACCATATTTTGGACTACCGTGTTATGAATCCTGTTGGTGGGTTGTTAAATAGACATTATTAAATACTAAATTACATAAATTTACTGTTAAATAAACTATATTTAGGTCGGGGCGCCTGGGTGGCTTAGTTAAGCGTCTACCTTCGGCTCAGGTCACGATCCCAGGACCCTGGGATCCAGCCGCAGGTAAGACTCCCTGCTCAGTGGGGAGTCTGCTTCTCCCTCTCCCTGCTGCTCCCCCTGCTTGTACTCTCTCTGTTAAATAAATAAATAAAATCTAAAAAAAAAAAGTAATAGGTATTCAAAACTTATCCCTTCTTAATTGTATTAATACATTTACCATTAACTGTTCTCCTTTTTTTTTTTTTTGAGATTTATTTCTTTATTTTAGAGAGAGAGAGAGAAAGCAAGTGGGAAGAGGGGCAGAGGGAGAGAGTCTCCAAGCTGACTCCCAGATGACTGTGAAACCCTATGTGGGGCTCGGATCTCACGTTGCTTAACCAACTGCTGCATCACCCAGGCATCCCTGTGTTCTTTTAAACAAAGACTTTTTTTTTTTTTAATTGAGTATAGTTGACACACAGTGTTACATTACTTTCTTGTCTACAACATTGTGATTCAACTTCTCCATGTGTTATGCTCTGCTCCTCGAAAGTGTAGCTATCCTCTGCCACCATACATGGCTGTTCCAGTATAGTTGACTGTATTCTCTGTGTTGTACCTTTTATTACTGTGTAAGGGACAGGTGGGGCTAGGTAGGTAGAGATAGATAAGGGGCTATGTGATCAGGCTCACAGAAATCCCCAAAATGTGGGGGGTGGGGGTGGTGGAGAACCAGAGATAAGGGGACACAACTGACCATCCTGCCCTACGCGGGTGGGGTGGGTGTCTTTTTATGATAATCACCTGTGAGCAATGAAGAATAACCAGACTCTAAAAAGGAAATAAGCCATTGAAGATGTTATCACTAGTTCTTGCTCAGTGATGTTATCAATAGAAATGTTAAAAGGATTTAAGTCCACTGGTTAGTTTTCTATAAAAGATTATCCCTAAAGGTGCTCAGTGGCAACTTTCTCACTCTTGAGAGCTTGTTCTGTGTCTTCACTTAAATTTCTATCACTTTGGGGCGCCTGGGTGGTTTAGTGGGTTAAAGCCTCTGCCTTTGGCTCAGGTCATGGTTCCAGGGTCCCGGGGTCCCAGGGTCCCGGGGTCCCAGGGTCCCGGGGTCCCGGGGTCCCGGGGTCCTGGGATCAAGCCCCATGTTGGGCTCTCTGTCTGGCAGGGAGCCTGCTTCCCTTCCTCTCTTTTTCTGCCTGCCTCTCTGCCTACTTGTGATCTCTGTCAAATAAATAAATAAAATCTTTAAAAAAATTTTTCTATCGCTTTACTCTCCGTTGTCTGTGAGATTCATACATTACCGTGACTTATTTACTGGAAGCCTATTACCTCCCATTCCCTCTCACCCATTTTGCTCATCCAACCACCACTGTTTGCTCTGGCAACCATCAGCTGGTTTTCTGTATTTATAGGTCTACTTCTGCTTTTTGTTTATTCTTTTTTTTTTAAATTTTCAGATTCCACATGAGTAAAATCATATGGTATCCGTCTTTTTTGACCTATTTAATTTAGCATAATACTCTCTACTTCATCCATGTTGTTTCAAATGCCCCAATCTCATCTTTTTTTTATGATTGAGGAATATTCCATTATATATATGTTGTAGGATTTCTTTTCCTTTAGTGCCTGTGGTTCTTGGTCTTGCCACTTTGAAGAATGAAGAGGTAGACCAATGAGTGGTGGGCAGCAAAGCAAAGTTTATTGAGCAATATAGTACAAAGCTCCTGAAGAGGGAGGGGACCCAAGAGGGTTGCTGGTTTGACATTTAAATCTAGGGGATTTATGGGCTCTCTGGTTTGGACTCTTTTAATCTGATTAACCCTCCACGTGCCTGTCATCCAGTCAGGTTTTTGTCCAAAGGCTCATCTATCAGATAGTTGTTCCCATAGGAAAGGGTAAAGGGCTTCTTTTAGGGTGAATTTTGTAGCAGCTGGGACCAATAGGGTGGTGGCCCTCACTGCCTTAAACCATGCCAGCTAGCTGCAGGCCACCACATCAAGCTCTTTGTTTAAATTCCCTATTGGCTGGGTTGACTGGGTAGCTCATTTGGTTAAGTGTGTCTGCTTTGGCTCAGGTCATGATCCTGGAGTCCTGGGATCCAGCCCTACATCAGGCTCTCCTCTTCCCCCACCTCAAATAAATAAGTAAAATCTTAAAAAACAAAACAAAACAAAACAAAAAAAACTACTGGATTTTGAGCTGGCTCCCTGGGCCTCGGTTAGGATACCCAAGGCCATTCTCTTTCTTTCTGTTACAGACAAGTTGTAAGTTCTCCTACTTAAAGCTGGGGCATTGAGTAGAGCCTAGAATAACAGGATGGAGCTTTTTTCCTTGTAAGGCTAGTTTCCTCTTAGGACAGGGGTGGGAGTGCCCTTGTCCCTGCTTGCCTTTCTCCCAACCATCCTTTGTTATTTACATACATGTATATATATATATGTGTGTGTGTGTGTGTGTATACACACAGTATCTTCCTTATCCATTTGTCTATTGATGAATACTTAGGTTGCTTCCATATATGGTTATTATAAATAATGCTACAATAAACAGAGATGCATATATCTTTTTGAGTTAATGTTTTCAATTTCTTTGGGTAAATGCTTAATAGTGGAATTATTGAATCATATGGTAGGTAGTTCTATTTTGAACTTTTTGAGGACCCTCCATACCGTTTTTCACAGTGGCGGCTCCAATTCACATTCCCACCAACAGTGTATGGACCGTACTGTTTTGATTATGATAGCTTCATAGTGTATCTTAAAATCTAGAATTTGTGATATTTCCAGCTTTGTTCCCTCTCAAGATTGCACTGGCTCCATTAACTATGTTCTTGCCGTCATGTCTGCTGCATGTGGATGGTAGAAATACCACACACGAGTGCATTTTTGCACGTGTCTTTCCTACCTCCATGCTTACTGACATCACTTTGGTAGTTTGAAATTGGCGGTGGTGGGAATGTTTACAGTAACGGCCCTCATTAGGCATCAGGGTCTTGTTTTGGTGGTTTTTCAGAAGGAGAGCTGTCTGTTAACCATTTGTGACTGGAGGGCTCAGTGGACCAGCGGAGAGACTGGCCTGAAACTGAGCACGGACAGTTCACTCACAGGAACAGAAGAGAAGGCAGAGCATTTGGACAGGTGAGTAGACAGAGGTGGTCAAGAGAGTTTTCCTATTTACTAAGTAAAAAAGGAAGCAAGGTAGTCATCTGAGGATATGGCTGGGAAGGAAGTGTGGGGGGTTTGAGGTGAGAAGACTGTGGGACAGTTAGTGGATGAGAGAAATGTAGTTTGTTTTTTTGTCCAGCACCATTAAAAGGCCCCTTGAGGTTAGTGGTTATGAATTTGAAAGCAGGGCTGTTAGGGTGGGTGTGCATTTGTCTCCAGTCTCTTGCAAGTGGCAGGAGTGAAGCCCTGAGTAATGGGAAGCTGGATTTACCCAAGTGTATGGTTTTGCAGTGCTGCTATGACTATGTGTGTTGGAGGCAGGCCAGATAAACGTGAAGGTCCCCACCTCAGAGAACTACCTTATTCATCCTAGCTAAAATCACGCCCCATCCCCGTAACCATAATCCATTATCCTGTTTGTTTTCTTGTTTTGTTTATTGGATGTCAGATCGCCTGGCTCACCCATCCTCTTTGCCAGCGGGGGCCATACTTTATTCACTATGGAATGTGCAGTTCCTACCACAGCGCCTGGCACAGAGTAGATGCTCGGTAAGTGATAGGTCGAGTAACTTACTGAATAAATGAATTCACTTGCTCGATCTTGGAAAATCCGTGCAGTCCAGTGAAAAGTACTCAGATTCTTCCCATGTCTCTTTGTTCCTTGCTCCATGGTGTTCCAGCTTTGAGGAGCATAGGAATTCCCTTACAGGGTCGGACATGCTAAGCCGCGAGTTATTTCCTGAACACTCCCAGGGTATATGGGCCCAACTTAAAGCTTTGGAGGCAGCTGCCTGGGTTGTGCGTGCCATGCAGTTGCTGACCTTTGTCACATGGGACTCAGCAACACGGAGGAGGGTTGTATTACAACCCAGACTTGGAGGCCGGGTAGTTTCCGTATTTATGATCACTTTTCTTAGCGCTGCTGCGTCTGAAGAAGCTCAGGCGAGGTGACAACAGAAAAGCAGGGTTCCAGAGGCCCAGGCCGCAGAGCCCGGGGCCGTGGCTCCGGGGCCGCGGGCGGAGCGCGCCGCTCCCCGCGCCTGCGGGGCCCAGACCCGCGAAGCCGCGCCCCTGCCTCCCGAGGCCCGCCGCCCACACCCTGCGGTGGCGGAAGGGGGCGGGGCCCGACTGCCCGTCTGTTCCTGCGGGAGGACAATAAAGTTTCGAAAGTTTGAAAAGGGAGGAAAAAACCCTCCCCCGCCCCTTTGCGGGGCGGGTGTGGGCGCCCGCGGCGGCGGCAGAGCCCGGCGGCGGGCGTGCGGGGATGGGGGTCACGGTGGACGTGCGCCAGGTGTACAAGTACCCCTTCGAGCAGGTGGTCGCCAGCTTCCTCCGCAAGGTACCCGCCCGCTCCGGTCCGGGCCGCGCCCGCGTTCCCCCCCGGCCGCCCCGACCCCCGGCCCAGCCGTCGGTGTCCCGGGGCGCCCGCCGTCTGCCCCTGCTTCTTCCCCTGCCCCCGCGGGAGTTCGAGTCCGCGCTCTCGCGCCCCAGCTGCGGGTTTTGCCTCGGGATGTGTGGGGCGTGGGTGGAAGTGCATTTCCTCGAAGGCTCCCCACCGCTCCCTGGGGTGCGGGGAAGGCTCTGTGCGCGGCAGCACGTTCACATCCTGCCCCACAGTCCTAGGGAATGCACGTTCTGGAGCCTGGTTGAGGGTGCACGTGACTTGTCGATCTTTCTAGTACTTCATGGACCCCCTCCCCCTCCCGCCGCCCCGCCAGTACAAGCCAGTGGGAGCGGTGGAAGCGATCACCCTGGTTTACTCAGCACTGTTGCTCTACCACCTTAATATCTTCTGAAACGGCCGTGGGACTTGCGGCTGGTAGCTTACCCTCCCTGTGCCTTAGTGTTTTTGATCTGTGAAATGGGGGAAATAAAAGTACTAATGGAAAGGGCTGGTTGTGGGGAATCAAGTGAGATAATTCATGTAAGTGCTTAGACTGGTGTTTAGGCCTCTAAAATGTTAGAGTTGTTCGTACGACTATAACTCCACCCTAGGCTCACTGCTCAGTGGTCCTCTTTATTCCAAGGGCTCCTCCTAGGACTATGCTCCTGGCAGTAGAATAGGAAATTTCTTGAGAAATCCAGAGCACCCAGGCCTGGAAGCTGAGACTCCTGAACTGTAGTCTGTCTCTGACTCTAGTTACTTCATTGGTCAAGGGTCATCTTCTCTTTTAGGCCTTGCTTTCTTCATCTAAGATAAGAGTGTTGTATTAGAAGACATTTTAGGTTCCCCTTCAGCGTTCACTTTTTAAAGCAAGATTTGCAAGAATTCTAATTTGCCTTGGGCAGCAGCCACCAGGCAGTGTGCCCCATATATAATGCAGAAGCAAAACAGAGAGGCTGGGAGAAGAAGTTAATTTTTTAAGTGGTAAGATGGGACCTCTATGGGTGATGCGGTTGGGGACCCAGGTCACAAGGATTGATTAAGACACTGGTTAATATGGTGTTGCCATAGAGCCTCGCCACCCCCCCCCCCCCATGTAGGTCGTTTGTATTTTTCACCTAGTAGGTGCTCAGTAAAAACTAGTGAATGATGAATGAATAAATGAATGAGAGCATGAATTGTGCATCTGGTGGAGACTTTGCCTTAGGCCAAACTTCTGGGCCCAAAGGAGAAACAGTCCACACTCCCATTTTTTTATTAGGACTGGCATTCTGGAGTGTGGATTCCCTAATGCCACTGCTCCCTTGGAATGCCTTTCTGGATTATCCTTATCAAGAGCTGATCTCCATCTTGACAGAACTGGGGGAGCACTTGATCTAGGCATCACTGACCATCTTCTCCAGTGTTGGATAGTTACTTCTGCACATACCTTTTCTCCTCCTGAGACTAAGCTTCTTGGGGGAGGACTCATTCCTGCAGAAGCACATAGCACAATGCCAAGCTGTCTTTTAGAGAGGACTTTGAGTGTGGTCATGCTTCTGGGCTAAATGCTTTTCTTTTATTCAGCAGGTGTTTAGAGATACTTTTCTCCTGTGTGCCAGGCTCAGTGCTGTGGCCCACCAAATAGATGCTCTTCTCATGGAGCTGATGGTCTCTAGTCGGGGAGACTGACATTAATAAATGAACAGCTAATGAACACATACTTAAAATTGGTGATGTGTATTTATGCAGAGAAAGTTCACGTTGCTGGGACCAAATATATAGCAGGGAAGTCCTGCTAAATTTCCCCAGGGTGGTCATTGGGCAAGGCTTTCCCGAAAAAGCGGCCTTTGTCAAATGATGGCAGAAGTGTATATAGGAGTTTCTATTTTTTTTTTAATTAATTTATTTGATAGACAGAGATCACAAGTAGTCAGAGAGGCAGGCAGAGAGAGAGAGAGGAGGAAGTAGGCTCCCTGCTGAGCAGAGAGCCCAATGTGGGGCTTGATCCCAGGACCCTGGGATCATGACCTGAGCCGAAAGCAGAGGCCTTAACCCACTGAGCCACCCAGGTGCCCCTATATAGGAGTTTCTTAAGGAAGAAGGGAGGGGGAGGAAGTGCTTTCATACATTATCCCGTTTACTTCATCCAGCAGCTGTGGGAAGGATTTAAGGCCCATTTCCATTTCACTACCTAGAGAAACTTAGGTTCAAAGAAGTTTAAATAACTTTTCCAAGTTCCCACAGCCAGCTGTTGGGAAGCCAGGATTTCACATCTGAATCCAGAGTCTCAACCCCTCATCTCCAGGCTGTGTGGCCTACCACATAATAGGCACTCAGATGATTATTGAGGGGAAAAAATGTTCTAGAATCATCTTTGCTGTGCTCTTTATCCAATCCCAGTGTTCTTTTGTCTAGTCTTTTCTCAGGGTTTATTCATCTGGGACCCTCTGTGCCTGATGTAAGGGTATAGTATTGATGTGTGCTAAGGTGAGAAAATACAGTGTTTCAGTTTTCTGTTGCTATGTAACAAATCACCCCTGTTACTTAGTGAATTAAACCAGTGGTAAACTTTTGGGTCTCACGATTTTGTGGGTTGACTGGGCTCAGCTGGTTGGTTTTTGTGTGCCATATGTTTACAGGTGAGGTCATTCACAGCACAGAGCTGCGTTCAGTTACAGCGTTTTAGTATTCTTACAAAACACTTGGCCAAGTGACAGGCGCATAGTAAATAGGATATTTTGGAAGGTAGGGCTAAGGAAAGAATATTTTCCGAAAAGGCCTAGCTATGGGATAATGCAAACACTATGGGTGACACCACACTTCCGTTCTTTTTATTCACAAAACAATGCCTCAGACGGGCTGTGTGAGTCAATAAATTATGAGATTTCAGTAAATCTACTTCCTGTGAGCATTTCACCTTACATTACATAAAGCCATGAACTGGAAGTCAGTAGATCTGGATTCTAATCTTTGTGGTTTCCCCATTAAAAGTGGTTTTTGGGTGGCCTTGGGACACAGTTTTTACCAGTCTGTACTGTGCCCTTGTGCAGATTAGAAAGAGGCCTCATCTGGGTGGTGGACTCCACAAGCTCACAGTCAGTGGGGCTAGTGGACAGGAAATGGGGCTATTTATTGAAAATTAGCAAGAGGAGCTATTACCCAGTCAGGCTCTTGGGCTGTCTAAGCTCTAGAATTGGAGGCTGAGTGGGTGTTCCAGGCAAGGCTTTATCAGGGCTTAATCCTCCAGTACAAGGGAGACAGAATAAAGATTCTGCAGTCTGGCTCCCCAAGGAGAGGTGTAGGAGGGTTTTAAGGAGGATTTGGCTGAAAAAGGGTCATCAGTGGGGGTCTATCTTGGCTTAGATTGGTTTGGTTTTCACAGTCAAGCATCCCTTTTAGGTGGAGGGCTTGCACAGTGTCTGAAGTGGATTAGACCAGTTGAGAAGTGTGTGTGTGGGGTGGTGTTTGGAGCTTGTGCCTCTTGGCATCCAGCCTTAGTTTCTGCTGGCAAGCAGTACCTGTTGGCAGGGCTAGAAAACTGGGTTATTGTGGCTTGTTAGCCAGTTCTTGGGTGTGGGGATCTAAGTGTGGTCCCTGCTCTGTCTCAGTGCTCCTTCCACTAGGTGGCTGTAGACCTGCCTGCTGACCTGCGACAACCCTACTGCCTTAATTTCGTGTCTGTGAAACAATAATGCCACGTACCTCACCTGTCTCCCAGGATTGTTGTGAGGATCAAATGTGTGCGAGTCTGAGAAGCATAAGCTTTTTATAAATGTAAGGTAGTAGGAATGATCTTTGTGGGTTAATATACTTTTATTTTTCCTTTAGTCTTTATGTATTTTTTTTCAAAGGAAGGCACTTGGCAGAAGGAACAATCATATGAGGATCTCTGGAAGCATTTAATCTGATTTTGCACAATGGTATGTTTGAAGCTGTTTCAGCACCGAGGATGTTCTATTTTAAATAGAGTCTACTGATCTACGTCTTTTGGTATGTTAGGACTTGCCTTCCAAGTTATTATATACTACTATTTTTAAAACCTGAGGAATGTTTGCTCTTCTTACACCTGCCTGTTGGATACCACAGGCAAAATATTAGCTACATGCTTTCAAAGCTAAGTGGCACCTTGAAAACAAACACCACAGAACTCTTTGTTCATGGAATGTAGTGTTTCTCAATGAACCCTTATGGAGGAATGCTGTGAAACCCAAAATGGTTTATTCATCAGATGCTAAACTGTAGATTCCATGCACTATATTGTTGGTGCACCTGACAGTGCATTAGGCTTCTTTGTATGACTCTTAGCTTTCCAGCTCTTACCGCTTACAGCTGTTTCCTTCCTTTTACTTAAAGCCACCCACAAAGACCAGGCAAGGTTGTGTCCGTGCAGGCCAGAAGCTCACTCATCTTTACAAGCTGTGTTGACTGGATGTTCTTGTTTATACTCAGTCAAGGCCAGAGAAGTTAGAGTTTTTCTTACTATAGAGTTGTTTGTGTTGATTTTCTTTCTGTGCTGTAGGCAAAGCAGGCGTTCTGAATAGGGTGTAAGCTTTATGGGCAGAGATCTTTCATTTGTTCCTGATGCATCCTGAGCACCCAAAGAGATCCTAGAACATAGTAGGTGCTCAACAAATCTTGTGGAGTGAGTGAATAAAATGCACCACTCTGGAGTTTAGCCCTGTGTAATTTCAGATGGAAGTTAATGTGGGGTTCAGTCTTACGGCCCTATAATAAAATGGACAGATTAAAATAATTTCTTTCTGCTTCAACACAGTGGCCTCAGGTTTTTATTTATTCTAGCCAGGAGCCTGCTGTGCTGAACAAAATGGTTTGAGTGTTTACCCTTAAACTCATAAAGGGGATTTATGAAGGGCTATTTCCATTTAGAGTAGAAAGTTGATTGGATAATTAATAATGTTTCCATTTCTGATCCTATCTTTTCTCCCTTTCAAATCTGCCACTTGTGGGGAACATCTCTTCCTGAAAAAAATCCTGAAATATTTGGGGTAAACTGATATTTCCGAAATAAATGATTTGATAAATTACAGGGCTAGTTTAACATAACAGTCATTTATCTTTTTACTTACACTGTAATAGTCTTTCTTTTATCTTCCTATCCTCAATCCTGCTAGAAGAAGATTAGGTATGACATGAAGCAGAATGGTGCAAACGGAAAGAGCACAGGCTCTGACATCAGACGGGGGGACAGAGCGCTTCTAGCTGTGTGAGTTTGGGCAAGTTAGTTCTTTTTCTCTGCTTCAGGATCCTCATCTGCAGAATATGATAATAGTAACTGTCTTCTGGCATTGTTGGGGGAAATTAAGTGGATAACACACATAGTTGCATGTAACCTACTTAACTTCATGTTGGCACACAGTAGGTGCATTAAAGTACTTGGTAAAAATCTTGATAGTAATACTAACAACAATAATTTCTCACATTGATTCTATGAATATGAAAGTAAAAAGCTGAGAGAAGTAGTCTGCAGAATTCTTCACCAACCTGGAATAATAAAGAAAAGAAAGAGCATGAATAAATGGTGCACATTTGAATTATGACTTATTTTTTAACTGTTGTTTAAATGATGTGAAGGTGTGCTTGGAAACTTATGTAGTGGTGGTTGTGGCTTAATCAGTTTATAAAAACTCGGGTAGTTTTTAACTATCAAAGCAGTAATAGTGAAACTTTCGTATGTCTACTAGTGGACATTTATAATAAGTTTGTGTATCATTTTGCCCTTGGGAGATGAGGATGTAAATAAAACATGGCCTGAGCCCTCAAGGAGCTCGCTATCAAGGGGACAGAGGGAAATACATTAATTTTTATCATGAATGCTTTCTCAGGGGCATATTACAGACATAGTGTGTGGGGCAAAGATCGAAATTTTTTGTAAGATTTTTTTTTTTTTAAGATTTTATTTATTTATTTGTCAGAGAGAGAGGGAACAGAAGCAGAGGGAGTGAGAGAGGGAGAAGCAGGCCTCTTGCTGAGCAGAGAGCCTGATGTGGGGCTCGATCCCGGCATCCTGGGATCATGACCTGAGTCGAAGGCAGACGCCCAACGATTTTGCCACCCAGGTGCCCCTTTTTTGTAAGATTTTATCTTTAAGTAATCCCTACCCCACTGTGGGGCTTGAACTCACGACTGCCAGATCCAGAGTCACATGCTTCACTGACTGAGCCAGCCAGGCACTCCATATCTTAATTATAAATCTGTGACAGCTTTTAGACTACTTAGAGTTTATTGCCTTTTTAAAAAGTAAATATTCTCTCTAGTCCTCCTACTTCTCTGATATGATGCCTTCCCTAATGCTAATAGGAATGTGTCAGGAGTTCTTGTCACACGGACTTTGAATCAATAAAGCATGAGCTTATGAAGTTTTACAAGTCTGGAAAAGAAGAAATATCTTCTAATAATTTTTAAGTCATCGCTTGAATCTGTTTGGTTTCCAGGAAGATACTAGGCATATACTCAGTGCCACACCACAGTGAATTGCAAGATAGGCACTGAAGTCCTGAAACTAAGTTTTAAAAATGTTGGTTTCATTCTTTAGTAGCAAAAACCACTACTGTTTATTGAGCACTGGCCTGGTGTTTGTACTTTATATAACATTATTCTTTTAATTTCTCTGACAACTCTTTGAGATGGATTCCACCCCCCCCCAATTGTACAGATGAAGAAACTAAGGCAGTCTGAGATTAAAGTAATTTGCCCAAGACTCCCACAGGTGGGCTTCAAACTGAGGTCTCTTGGATTCAAAACTCACTCTGTTTTCAGCACTCTGTATTCTCATTTTCGTTTTGTCTTTTATTTCTTAACTTTTCACTGAGAAATGATTTGACCCAAAACAACATAGTTTTAGGGGCCCTGGCCCCCACACAATTTAAACTCTGCATCTGTATAACTTGTGACTCCCCCAGAATTTAACTGTGAAGATCCCTCACTGACTGGAAGCCTTACCCATGACACTAGTAGTTGATGAGCATATTTGTATGCTATGTACATTATGTACTGTATTCTGACAGTAAGAAACCTAGAGAAAAAAAATGTTAAGGAAACTGTAAGGAAGAGAAATGCATATACAGTACTGTATTGTATTTACTAAAAAAAAAAAAACAAAATACATAGAAGTGGACCCATGCAGTTCAAACCCATGTTGTTCAAGGGTCAGCAACCATTTGACTTACAAAATATTGCAAAACAGAGGAAGAATTCCTTTACTCAGCTTCCTTAAACCAGTGTATTACTTTTAAAACCAGGGAATTAGCATTGATACGATGTTAACTCATCTACAGACCTTACTGAAATTTCACAGTAGTCCACTCATGTCATTTTTCCGGTCCAGGATCCAAGAATCAGTCCAGGATCCCACATTGCATTTTGTTGTCATGTCTTAGTCTCCTGCAATGTGGGGTATTTCCTCCCTCTTTTCTTCTTCTTCCTTCCTTCCTTTCTTTCTTTCTTTTTTTTGTCTGTTTGGATCATAGTACTGGTCAGTTATTTTGTAGATTTTGTATCTTTAAATGCATTTGGTTTATGTATGCATTTAACATTGAGGTAGGAGGGTTTTCCTTTGTGTCATAATTGTAAGCTGTTTCCTTCTAAACACCTGACTATGTGAATTCTGTAAGACTGATGAATCACAGACCAGTACCCCTGAAACAAATAATACATTACATGTTAAAACAACAACAACAAAAACTTCATTATGTCATTGCCAATTATTAGGACTTTTTTTTTTTTAAGATTTTATTTATTTGTCAGAGAGACAGACAGTGAGCAAGTGCACAAGAAAGGGGAGGAGCAGAGGGAGAGGGAGGGAGAAGCAGGCTCCCTGCTGAGCAAAGAGCCTGATGCAGGAGTCAATCCCCGGACCCTGGGATCATGACCTGAGCTGCAGGCAGACATTTAACTTACTGAGCCACAGAGGTGTCCCTGTCAGGACATTTTTGAATGAATAATGGTGATGTGACATCGTTGGCCTTTGTTTAGAACCATAACTTATCTCAGCCAGACGGGCCTTGGGTATCCCTGGCTTCACAGATGGCAGCATCACTGTCTGTACGTCTTGGCTCCTTGTCCTTTGCTCTTTCTACTTCATTCTCCTGCTGATCAGAAAGGCCAAGAAACAACCATTCAAAAATTTATTGACTTGAATATGTTTTGTCCTTGATCATTGAAATTTTGATTAATCAGTGATTCATTTGATCTTGGTATAAAATTAGCTTCGCTTTCCTCTAAGATACACCATTGCGTGTAGCTCATTAATTTGGCGCAGTTCTGGGGCACCTGGGTGGCTCAGTCGGTTAAGCCTCTGCCTTAGACTCAGGTCTTGGTCTCAGGGTCCTGGGATCCAGATTGGGCTCTCTGCTCAGCGGGGAGGCTGCTTCCTCCCTCTCTCTCTGCCTGCCTCTCTGCCTACTTGTGATCTCTCTCTCTGTCGAATAAATGAATAAAATCTTTTTTTTTTTAAATTTTATTTATTTATTTGACAGACGGAGATCACAAGTAGGCAGAGAAGCAGGCAGAGAGGAGGAGGCAGACTCCCCGCTGAGCAGAGAGCCTAATGCGGGGCTCAATCCCAGGACCCTGGGATCACGACCTGAGCCTAAGGCAGAGGCTTTAACCCACTGAGCCACCCAGGTGCCCCAAATGAATAAAATCTTAAAAAAATAAATTGGCGCAGTTCCTGGTGATTTCTTTGTTTAGCTCAAGGCCAGGTCTCTCTTCAGCAGCTCCACCCCTTTGCAAATGCATTTTTGAAAGCAGCAAAGATTCTTGTGGTGCTTATAAAACAGACATGTTAATATACAGACTTATTTTAGGTCCGCTTGACCTTTGTACGACCAATCATATAGACCTGTCAGCTCAGTTGCTTCCTTGTGCTTTCTTGAATGATGCCATTTGGAAGTTGGGAAACAATGGTTCCTTCCCTTCCGAGGTCATTAACTCTTTTTTTGGGGAGGTGGTATTATAAAAGGCAGGCATTAACTTCTGAGCTTTTTGGAAAGTTGGTATTTTAAAAACTCCTTACTCTTAAGAACAGGCTTTATGAAAGCTTGTATATTTTCCTCTTGTAAATAAGAAAGGTGAATAACTGTATCTTCAGGAAGCTCCTCCCATAAATATATTGTATCTTATTCCTGAAATTAGATGGACTCAATTTCTTGGCCTCTCACATTTCATAGTTTTTTGTTTGTCTTAATGTAGATTTTCTTTTTTATCCAGTGTTTTGCATTTTGGGGCCTCTTAACCTTTCAATGTGTAAAAGGAAATGAAAGCAAAGTATATGACATTGTAGAGAAGTCTACATTTTACCCTTGTTAGACTGTGATATTTGCAGTAGATTTGTATCTTGGGGAAAGATAAAGGATTTCTTTTATACATTCTGTAAAGGAAATAAGATCATAAGTAAGTTCAAAATGAAGTGAAATATACCTTGGAAAATACTGGAGGTCCCCCAGGATATATGGCATGCAGGGTGAATGTACGTGGCCCCACGTGGTAATTGTTATGCCGCTACAGTTTGTGGCTCACTGAGCCAGGTCCTGGGGTGGCAAGCAGTTTTGGCAGATATCTGGGTGTTTAGACCACTTTGCTTCTATGAGAGTTGCTGGTTAGGAGTGGGGATTGGGAAATCTTTGTGACTCTGCTTGTGTGCAGGCTTTACGCCATTTCTGCTTTTAGTGCAAACTCCTTGTCTTTGTAATAGTTAGTGGGCTTACTCCTTTGGGGAAGTACTAAATGAGATAATGCCTAAGATGGCCTCTGATACCCAGTGCAGTAGATCAGTGGATGCTCACCAAGTCTTTGATGGTCTTAGCTTGATCCACTCCATTGTCACACCATGTTTAAAAAGGTGTCCAGAGAGACCTGTCCACCGCCTCCTATCTTCTCAAATTGGCATTCCTGGTGATGACCCTCTCTGAGAGCCTTCCCTCTCTCAACCCCTTAGTATCTGACTTCAGAAGGTTCATGAATTAAATCATGAATATTCAAGTTACCACAAGATGGCGTTAGATCATTTCAAGTAATGCCAGGTAGGGGGAGCCTCAGCACAATAAATCTTTAATTTTAAAAAAGTTAGAATATATGCTTTTCACGTCATGGTATTTAGCTATTGTAAATAAACCTCTCATTTCTTTTCCCATTCTCATGTGGAAACATGAGGCTGTGTCTGTTCAACTCCCCAAAGTAGTTGGGTGAGAAAATGACTTGAATCATGCAGACGATTTTACTAAAGTGAATTGTTTAGGATCACTTGTTGTTTACAAGCATTGTCTAATGGGTGACCCTTTGGTATTTTACAGTGACCCCTCTCCACAATTTCCCGTTTCCCCATTGTCCCTTAGTCTGATGGATTTTTCTCCTGGTATGTTTATTTTTTTGTTTGTTTTCCCCAACTAACATGGAAACTCACTCTGTAAGAGGCTACAGTTTTGTTTGTTTCTTTACTACATCCTCAGTGCCTGGAACAGTGCCTGGCATGGTAGGTACTCAAAACCTCCTAATTGAAGAAAGAATAGAGAATTTTCATTATTGTTTCAGTCAGTGCCCTTTGTTTGGCTTACTAAGAAATCTTAAAATTATGTAAAAGTATGAAGTTTCTGAGTTTATATTCTTTAGGAATTTCACTGATAACTTAGTGAAGGAATCTGAACTTTAAAGCTTTTATTACTGTCCTCCTCTGATGATTATATTTCACATCTCTTCCGTAAGTTAGTTCAGTAATCTTCCTACAACTTATAGTATATTTGTAATATTCAGTCAGGAAATATTGATGAATACAAAATGAGCAAACTAGGACTTGTGAAGGAAATACTTTCAGACTTTCATTTTACCTTAGTATGAAGGTTTTTATTCGTGCACACAAACACGCACGTAATTCAGGGGGTCTTTGTAAGGCTTACATATTTTCCTTGCTTCAGGGGTGCTCTGTCAGGCCCCTTGCCGAGAAGCAGAGTAGCTAAACCTGACCCTCCCTAGTGGATGTTACTTGGAGGTTAAACTTCAAGAAAGCAGTCATTGTAGTTTTGAGCATTTTTTCCTGGAGCAAAAAAATGAATGAATGATTGAATGTGTGAGTGAATGAATACTTAAGAATCCACTTTGTGACAAGTTCTCAAGTTGGCAGTTGCCAGGATGGAAGTGTGAATGACAGAGTTTATGGCACGGGGCACAATGAAGTGTCAAGGCTGCTGAGGACTTACCCTCTGGATTCTCTTCTTAGATAGGTCCCCAAGCAAAGTGAGGTTTATTTTCCAAATTGACTCCTGAGGTCAGTGAGGTTCATCTTCCTGATTATTCATTCAGCAAAAATTTATTGAGTGCCTACTATGTGCCAGACACTGTGTTAGTGGTAGGGATAGAGGAGTGACTGAACTGGATCGTATTTCTGTTCTCACAGAACCTGTGTTCTCATTCAGCGTCTTTTGAGGCCACAGATACCTTTAATATGTGTGAAAGTAGTCGACGTCGACCCTTTTCTGTGAAGACCAGTTAGCCAACCTCTCTCTCTCTCACACACACATGCTCACATGTGCATGTATAGGTAGCTGCTGTGAGACGAGGAGACCCACACTGAGTTACATATACCACTTCCTGGGGTTCCAAAGACTTCCCCTGCCTGTCATCCTCTTCACTGCTTTCATCCCCCCTCGGCACTTCGTGATGTCTTGGATGAGACTGCCTGTAATTTCCTTTTTAGGTTTGGTCACATCGTGTAGCAGTGTGAGCTTCTAGAGAAAGGGCCCAAGGGGTGATCAGCAGGCTTGGATCAGGGGCCATCTTGTCCTATGGCTTGGAGGAAGTCACTTCCACTCCATAAGTCTTTTTCTTTGTATTGGAGCAATAGAAGGGATTGTATTTGAGTAATTCTGAGGAGATTTAAGGATAGGTTAGGTAGGCAGGCTTAGAAGGCAGTAGAGAATATCTGAGGGTAAATTAGTCTCGGAGCTCTTTAGCTGGGTGGTTTTGAGCAAACTACTTAGTTTATCTGGGCCTCATTTTTCCCATGTGAGAGGGAAAAAGCAGCATATACCTCATGGTATTAATTTGAGAATTAAACTGAAATAATGTATGTAAACTGCCAGGACAAAAGTGGTAGGTTTTTTTTTTTTTTTTCAGCCTTGTTATATCCAAATTGTCTTTCAGGGGAATTAACAGGTAAACGATTTATTGAGCACCTGGAGTAGACAGCTTCTATAATTGTTCTCCTGTGATGCCAGCCCAGCTGCCAGGCAGTGGTATACGATTCAAGGGAAAGATTCACTTTGTATTAGGCCTGGTTTAATTTCACGGCTCTCCCACTGACCAGCTGGGTGATCCTAGACTCTCTGATCTTCATTCAGTTTCCATCTCTGACAGTTGAGACAATGATAACACGTGTCCCGGTCACAGCAGAGAGGCTCTTTCGGGATTTAAACAAGATGGTGTAAGTAAATAGAGCATGTGGCACACGGCATGGCACAGAGGACACCCTCCATTTCTGGTTCCGTAATTAACCTAGTTAAGCTCACCCTCCCTTCTCTGCCCAGGGCTAGGTTGGATCTCAAGAACGTTTTTCTTCGGTTTATACCGGTTCAGTTGATGATAGCCTCTTCCTTATCTAGTCCCAAGTAGTGAAGTGATAAGTCTTGACTGAAAACGGGCCTTCGAGGTTGCTTGAGAAATATGTACTGTTCCTGCAGAGAACTGTGGTTGCTGGGAAAGAACTCACTTTGGTAATTCTTCTTAATGTGTTTTCATTTAGTATCCCAACCCCATGGATAAAAATGTCATCTCTGTAAAAACCGTGGAGGAAAAAAGAGGTAAGTTTTCTGAATGTACCTCACTTCGGTGGTGATCATTAAGTGATACTGATTTTTCTAAAGGTGTTTGTGTATGTGTGTATAGCCTGTTACTTTTTAAACAGGTGTATTTCTGTATTTGAAGTGTTAGAAAAGAGTACCCGACACTTACAGCAGCAGAAGGCTTGCTTAATATGCTCTTATCACTCTCTCAGTTAATAACTGATGACAGTAGTAATAGCTAACATTTCTGAGCACTTCGTATGTGCCAAGCACTCTCACTCATATTACCTCATTTAATCTTCAGACTAATGTATGGTGTATGTGTTATTATTACTCCCATTTAATATATGAAGAAACCAAGGTATGGAGAGGTTAAACAAATTGCCCAAGATCACATGACTGTATCCCTATAATATATTCATGTATCATTTTATAGATGGCAAAACAGTCGTGATTAGTGGCATGTAGGTAAAATTGACTATAAAGTGATTAGACTATGGAACCAGAACTGTACTTGACAGCGTGGTTCCATATTGACCGGAGCAGGGGTTGACGAACTATGCTTGTCCTGCTTGATGTTATGAATAAAGTTTTATTGGCATATAACCATGCCCACTTGTTTATATATTGTCTATGGCTTCTTCCTTGCAACAACAGCAGAGTTGAGCTGTTGTGATAAGACTATCGGGCTCACAAGACCTAAAAATGTACCGTCCAGCCCTTTACAGGAGATGTTTACTCACCCCCGAATGAGACTGTAGGAGTTTTCACTGCTCACTGTCATTCGTATCTCACTGGAAGCATTTTCACTGGCCTTGCTTGGACTTGAGAACCGGGCCATGCAGGAAGCTTTAGTGATGCACAGAATCAGTATCTAAGCCTTTGGAGACACCCAGGCCCACTTCCGACATGCTCTTGGACCTTCTGGGAGAACATATGATAAGCCACTGTTCATTACATGAGTCTGAAGTCTTCTCTGTGCTTGGTGAGCACGACACTGTCTTTTGCTTTTGAGGGTCTTTTCTTCATGTCCATAATTCTAAGTTAAAAAAATCTAATTCTAATTAAAAAATTCTTAAAAAAACCTTTTTTTCCCCATGTATCTGCCGTCAGTGTGGAAGGGATGTTATTTGGCATCAGAGAAATCTGATTTCAAGCCCTGATTACTACCTGCATAACCTTACTTCTTGAAGGCTCAGTTTCTTCATTTATTAAATGGGAAAATAATAATAATCCTGCTTTTAGTTTGTTGTGAAGATCAAATGAGAGAACAATGTTCACATTGCAAAGTGATATAAGAACATTAATTATAATTTCAACCATTGATGGGGCCGCCTTTGCCTGCAGGAGTGGCTAATCTGTTTTAAGTATGTGTGCCTTAAACCTTGGATGGGATGGCTAAAGGAATGCCAGCGGCAAGGAGATGAGCCCGCTTCTTACCCTGGCAGTGGCTTCCGGGTAGTCTGGGTGTTTGCACCAGTGTTCAAGGCTACTCTAGCCAGAGCTATGAGAAACCCTGTAGGATTTCATTCATTTACATTCATTTACAGGGCAAAAGACAACACCTCAAGGGGTATTTTTTTCTCTGAACCGGTCTCCCTTTTTCTTAATTCACATTTATTTTGTGTTTTTTACCTTATTGGTGCTATTCTGGAAACTTAGTTCCAAAGCAGAGTAGTACCGGTCACTGGGAAGCTGATTCCCTATTAGTAAAGAGTGTGGCTCTTATAATTAATTACAGATTTAAATTTTGTAGCCAGAAGCCTGTTCTTGAAAACATGGTTGGTGTAGAAAGTGGCAGAATCAGATTCTCCGTTCTTTGCTAAAACATTCTCTTTGTTGAAGTTGAACAAAAGGCTCATTGGCCCTTGTCATTGGAGGGTTGACATTGATAGTCCAGAGCAGTGAATGGTTTGTGATTCTTTATCCTTGACTTCAGAATGTGCAGTGTGAATTAGCTGTCTTACCCTTATTCTTCGATCACAGATGAGTGTATTTGGAATGATTTGGCCCAGAAAAATGGTCAGGAACACTGTATTTTGAGTTAAACATTTTTCTTTGGGAATTCTACATATAGAAAATTGACATCAACATGAAAGGTTTTATTGACATAGGATAAGAATACATTTCCTTAAAAATTTTTTTGAGTGTAAAAATTTTCTGTTTCTAGATGTGTCAACAGGGATCATCTATAGAAAGAGGATTGCAGTCTGTCAGAATGTGGTTCCAGAAATTTTAAGGAAGGTAAATTCATTTTAAAATTTAATCAGATTTGGGTGATTTTCACATAGTTCTGGAAAGAGACAGCATTTTCTGATGTACAGGAGTGTGAGAACTTTCCCAGATGAACCTTATAGCCCTCAAAGGGAGAAAGCACTCTCATATCCACCTCAGTTTTGGCAGATGCCACCAGAGATAGTTTTTTCCCCTGTCTGTTTCTGCTTCTCTTTGGTGAAGGGCTCTTAGTGGACACAGAGATGGTTTATAATTATTGTAAGGATATGTTGCACATTTTGCATGAAGTGACCAGCTTTTCTCATCTGTCCATGGTTAAATACGACTTTTAGATAAGAATGATCAGAAATGGGCAGATGGTAAATATTTAGTCTCATCTTTAGCAAGGAAGATAAAAGCTTCGGTTTCTATTTCAGGGAGTATAATGTTCTCAGTGCTCTCTGTGAGTCTTTTTGTGTGTGTTTCTATAATGGCGGTGATGATGAAATCTTCATGATAGCAAATTGTTTTCTCTCTTTGAAATTCTTAAGCTCTCTGGTGATCGTTGGCGAAGGTAAGTGGGAATTTTTAATAACATTACTTAAATCATAGTGGGATTATTGACAAGAGTCCTTTTAGAATCATTAGGAAATAAGACGAGAGCATCTTGATGTGCATTTCCTACGATGTCTCTGGTGGTTATTTCAACCTGGAAGTGATTCTCTTTGTGATGGAGAAGCCCATTAGCTTGCAGATTACACTGCTGTGCTGTTTGCTGTTTGTAGAAAAAACGATGGCTTCTGTCACTTCCTGGTCATGCATTAAGACTGTCACATTCTTTGAAGGAAAGAAAGCTGATGTGACAAGGAAAAAGAACTTTATTTTATTTTCCACATGGGAAAATGTGTTGTACTGTATGCAGAAAATTATCATTGGCTTTTTCCACAGGGTGTATACCCTGCCTTTGCCCTATATACAGGCTTTGAATCTATTATTTAAAAAGGCATTCAACTTTGTCTGGTATCTCAATTCTTAAATAATTTAAGGACACCTCTGACTTGTATAATGCTGCCTTTGTAGTTTCCCGTGTCTCCTCCACCTTGGAAACCATACATTTCGAGGTATCGGACAGTTTAAAATGAAGAAGATATTTTATCTGATATTGTCCTGCTGCATGCGAGCCCATCAATGGGCCCAATTAGAATCCATCAATTTAAGAAGGCCATAACCAGCCCTAGAGGAGACACGAAGGAGGTGGATAATTTGCTTAGTGTTTAGCAGTTAGGGAAATGAGGCCATGGACTGTACAGCCTGCATAAATCCTGGGCCATTTGCATGTCCTCACCAGCATTTAGTAAGGTCATGGTGTGTTTGATTATCAAGGACTCATAGCCATTGGTGAGCCATCGTTTGCATATGAGTATCACTTGTTCTCTTAATTACCCACGACTGAAAGCAACTCTGTACTTAGTCTTTAGGTAGCTTGCTCTTTCTCAATTGAGAGAGCCTTCCATTCTCTGTTGGACAGGTGAGCATTTTAAAGGTACCTAGTATCCAATTGGAAGAGGAATCATGGCTCAATCCTCAGGAAAGAAACATGGCTATACGGAGTCACTGCCTTACGTGGACACAATATGCATCCATGAAGGAAGAGTCTGTCTTCCGGGAAAGTATGGAAAATCCAAATTGGTAAGATCAGCTGTGTGTGTGTGTGTGCAGGTTGGATGCAGGGATACACGAATGACTGCATATATTAAAAAGCTATGATTCCATACTTAACCTCTGTTTACAACTCACATAAGGTACGTATTATTAATCTTTTTATCTTAGAGAGAGAGAGAGATCATGCACACACGCATGCATGTGGGCAGGTGGGGGGAGGGGCAAAAGGAAAAGGAGGGAAAGAATCTCAAGCAGGCGCTAGTCCAGCGTTGTGGGCTCAATCTCATGACCCGGAGCTGAAATCAAGAGCTGGACGCTTAACCAACTGAGCCACCCAGGCACCCCACATTATTAACTTTTAATCTTGAAAGTAATTAATGAATAGATTTCCTTTTGGGGGAAAAAATAACAGAGTTCAACTCTGTTCTGATCACCCTGTCCAATCTTGGTGCCTTTTTGCTCTCTTGAGAGGCAGTGAATGTTATCAGTGTGCTGAGGATTCTTCCAGACTTTTAAGAGATACTGTTAGGTACTTACATGTGTATTCACAGAGTCTGAATAGCTTGGTTTTGTGTCTTTTTACATATATGCTTTCATTCTGTGTCAGTCATTGGGTACTTACATTTTTTTGCTTAATAGAAATTTATCCATTTAACATATAAAACCTAGCTTATTCCTTTATACTGTTCGTGCTATTCAACCCTATGATTATACTACATCTGGCTAGCTTTTTTTTTTTTTTTAAAGATTTTATTTATTTGAGAGAGAGAGAAAGCACGTACGCACACAAGTGCAGAAACTGGGGAAGGGACAGGGAGAAGCTGACTCCCTGCTGAGCAGGGAGCCTGATGCGAGACTCGATCCCAGGACCCCAGGATTGTGACCTGAGCAGAAGGCAGACACTTAACCGACTGAGCCATCCAGGCGACCCTCTTCAGCTTATTTTTGGTAGAGACTCAGATGGTTTCCAGTTTATTTTTTTTTTTTTAATTTTTTATTTTAATAAACATATAATGTATTTTTATCCCCAGGGGTACAGGTCTGTGAATCGTCTGGTTTACACATTTCACAGCACTCATCATAGCACATACCCTCCCCAATGTCCATTTCCCCACCACCCTCTCCCGTCCCCCTTCCCCCCCGCAACCCTCAGTCTGTTTCTTGAGATTGAGTCTTTTATGGTTTGTCTCCCTCCCAATCCCATCTTTTCATTTTTTCTTTTCCTACCTCCCCCCAAACCCCCCCACCTTGCATCTCCACTTCCTCATATCAAAGAGATCATATGATAGTTCTCTTTCTCCGATTGACTTATTTCGCTAAGCATGATACCCTCTAGTTCCATCCACGTCGTCGCAAATGGCAAGATTTCATGTCTTTTGATGGCTGCATAGTATTCCATTGTGTATATATACCACATCTTCTTTATCCATTCATCTGTTGATGGACATCTAGGCGCTTTCCACAGTTTGGCTATTGTGGACATTGCTGCTATAAACATTCGGGTGCACGTGCCCCTTCGGAGCACCACGTTTGTATCTTTAGGATATATACCCAGGAGTGCAATTGCTGGGTCGTAGGGTAGCTCTATTTTCAGTTTTTTGAGGAACCTCCACACTGTTTTCCAGAGTGGTTGCACCAGCTTGCATTCCCACCAACAGTGTAGGAGGGTTCCCCTCTCTCCGCATCCTCGCCAGCATCTGTCATTTCTTGACTTGTTAATTTTAGCCATTCTGACTGGTGTGAGGTGGTATCTCATTGTGGTTTTGATTTGTATTTCCCTGATGCTGAGTGATGTGGAGCATTTTTTCATGTGTCTGTTGGCCATCTGGATGTCTTCCTTGCAGAAATGTCTGTTCATGTCCTCTGCCCATTTCTTGACTGGATTATTTGTTCTTTGGGTATTGAGTTTGATAAGCTCTTTATAGATTTTGGATACGAGCCCTTTATCTGATATGTCGTTTGCAAATATCTTCTCCCATTCTGTCAGTTGTCTTTTGGTTTTGTTAACTGTTTCCTTTGCTGTGCAAAAGCTTTTGATCTTGATGAAATCCCAATAGTTCATTTTTGCCCTTGCTTCTGTTGCCTTTGGCGATGTTCCTAGGAAGAAGTTGCTGCGGTGGAGGTCAAAGAGGTTGCTGCCTGCATTCTCCTCAAGGATTTTGATAGATTCCTTTCGCACATTGAGGTCCTTCATCCACTTTGAGTCTATTTTCGTGTGTGGTGTAAGGAAATAGTCCAATTTCATTTTTCTGCATGTGGCTGTCCAATTTTCCCAGCACCATTTGTTGAAGAGGCTGTCTTTTTTCCATTGGATATTCTTTCCTGCTTTGTCGAAGATTAGTTGACCATAGAGTTGAGGGTCTATTTCTGGGCTCTCTATTCTGTTCCATTGGTCTATATGTCTGTTTTTGTGCCAGTACCATACTGTCTTGATGATGACAGCTTTGTAATAGAGCTTGAAGTCTGGAATTGTGATACCACCGACTTTGGCTTTCTTTTTCAATATTCCTTTGGCTATTCGAGGTCTTTTCTGGTTCCATATAAATTTTAGGATTATTTGTTCTATTTCTTTAAAAAAAATGGATGGGATTTTGATAGGGATTGCATTAAATGTGTAGATTGCTTTAGGTAGAATAGACATTTTCACAATATTTGTTCTTCCAATCCATGAGCATGGAATATTTTTCCATTTCTTTGTGTCTTCCTCAATTTCTTTCATGAGTACTTTATAGTTTTCTGAGTATAGATTCTTTGCCTCTTTGGTTAGATTTATTCCTAGGTATCTTATGGTTTTGGGTACGATTGTAAATGGGACTGACTCCTCAATTTCTCTTTCTTCTGTCTTGTTGTTAGTGTAAAGAAATGCGACTGATTTCTGTGCATTGACTTTATATCCTGACACTTTACTGAATTCCTGTATAAGTTCTAGCAGTTTTGGAGTGGAGCCTTTTGGGTTTTCCACATATAGTATCATATCATCTGCAAAGAGTGATAGTTTGACTTCTTCTTTGCCGATTTGGATGCCTTTAATTTCTTTTTGTTGTCTGATTGCTGAGGCTAGGACTTCTAGTACTATGTTGAACAGCAGTGGTGATAACGGACATCCCTGCCGTGTTCCTGACCTTAGCGGAAAAGCTTTCAGTTTTTCTCCATTGAGAATGATATTTGCGGTGGGTTTTTCATAGATGGCTTTGATAATATTGAGGTATGTGCCTTCTATCCCTACACTTTGAAGAGTTTTAATCAGGAAGGGATGCTGCACTTTGTCAAATGCTTTTTCAGCATCTATTGAGAGTATCATATGGTTCTTACTCTTTCTTTTATTAATGTATTGTATCACATTGATGGATTTGCGGATGTTGAACCAACCTTGCAGCCCTGGAATAAATCCCACTTGGTCGTGGTGAATAATCCTTTTAATGTACTGTTGGATCCTATTGGCCAGTATTTTGGTGAGAATTTTCGCATCTGTGTTCATCAAGGATATTGGTCTGTAATTCTCTTTTTTGGTGGGATCCTTGTCTGGTTTTGGGATCAAGGTGATGCTGGCCTCATAGAATGAGTTTGGAAGTTTTCCTTCCATTTCTATTTTTTGGAACAGTTTCAGGAGAATAGGAATTAATTCTTCTTTAAATGTTTGGTAGAATTCCCCTGGGAAGCCGTCTGGTCCTGGACTTTTGTTTGTTTGGAGATTTTTGATGACTGTTTCAATCTCCTTACTGGTTATGGGTCTGTTCAGGTTATCTATTTCTTCCTGGTTCAGTTGTGGTAGTTTATACATCTCTAGAAATGTATCCATTTCTTCCAGGTTGTCAAATTTGTTGCCATAGAGTTGCTCGTAGTATGTTCTTATAATTGTTTGTATTTCTTTGGTGTTGGTTGTGATCTCTCCTCTTTCATTCATGATTTTATTTATTTGCGTCCTTTCTCTTTTCTTTTTGATAAGTCTGGCCAGGGGCTTATCAATCTTATTAATTCTTTCAAAGAACCAGCTCCTAGTTTTGTTGATTTGTTCTATTGTTTTTTTAGTTTCTATTTCATTGATTTCTGCTCTGATCTTTATGATTTCTCTTCTCCTGCTGGGTTTAGGCTTTCTTTGTTGTTCTCTCTCCAGCTCCTTTAGGTGTAGGGTTAGGTTGTGTATTTGAGACCTTTCTTGTTTCTTGAGAAAGGCTTGCACTGCTATATATTTTCCTCTCAGGACTGCCTTTGTTGTGTCCCACAGATTTTGAACTGTTGTGTTTTCATTATCATTTGTTTCCATGAATTTTTTCAATTCTTCTTTAATTTCCTGGTTGACCCATTCATTTTTTAGAAGGATGCTGTTTAGTCTCCATGTATTTGCGTTCTTTCCAAATTTCCTCTTGTGATTGAGTTCGAGCTTCAGAGCATTGTGGTCTGAAAATATGCAGGGAATGATCTCGATCTTTTGGTACCGATTGAGACCTGATTTATGACCCAGGATGTGGTCTATTCTGGAGAATGTTCCATGTGCACTAGAGAAGAATGTATATTCTGTTGCTTTGGGATGGAATGTTCTGAATATATCTGTGATGTCCATCTGGTCCAGTGTGTCATTTAAGGCCTTTATTTCCTTGTTGATCTTTTGCTTAGATGATCTGTCCATTTCAGTGAGGGGAGTGTTAAAGTCCCCTGCTATTATTGTATTACTGTCGATGTATTTCTTTGATTTTGTTATTAATTGGTTTATATAGTTGGCTGCTCCCATGTTAGGGGCATAGATATTTAAGATTGTTAGATCTTCTTGTTGGACAGACCCTTTGAGTATGATATAGTGTCCTTCCTCATCTCTTATTATAGTCTTTGGCTTAAAATCTAATTGATCTGATATAAGAATTGCCACCCCAGCTTTCTTCTGATGTCCATTAGCATGGTACATTGTTTTCCACCCCCTCACTTTAAATCTGGAGGTGTCTTCGGGTCTAAAATGAGTTTCTTGTAGGCAGCATATGGATGGGTTTTGTTTTTTTATCCATTCTGATACCCTGTGTCTTTTGATTGGGGCATTTAGCCCATTAACATTCAGGGTAACTATTGAGAGATATGAATTTAGTGCCATTGTATTGCCTGTAAGATGATTGTTACTGTATATTGTTTCTGTTTCTTTCTGATCTACTACTTTTAGGGTCTCTCTTTGCTTAGAGGACCCCTTTCAATATTTCCTGTAGAGCTGGTTTGGTGTTTGCAAATTCTTTCAGCTTTTGTTTGTCCTGGAAGCTCTTTATCTCTCCTTCTATTTTCAATGATAGCCTAGCCGGATATAGTATTCTTGGCTGCATGTTTTTCTCGTTTAGTGCTCTGAATATATCATGCCAGTTCTTTCTGGCCTGCCAGGTCTCTGTGGATAGGTCCGCTGCCAATCTAATGTTTTTACCCTTGTATGTTACAGACTTCTTTTCCCGGGCTGCTTTCAGGATTTTCTCTTTGTCGCTAAGACTTGTAAATTTTACTATCAGGTGACGAGGTGTGGACCTATTTTTATTGATTTTGAGGGGCGTTCTTAGCATCTCCTGGATTTTGATGTTTGTTCCCTTTGCCATATTAGGGAAATTCTCTCCAATAATTGTCTCCAATATACCTTCTGCTCCCCTCTCTCTTTCTTCTTCTTCTGGAATCCCAATTATTCTAATGTTGTGTCGTCTTATGGTGTCACTTATCTCTCGAATCCTCTCCTCGTGTTCCAGTAGTTGTTTGTCTCTCTTTTGCTCAGCTTCTTTATTCTCTGTCATTTGGTCTTCTATGTCACTAATTCTTTCTTCTGCCTCATTTATCCTGGCAGTGAGAGCTTCCATTTTTGATTGCACCTCATGAATAGCTTTTTTGATTTCAACTTGGTTAGATTTTAGTTCTTTTATTTCTCCAGAAAGGGCTTTTATCTCTCCGGAGAGGGTTTCTCTAATATCTTCTATGCCTTTTTCGAGCCCGGCTAGAACCTTGAGAATTGTCATTCTGAACTCTAGATCTGTCATGCTACCTATGTCTGTATTGATTAGGTCTCCAGCCTTCGGTACGGCCTCTTGTTCTTTTTTTTGAGGTGAGTTTTTCCGCCTTGTCATTTTGTCCAGGTAGGATTTGCTTTCTCCTGCTGTGGAATTCCGCTGTTCTTGGTGACTGAAGTTGGTTTTGGATGGTTTCTTGTTGATCTTCTGGGGGAGGGGCCTGTTGTAGTGATTCTCAAGTGTCTTTGCCGCAGGCGGAATTGCACCGCCCTTGCCAGGGGCCGGGCTAAGTAATCCGCTCGGGTTCGCTTTCGGGAGCTTTTGTTCCCTGAGCGCTTTCCGTAGAGTTCCGGAGGACGGGAATGAAGATGGCGGCCTCCCAATCTCTCGGCCCGGAGGAGCCGAGAGCTTGGGGTTCCGCTCCTCAGTGCGCTCTCAGAGCAAAGCGCCCAATAGCCCCGCCTCCCTGGCTTGCGGTCGCGCCTCGAGGAAAGCAGTCAATTGTTGGAGCTGGAGAAAAGCGCCGGGTCGCTTTTGTCTCCGTGGCCTCCGGCCGCGCTCCGAGCCCACCCAGCCTGCGACCGGCACAAGGTAACCCCGAGCTTAGAGCTCACTCCTCGGCTCTGTCGCTATAGCCGGCTTCCCCGCTCTAATACCTGCGAGCTCTGCGGCACTCAGACACCCCCAGTCCTTCTGTGACCCCGCGGGTCCTGGGGTTATGCTGACCCCGCCTGGGTTTCCCCCCAGTTTAGCCTCTGGAGCGATGTCTCCCAGTGGAGCCGACTTTTAAAAGTCCCGATTTTGTGCTCCGTCGCTCCGCCGCTTGCCGGGTGTCGGCCCCTCCCCCCGGGGTCTATCTTCCCGTCGCTTTGGATTCACTTCTCCGCAGGTCCTACCTTTCAGAAAGTGATCGATTTTCTGTTTCTGTGATTGTTGCTCTTCTTCTCTTCGATTTCCCGTTGGATTTATAGGTGTTCACAATGGTTAGATAAGCTATCTAGCTGATCTCCTGCTACCCGATGTCGTCTCAGCCTGCTACTTCTCCACCATCTTGACTCCTCCCCTCCAGTTTATTTTTATTACAAACATTAGTATAGTGTTTGTGAAGCATAGGATCCTTACATAGGCAATACGTGAATGTTTCTTTAAAGGAGAAGTTTTAATTGCTAGGTTTATTGAGTATATTATTTACATACAGCAAAATTTATTCTTAATGTACAGTTTTATGAGTTTTGACATAGTTGTATAAACACTGCCACTGTCAAGCTATAGAACATTTAAGGAAGACTTTGAAAAGCTATATGCCAAGACTATTCAATGAAGAAAGAATATTCTTTTCAACAAATGGTGCTGTCACAACTGGATATCTACAAACAGAAGAATAAAGTTAGAGCCCTACCTCATTCCAAATACAAAATTAATTGAAGATGGATCAAAGACCTAAATGAGAGTTAAGACCTATAAAACTTTAAGGAGAAAACAGCTGAAGATCTTTGTGAACTTGGATTAGGTAGTGATTTCTTAGATATGATACCAAAAGCCAAAGCAACAAAAGACAAAATAGGTGAAATTGTTTTCATCAAAATTGAAAACTTACGCTTCAGGGGTATTGTCAAGAAGGTCAGAGGACAATGCTGAGAATGAGAATACTTGTAAACCATATCTCCTATTATATATATATCTCTCCGTAATTTGTGAGAGTGTACACTTATTTTGATGAGCCCTGAATAGTGTATAGACTTATTGAATCATCTTGTACACTGAAACTAATATAACACTGCATGTTAATTATACTTGAATTTTAAAAAAATTTAAATTAAAATATGAGTTTTAATTTAAAAAATTTAATTTAATTTTTAAAAAAGATTTGAGTAGATATTTTTCCAAAAAAGATGTGTAGATGGCCAGTAAGTACGTGATGCTTAGCATCAGTCTACATCCAGAAGTGCAAATCAAAATCACGATGAGATACCACTTCAAACCTGCCTGGGATGAGTGCAGTCAAAAAGATACACAGTAACAAGTGTGGGGAATGGTGGGGAGCCATTGGAAGGCCACCATCACACCACTGGTGGCAGTGTGAATGGTGCAGCTGCTGTGCAGACCAGATTTTCAGGGCCTCAGAAAGTTAAGCATAGAGTTACCCCGGACCCAGCTTTTTCTACTCTGTTGAAAACATACGTGTTTTGTGAAAACACAGAAATTTGCACGGGAATATTTATAACACCATTGTTCATGATAGGCAGAGTGTGAAAATGTCTGTCTACTGATGAATATGTAACCAAATTGGTATACTTATAAATGGAATATTATTCAGTCATAAGAATGAAGGACAGGTTTTATAATGTGGGGGAAGCTTGGTAACAGTATGGAAGAAGCCAGTTACAAAAGTCCACATATCCTGTGAGTCAACTTATTTGAAATGTGCAGAATTGCCATGTCCATGGCGATGGGAAATAGATTAGTGGTTGCCGTAGTGGGCAGTGACTGCTAATGGGCGTGGAGTTTCTTTTTGGAGTGATGAAAATGTTCTGGAACTCACATTGATGGTTTGCCCAACTCTAAGTATAGCAAAACTGTTGAGTTGTACATCTTAAAAGAGTTCATTTCCCTAAGCCAGCAGTTCCTATTGACATACTTTAAAAAAATTTTTGCCAAAATAATGGGTGAGAAATGATAATTCCTTTTGAGATAGGCTTAAAAAAAAGGCAAAATATAACAAGCATCAAGTATTAATAGTGATTACTGCTCTGAGCGCAGATTTTGGAAGATCCTGTACTGTTTTTCGTTTTTCTGTATGATTTGAATCTTTTATTAACCTGTCATTTTAA
The DNA here is from genome assembly GCF_963455335.1 of Martes martes. Taxonomy (NCBI): domain Eukaryota; kingdom Metazoa; phylum Chordata; class Mammalia; order Carnivora; family Mustelidae; genus Martes; species Martes martes. The sequence continues at coordinate 83,962,218 of NC_137892.1, forward strand.
TGGAGATAGTAAGACTCTCAAGCTCAAATAACTAAAACCCCCGAATTTAAAATTCATTCTGGAGACCCATCACTTGTATGGATCATTACTGCTCCCCATGATTTCAGTCCTGCGGTGCTAATTCTCAGATGCTCCAGGTGCACCCAGGGGAGTGTGAAGGCCTCGGCTTACTATCCTCTGAGCTGGTGTGCCTGGAACCACCTACTAGGTGTGTTTCCTCAGCCTCTCCCTTGACAGGAGCTTCACATGGAACATGGGTGTCTGGGATTAAGTGTAGAAGCTGTGGCCAGAATATAGGGGAGTCTTTGTGTGTTTGTTTTATACATGGAAGTAGTAAAAGGACAAAATTGTCTGAGTTTTATACAGAAAACACAAAAGTCTTTCATCTACCTTGTTTTAGCCTCAGTTTTCTCAGAGATCGGGCTATTGGCTAGTCTGAACTAGACCTTTACCAGTGAAATGTAAAGTGATAATTGGCCCTGACAATCCGAGGAAAACATCCTTCAGTACCTTTTCCCTTTGTGTCTTTTTTAAAAGTTATTTTTCCAATACCTTGATTCTGGAAAATATGATACATGTGTCTTATAAAAAATATTAATCAGGGTCACCTGGGTGGCTCAGTCGTTAAGCACCTGCCTTTGGCTCAGGTCATGATCCCAGGGTCCTGGGATCGAGCCCCACATCAGACTCCCTCCTCGGTGGGAAGCCTGCTTCTCCCTCTCCCACGTCCACTGCTTGTGTCGCCTCTCTTGCTGTCTCTCTCTGTCAAATAAATAAATAAAATCTTAAAAAAAAAAAGCCAGTGGGCTTATTTGGTTAAAAAAATATATATATATATTTATTCATATATACATATCTATATCTATATCTATATATATGAAACAGTTCTAGGGGAAAAAAACAGTTTTCATTACCTAGAAATAGTGTTCATTTACATAATGTTCTTAGTTCATTCCTATTTGGCATTTAGACTATTTTTTGGCATTTTTTTGCTATTACAGATAATGCTGTGATGAAATCCCTATTACGTAATTCTGTAGTTATTCAATAACCTTTTAAGGTACATGGAGCAAAGTTGGATTTCTGGGTCAAAGGTTATATCCATTTTATATTTTGATACATATTATCAGATTATCAGATTATAAAAAGGTTTGACCAATTACACTTTTTTTTTCCCCTTTGGTTTGTTAACGTTCTTGTCCTCTCCCAAACACTCTTTTTAGATTTTTGATATATCAGGCCAATATTTTATTGACCCCTACCGTATCCGGGTCAAAGCCAGATCCTTCTCCAGCAGTGTTTTAAAGCTGAGGTTAAATAACTTATGTATAGTGAGAGGAAGTTGCTGAGCCAAGGTGTTGAGTACAGGTATCATGGATGCCACCTTGAGCAAAGTGGTGAGCTAGAAATATGGACATGGGTAAAGGGTGGAGTTATGTCAAACTGTACAGCGCCTTGGATCCCAGGTTATGGAGGAAGGGTCTTGTCCTTTCAATAGTCAGCAGCCGCATGAAGGTTTCTGAGCAGGGGATAATGTGATGAAAGCTGTGGTCCACACTCTAGGAAACTTGTTGTCTTAGCTCTTGACATGGATTTAAGGAAGGCATTTTAGACAGACATTCTAAATGAGGACATTGAGGAAAGGACATTATTTCTTCCCCCTCCTTTGCCACGGAATGTGACAATGATGGCTGGCCACTATACCCAGAAGATGACCGCCTTAAGAGAAAAAGCTGTCAAAGCTGTTGAGTCTAAAATTAGACCCTCAAGCTGTGTGTTGGTTAGCAGGTGTGGGTATGTGATGGGAAACCAGATGTCATTGTGTCCCTATACGTGGCCTGTCGGCTCAACTCAGAGATGGGCTCCAAAATGGTTCCTTAGAATGTGACTAAGCCTTGATCTGTGTTTTTTTTTTTTTTAAACACAGATCCAGCTTTGGCTTCCTGCTGGTGTATTTGCACTTGGGGCACCTTCTTGGGCAAGAGTTACATTATAATTTCATGTTCCCTCAAGCACACCAGCTCTGGGGCTCTAAGCTCCTCAAATGGACAGTCATGGTTTCTGCTTTCTGAAATCTTACATCCAAGATTTATTACATTAATAAATGTAATTTATAAATGTAAATTACATTTACATTAATTTCTTACTATTTTGTCCTGTTTTTCCCAGGACTCTGGGATCACGACCTGAGTCAAAGGCAGACGCCTAACCAACTAACCAACTAAGCCATCCTCCCTTTTTTTGGTTTGTTTTGAAGATTTTATTTATTTGAGAAAGAGTGAGTGAGAAAGAGAGCATGAGCAGGAGGGCGGATCAGAGGGAGAGGGAGAAGCAGACTCCCTGCTGAGCAGGGAGCCCAGTGTGTGGCTTGAGCCCAGGACCCCAATATCATGACCTGAGCCAGAGGCAGACGCTTAACTGACTGAGCCCCCCAGGCACCCCTGGCTCTTTTCCTAAAAATAGATTTTTTAAAAACTGTACTCTGTGGGCATGTAATTGATACAAATTTGATTTGGCTTTAATGATGGATATTTACTTTATCCAGGCAATTCGAAAAAGATAGTCATCTTGTATTTTTTTGGGCTTTGCTCTTTCACCATAACTCTATGGTTTTGTGGTCAGCAGTAACTTTTCTGTTATCTTGAAGCCAGGTTGTAGTTATCACCGTCAGTGGAGACTTCGCTTTATTCATGATGTTGCCGAGCTGGGTTGCTCTTGCTTTCGGTTAACAAGGCCATGCTCCCATGCTCAGTGCTGAGTATCTTAGTGGCTGGTGTCTTTACCCACCCATGTGGGACAGCTTTTGTTTATTCATTGATGCCTATAAACCTTATTTCTGAGATTTAAAAGGTGTAGCCTTGTAGAGTATGTGGGTTAATAACATTGAATGTATTGACCTAACATTTATAAAATATCAAAGGGATTTCTCTGGAATGTAGTAAAAGAAACAAAAAAGCCAGAATCAAACTTTATACCCGGATTAAATTAATGGGATGAGCAGCTGTTTTCAGTTCAATAAATTTTCATTATAATTGAAGTTACACTTATGAATATTCTTATAAGATGTACAACATTTTTTATTTTTCATTTTTCAATTTCTGGACTAAAACATCCCAAGCCTTGAGTCTTCATCTGGTGAATCACAAATACTATAATTTGCATATTTCAAGAGGCTGATGGTTGGGCATTTTGTGTGTTTGTGTGTGTGTGTATCCATTTTTTCCTTGCTTTGAAGTCTTTTTTTTTTTTTCCTCTCTAGTAGCAAATTTGACAGTTTGGTGACTTCCTTGTGTTGGGCATCAGCCTTTTTGGTTGACCTTCAAACTTGCTATCACTGGAATATTAAAATATTGTGACCTTGTTAACTTTTCTTAGGAATTATTTCTAAGCCCCATTCCTGATAGTAAAGGGCTTGAGGATGTAGTTCAAATAACCTAGATAAATACCACTGTATTCATCCCAAAACGTGATACCCCATGCTTATATTCACCTTAATTTCCAGGGCACCAGGGGGTGATCAGACAATGAGCAGAATGCATTGTCAGTTACAGAAAACTGGTTAACAAGGCCTTTTCTGTGTAAATATGATATCTTGGCAGGAGTCTTATTTTTGGTGCAAAAGACTGCCCTCTAAAAGATAACCATTTGCTTTTTATGTTTGTGTTCCTATGATCCGAGTCTTCTCTGTTTTCCAGTCCTGCTGTATTTTCAGTACATAGCACAGTGCTCAGATGCTTGCAGAGGGGGCTCTGTGCTGTTTGTTGACAGAATGGCAGATTGTGCTGCTTATGTGCTGAAATGGGGATGAGGAAACTGAAAAGGGGTGGAATTGGCAAGAGAGTCAAGTGCAAACTGGGCAAGTCCAAGATGAATTGGTAGGAAATTCAACATAGAGGAGATCTTGAAATCACCAGTAACACGGAGACCTTGCTCCTGGTTATTGCTGCTGGGTCACTTATATACGGTTTGACTTTGGGAAAGGCAGGAAGCTGGCCTGAATGCCCTCATAAAGTAATGTGAAGATTTACTGAGATAACAAATAACAAAGGAGAATGCTCTCTACCTGGAGAGTATAAGGAGCTACATGCCTGAAAGTTGTTGTTGGAACTAATGGTGAATAAATGCTATTTTCAGTTTAGTGAAGTAAGCTGTTTGATTGAAAATAGTGGTGATAATTGAACTGGAAACAAGGGTTTAGTTAGGGGAGCATTCTGTGCTGTTTACAAGCAAGAACTTTTGAAATATCTTAGTCGACGCCTGTTGACTTTTTGTCTTCATCTTCTTTGCCCTTTGGGTTGTGTGTTAGTGCAGGATTCGGGGGGAAGGTGAAACAGGGAGATTTGTTGTGTTGGCTCTAGTTTTGTAGGCCTGGGCTGGTGCTCGGGATTCGGTGTTTTAGAAGTTCTTGAGGCGAGTCTGTTGAGCACATAGATTTGGCATCCTCTGATATCTGGTCTGTATCTTGTGGTCCCAGTGGAAACATACTGCTAGCTTCTCTTTGAAACCCCATTTTTCACAGAGTTCCTTTTAATCTCCAGTAGCATGACCAGTTGATAACCTGGCTCGTCAAGCAAACAGTAAACACTTTTTGGCAGAAGCACCTTCCTGGAAAGTTTAACAGAATTCAGTTGAGGGTCCTCTTAAATTTATGTCAGAAAGGAATTTTCTGTGGAAGTAAGAGAGGAAGAAGGGAGACTTCAATGAGTCTGACTACTGTCAAAATTGTGTTGCAGTCTCGGCTCTTATGGATCGGAGATGCTGCTTAAATTTTCTTTTTCTCTTTTGGTTAGTTTCTTAAATCTGTAGTAAGTAAATATGTTGAGTATTAAAAATTATACTACTTGATCACCATGCATTGATACCATGCAGAACATCCTACAGGTCTTAGGACAGCAGAGCAGGAGTCTGATGCCCATCTGCTCATTTAAGGATCTGTCTTCTCCATCAGGTTGAGAATTGACATCTGGGAGCTTGGTTGTTGTCTTTCCAGTCAAGGATAATATGGGCAATAAGGAAAGAGATGGAAAGTAAAAAAGCCAGGTGGACTTCAGCTTCCTGGTCTGCATTTAAAGCTTCATTTTGAGACATTTCTTGTGAAGGTGGAGGCAGCTCCCTTTCTATGTGTCTGACCTCAGGAGGGTTGCAGCGCTGAGAGGAATCGAGGTGGTGGTTTCTAGCTTGTTCTTTAATCTCCCCCCTGCTCAGGGATGACTCAACAGCCTTCTGTCTGATGACAGGAAAACCTAACCTTCACATAGTTCTAGTTTGGATGAATCTGACTCCAAATATCCTTTGTTATCCTGTGTTCAGATAATCTTTCCCCTTTTTTTTTCTACAAGTATTGCCTCTTCACCATAGGATGGTTAAAGTATACAGGTAAGAAAAAACAGTATGTTCATGCCCTCTTCAGGTATGTGCTCATTCTAGTCAGTGGCCCCAAAGGGAACCTGTATTCTGACCGCCATCTTTATAATTAATTTTACCTGTTCTTGATCTTCTTGTGGAACAGAATCAGGGTATGTACTCTGCTGTGTCTGTTTTCTTTTGCTGAATATTGTGTCTGGGAGCCTCCTCTGGGTGTATCTGTACTCGTTCCAGTGCTGTGTAGCATACCATCCTAGAGCAGGCTGCACTTGCTACAGTTTATTTACTCATTCGGCAGAAAAATCATTTTTACAAACATGGAATCATACTGTACATGGTGCTCTGACTTTTACATTAATTTAACATTACATTTGGGACTGTCTTTCCTTATTAAATATGTCACTTTAAAATGATTTTCCATGGCTGTTTAGATGTATTTGTTGGATAAAATTATTCTGGTGTGTTTTATTAAATGCCTGTATTGGGCATTTGCATTATTTCTCATTATTTGCTCTTCTACATAATGGTGTGATGAATATCTTTATAGGCTGCTCTAAGCCCTCAACTAAGATTATTTGCTGCGGACACATTTTTAGAAGTAGATATATGAGTCTAAGGGTTTGCCTGTGTTTGAGACTCGTATAAGGTTAGGTATTGCTAAACTGAAGCAAGCATTTCTGCACATCTCAGAAAACTCCCCAAGGGGATGGCACTTGGCAGTGTTGTATAGGTCTACATTGGAAATGGGATGGGGAATAGCTACATAATTTGCAGGGCCCAGTGCAAAATGGAAATACAAAGTCCCAGGATGTCTGGGTGGCTCAGTCAGTTGAGCGTCTGCCTTTGGCTTAGGTCAGGTCAGGGCCCTGGGATCGAGTACCACATTGGGCTCCTTGGTCAGTGGGGAGCCTGCTTCTCCCTCTGCCTGCTGTTCTCTCGCTCACTCACTCTGACAAATGGATGGGTGGAATCTTCAAAAAAAAAAAAAAAACCAAGAAACAAAGTCCCTTGTTCATAGTGGTTGAGAATTTCAGGAATAGGGACATAGATCATTTAACCAAGTGTGTAGCAAACCATGCAACAGCACAGGTGGCATGTCCTTGAAGCCAGCACCAAATGGAATGTGCGCTCCAGGAGGCCTGATATCCCAAGGCAAGACTCCGAATGGACCAGCTCACAAACTGTTGTAGATTTTGAAGCTTTGCCCACCACTCAGGATGTCAATAAAGCTTGCCCTAAATAGACATTTTTTTCTAGGTAGTAGGGTTGCTGGAAGGGATATGGGATCTGAGGTTAACTGTGTGGATCTAAATAGTGGCCCTGTCACTTAACTTTCGTGAGGCCTTAGCAAATTTGCCTCTTTGAACCTCAGTTTTTTTTTATCTGTACAATGGGGTTAGTATTACTTCATAAGACTGTTGTGGGAATTAATGGAAATGTATGTATATAAAGGACTTAATGCAATACCATGGTTGGCTATTAAAAAGTGTTATATGGGGCACCTGGGTGGCTCATTTGGTTAAGCATCGACTGTTGATCTCAGCTCAGGTCTAGATCTCAGGGTCGTGAGTTCATGCCCTGTGTTGGGTTCCACACTGGATGTGGAACCTAGTTTAAAAAAAAAAAAAAAAGTGTTCTCAATTGTAATTGATGATCAGTTCTTAAGCCCGCATTTTAGGAGACTCAGCCACCTTGCCCTATAATACATACCTGCACTAGGCTGTTGGGCTCCTGAGATTCCACCACTTGATAATTCCGTAGTGTTACAGAATTCCCTGCTGCAGCTCACGATTAATAATTTAGGACTCTGGTCAATAACCCATTCGTGGGACTTGTTAGGGGAGAGCAGCTCAGAGGGGGAGGGCCCCAGTACTGAGGGCTAGAGAGGCTAGTGGGTGTTCGGTTTCACACGGCTGTTGTGCAGAGTGTGCGAGTGTGATGTGTGATAGCAGGGTGAGGAGGAGGCTGGTAAGATGGGAGGGCTCCAGTGTGCGAAGGGCTTTGAATGCCAGAATGGGTCGGGAGGGATTCGTTGCCAAGTGGTTTAGGGTGATTGAGTGTCACCTAGAATTTACTGAGGTGCACAGGTTTGGAAGTAGACCAGAGTTGGATTTGTGCTGTGAGCATTTAATTTCCCAGACACCCTGTTTGTCTTTGTGTGAATGGGAATACTGATGGTGGTAGTAGCAGATGGCATTATTATTAGTGGTAGTAATAGCAGTAGGTTAGTATTATTAACTAACATTACTGAATGCTTACCCAGATGACATTGAGTGCTTTACACATACTACCTTATTCCTCCTGTGGAAAAACCTATGTAATAGGTATTATTAATCCCATTTTACTGAGGAGGCCGAACCTCCTCATAGCATTAGGTACTTGCGTATGTTGGCAGGTCTCCATTCTGTGTGAATCCAAAAACTACATCCGTAATTATGTTCCCTTTCTCTCTCCCTGTGTGTGTGTGTGTGTGTGTGTGTGTGTGAAGGCTAAGACTGCTTAGCACTTACTGAGAACTCTGCCGATTGGATTGGTTCTCTGAGGAAGCATTATGATATGAGTGGGCTTGGTAAGACGGGGTGGGAGAGTCCCCGTATTCTGGCATGGTGGAATTCATGTAGGAGCCGGAGAGTGTCTCCAGCACTGTTGGACCCATGGAGCAGGAGCAGGCAATCTGACCTGCAGGCCCTGCCTGTCTTTTGGGCTGTCCCTCTGTGTGGTCACAGGAGAAAGCCAGAATTCCCGTGATTAGAACTGAGATGTCATCACAACAGGAATATCTGTGGAAACTTTTTTCCCCCTCAAAGACACTTTAATTAAATTCCCATCATGGAAACAATTAGGCAAGATTTGCCATACCTAACCAGTCAATAATTCAAAGCTGGGATCTCATTAAGAGCTTTTGCTTTCCCGGAAACTGCCATTTTGAGGATTCAGAGCTAGTGGCTGCGTGATCTGGGAATTAATTTATCCATATCTCCCCCGAACTTTTTTATTTTCCCCAATCCAGAAGGAAACACATTTTTAAAGATTTTTATTTATTTTATTTATTTATTTGACAGACAGATCACAAGTAGGCAGAGAGAGAGGAGGAAGCAGGCTCCCCGCTGAGCAGAGAGCCGGATGCGGGGCTTGATCCCAGCACTCTGGGATCATGACCTGAGCCGAAGGCAGAGGCTTTAACCCACTGAGCTACCCAGGCGCCCCGCGGAAACACATTTTTAAATGACCTGAAAGTAGGAGTCTGGTTGTATAAACTGGCATTCACTTTCACAGAGATGTTCCTAGGTTTGAGGTGTGCATTCTCTGTCATGATTCTCTTGTGTTCTGTGTTGAATTATGTCTGCCTGCAGACAGAGAGAGAGATGTGACTCTGATACAGGCACCACACACATCAGGGAGCCGCCTCTCCTACCGTAATTTTCCAGATACTGTGGTGACTTATCTTTGAGCCAGGTGAAGGCTGCCCCCTACTGACCTTAGTAGGTAGAAATTTTGAGATACATTGTTCAATTGCCCTGACCAGGATATTGAGATGTACTATAAATTCTCTCATTCTTTTGCTTCCTTCTCTTCTCTCCCTTCTCTCCTTCTCTCCATGCTTTTGTTCCTAATGCATTATTGATTTTTCTACCATGTGCTAGCCATTGCAGTTGCACTGAAGCAGTAAAGAAAAAAAAACACACACACACAAGTATAACCATTTAGAAAGACATTTGCCATCAAGTTGAAACTGCACATGTTCTGTGACCCAGACATTCAGCTCATCTGTATGTTAGAGACACTTGTGGACCTGTGTACCTGGATTCACTGTAACATGTTCATCTTCAATTGATCGGAGAAATAATTTGGAATGTTTTCAGGCAAGGGAACACCACGTGCCAGTGAGAACGAACGGACAAGTTACATGCAGTGATACGGATGAATCTCAGCTGAGCATTGTGGATGTATTCTCTGCGACTTCGTAAGCGGTCCGTGACAAGATCAGCCAGTGCTTAGGAAACTGATTTGGGCAGCGTGGATTATAGAGAGCGTACACTGGAGACCAGGATCCCCCATGAGAGGCAGTTGTCCTGGAGAGAGAAAATTGCTGGGCTAACCCCAGGCAGTGGCTGTGGCAGTGGCAGGGAAGAGAATGACATGGGCTGCTGAGGGGCCATTAGAAGTAAAATAAACACTGTCTACTGACTGGCTGAGTGTTTGGGTTGATTAGGAATGGAATACTGTAACATGTTGCTGCGGTCTCTAGTATCATAGACGAGGAGGATGGCTGTGTCATTAACTGACATGGGAGCAGAACTGGGGTTTTGAAGCAGTAGGTAATGAATGTACATCCACCAAGCTGTATGACCCTGGGCAAGTTATTGAACAACTTCTTACCAAAATATCCTCATGTGTAAAAAAGAGAAAATGTTTTAAGGGTAACGACCTCAGAAGATCATACGGTGTCTGATACATAATACACACTGTTGAAGAGTAAAAGTGACCCTGGGTATGTAACATCATAAACGTGATTGGTCCTTCCTTTAGGCTTCGCAGGGATAAAAGACAGATATAGGAAAACTTGAATCGTCTTTACGTCTCTTGAGTGAAACATCAAACACTTGAAGCTTGGGGGCAGTGGAAAGTCTCAGGACAAAAGGCACAAAACCCAGAGGTTACACAGTGTGGGAAAAGGGAAATCAAGAGGTGATTTAACGAGATTTAAAGTGAATGATGTCAGAAGTTAGCATATACCTTTACTGAAAATTGTCCTTGGGATCGCAGAGCCTTTTGAAAAATCACTTTTTATTTATATAGAAATGATCCTCAGGTCCTTATTATTATTGGTTTTGGTGATTACTAAGTAATACATATTATAGAAAATTAGTAAAAAGGAGAAGATAAAAAATAATACCTATAATTCTAACATCCAGAGGTTCTTTTCATATTTTAGCTCTGTCCATTCATCTTTCCACCCATCAGTCCATCTTGTCTTTCGTCCTCCTTTTTTTAAGAGCTGAAATTAAACTGTATCTTGTGCAACCTGCTATTTTTTGCCAGGGAACTCAAAAGAAGGCTTATCTAGCATGAGGGATTTACTTTGGCTATGTGTAGTAAGAAGAAAATGTCTGATGTGCTTTGTCAATGAATTATTGAGGGAAAGTGCAACATTTTCTTCTCTAGCAGGCTTAAAATATACTGGGATAAACTCATTTCAATGATGGTGAGGGCGTGACCCTGCTTTACTGCCTCGTTATTCTCTGATATGTGGGCAAGCCAGGAGAGTGCTTTTCTGAGCACTTACATCTCCCAAAAGTAGCAGAAAGAAATATTGGTTAGAGTATGATGTAACAGAGACTTTTATTAATCCCTCACCTACACTTGCCTTGAGGACTGAAGAGTTTATCTCTCCCAAGAGTGTAAAACTGCTCAACTTTTCATTTTTAAATATTAAAATCACTGTAAAATTCTACTCTGACTAATCTGGAATAAAGACAGGAAAGATTAGTGTCACTAGGATATAGTTTTACATGAACAAATCATTTTAAATAGGCTTAAATCTAAGAGGTGGAAGCTGCTTTGCCTAGACTGACTATTTGCTTAGACTATTTATGTCAGATTGGCTAGGATAATTCTGCGTGTGTGAGAGAGAGAAGCTTTCCTTTTATGGAATGCACGATCGAAATGTAGAGGCTCCTGCTACTAGAGAATTAGAAGGTCTAATAAGAGTTATGCTAATTATTTTTTACCCAAATCACAGCTTTTTGGATCCATAATTTTCCTAGAGTATCTTTCTTAGTGTGAGCAAATGTGCTCATATATATATATGCACCGCCCCCCCAAATCCACATACAGGAGACATGGCTCTCATCTCTTTTCCGTAGAGATGGATGAAGCTAGAGGAAATATTTTCTTTGTTGAATATTTTTGGTTACAAAGAAATTTACTATTTATGAATTTATTCACATAACAAATGCTTACTGAACTCACTGAGTGTGGGTACTTTGTTGCAAATGGGGGATAGGAGATGGTCTGAAAGCATTTAAGGGTGGCAATAAGCTATTTAGTCAGTGGTGCACATGTAACTGTTTGTCTGTACCTGTTACTTGGTGGCCTCAGAAGTGGAGTCCTTGCTGCCTGCAGGATAAAGTCTAAACTCCTCAGCATGAGGAAACCATTTGCCATCTGGTCGTCTCCATTTGACCTCCAGTCTCCTCTCCTAATGTCTGCTGTGCCCACCTTATGCTCTGGTCATTCCTATGAACAGAATTTGTTAAGCTCCTTACTAAGTACTGGGCATTTTCAGATAACTTGGGGCCTCTCAGACATTCTCTGTTTCTTTGTGTTCTGTTGCTTGGGTCCTTGTGGTTTTCCTTATTGGAATGCTCTGACTCTGTTATCTGGTATGACCCTCAGGCACTCTGGCCAAGAGGTTTCTCTGGAAATCTCATTGGAGTTCTCTTGTATGTGATAAATTGCTTTTTTCCTTGCTGCTTTCAAGATTCTTACTTGGGGGATGGCTTGATTATAATCTGTCTTGATGTAGTTCTCTTTAGATTTTTTTTTGGTATTCATTGAGCTTCTTGAATTTGGATGTCTATTACCTTTCTCAGATTTGGCAAGTTTTCAGCCATTATTTCTTCAGATAGGCCACCTGCCCTGTTCTCTCCTTTGCTTTTGGCATTCCCATAATGTGTACAATTGATCCATTTGGTGATGTCCCATAAGTCCCTTAGGCTATCTCGCTTTTCTTCATTCTTTTTTCTTTTCACTCCCCTTAACTCCATAATTTCACATGACTTGTGTTTAAGTCTTCTGATTCTTCTGCTTGTTCAAGTCTGCTGTTGAATCCCTCTAGGACATTTCTTAGCTCAATTATTTTTACTTCACCTTGTGAATTTGTTTGTTTGTTTGCTTTTTAAATGGTTACTGTTTATTCATAATCTCATTTTGTTTATGCATCATTTTCCTGGTTTTGTTTAGTTGTCTCTCTGTGTTCTCTTTTAGTTTACTGAGGATTTTTTTTAAGATGATTGTTTTGCATTATTTGTCAGATAAGTCATGGATCTGTTTCTTTTAGGCTTGGTTTCTAGAGGTGTATTTTGCTCCTTTGAGTGGGCCATGTTTCTTTGTTTCTTTGTATACTTGACGATCTTTTCTGTGAAACTCAAGCATTTGAAAAAACAGCCGCCTTCCCCAGTCTTAATGGACTGGCTTCTTGGAGTGGAAGACCTTTACTAATCAGCCCTGATAAAGATTCTGGAGGTTTTTCAAACCTTTCCTGAGGATGATTCTTCTCTAGCTTTGTGTGTGAAATTTTCTTTTTTTTTTTTTTTAACATCTTAATTTTATTTTTTTTTTCAGTGTTCCATGATTCATTGTTTATGCACCACACCCAGTGCTCCATCCAATACCACACCCAGTGCTCCATCCAATCCGTGCCCAACTTAATACCCCCCACCAGGCTCACCCAACCCTCCATCCCCCTCCCCTCCTTCTCTGAGTCCACAGTCACTCATGCTTTGTCTCCCTCCCAATTCCCCCCAATTCATTATTCCTCTTCTTCTCCTAGTGTTCTCCATGTTATAGTTAAAGAGGTCTACCCCTGTTCTCCAGTTGCCACGACCTCTTGCTGTGCCTGGTATCTGTCTGGGCACTGCAGAGTCCGGTGCTCTAATAGGCCGCCACACTCGCCTTTGTTCTCAGCAGCCCCCAAAGTATCCTGCCATTCCTTTCAGCATTCTGAGTCAGGTGAGAGTTGGGCAGCCCCCTTGTAAAGCCAGAATATTGGATATTCCGTTCTTCTGCTTCCCTCCCGAGGGAGAAGCTAGAAGTGGGGAGTTTTTCCCCAGTTGCACAGTGCTTTGCTCTGTGGATGGGAGCTAAGGTGGGTAAATGGAGTGAACTTCCTTTCTCACTTTGGTGTGGCTTTCTTGACTTTGTACTCACCTGGGGTGCTGCAAACTGTGGAGTTCTCCGGAAGGCAAGTTGGTCCATGTACTGGTAACTTGGAACCTCCATGGGGTAGTGAGGACCTGGAGTTTTCTATTCTGCCATCTTTCTGATGTCACTCTCAAGTGTTACCTAATCCATTTTATGAAGTGGAGATAATTAATACTGGTAGACCTTTGTTTTTTAAAGAATTTATTTATTTGATAGAGAGCGAGGGGCAGGGCAGAGGAAGGAGACTCCCCACTGAGCAGGGAACTCGGTGCTGGGCTGAATCCTTGGATGAAGGCAGATGCTTAGCTGAGGGAGCCACCCAGGTGCCCATATTGGTAGAACTTTAAATAGCATAGTGGCACATCTAATCACACCAGCCTCTCCCCTCAAGGATAAAAGAAGTTATCCCAGGCTTCTGTCTTTCCAGTGTTTCTCTACTGCTTGTCTCTCTGTAGTAATAGTGGCTAACATTTAGTAAATACTCATTGTTTCTCAGGAACACTTCATGTTCCCATTATGTGTATTAATTGATTTATTTCTCAGAGTAGTTATGAAAGGATGATACTATGATTATTCTCATTTTGTACATGAGAAAACTGAGTTAAGAGAGTCTTAGTAATCTAATCAAAGTTACACATCTGTTAATTATCTCAGATTCAATTTTAAGAGCCATTTTGTTACATGAAATGAATATATATATTCATAATTATATATATTAATGGGAATTAGTTAAGTTTGTTGTGGGTCAAGTAGAATAACATTTTAAAGATAGAGTATAGACCTCAACCATCATAATTTTATCATGGGATTATGTTGTAGGTATGACTAAAAATCCTATATTCTGCAGTTGCTATAATTAGAATAATGCAGCTATATGTTTTCTTTTTTCCCTGAGCTTTATTGAGCTATAACTGACATATAGTGTAAGTTTAACATATACAACATAATTTTATATATTTATATTATGAAAATTTATATTACAAAATGTTTACTGTAATAAGGTTAGTTAACACATTCATCACCTCTCATAGCTAAAAATATTTTTGTGTGTGATGTTTAAAATTTATTCTTTAACAATATGAAAAAATATTCTTTAATTTGAATAAAATAATAGTATATATAAGCTATAAGTCTCTTTTTAACAAAAATTTTGTTGTAATAGGCAATTACTGAATTGTTATGGACATTGTTTTGTGCTGATCATAAGTGATAATTATGCTGTTGGAAATCTCTGTAGTTTAAATATCCAAACATACAATAACATTAAAGATGCACTTTGGTTTTTTTTTTTTTTTTTTTTTTTTACAGGACAGAGTTTATTCAGAGAGGCAGGATTTCAGTTACAGGGGCTGGCTTTCTCAACTGCATTCTGGAAACTTTTGCCAGCACGTTCTTAAGACAGGGTGCCCAGAAGGTAAGCTTGTTTCTGCTTTGAAACAACATTCATTTTAAGAAACCATGGATAACCCAGTAACCCAGTAACCCATTGGGTTATTGAATAAGGCTCATGAACATATGTCATGAGAAAAAAAATACAATTAATAAACAAAAATAAATAGATGCAGAAATAATTATATTTGCTATTGATTACCTAAATCCAAGTCACAGTAAACCTTAAGTGCTGTTTTTGACCCATTAAATTAAAAAATATCCCAGTGAAGATTATGTAATTATATGAAAAATACTTTGAGTCTAAATAAGAGATATAATCAGAACAAGTAATTATATTTTCACTATATACAGTATGGTGACAACTATTTCCCTAAAAAAAAATAATAGCTAATATTTATTGAGCACTTGCTATGTACCACTTGCTGTAAAAAGAATTTTTAATTTTTCATCTAATTTAATCCCCACACCCTTGAAGTAATTCTTTTCACAGGCTCCTGGTGGTCAATTCTTGTGGTTTTCAGACTCCATGCTTGTGGGAGCTTAGG